>NC_090446.1:7693022-7993022 GCF_031143425.1 Pleurodeles waltl
TGACTGGAGGCCATCATGGCGGACTGGGTGAACATCCGCTGCGCTAACCTTTCTCGAATGGTTGTGGTGGGTTGCAGTGTTTATAATGACAGGAATGCTTGAAGCAATAACAAATAAAAACTCTTGCAGCCCATATATGTGTACTGGATGGATACCATGCTTCATAGCTCATGCACTTCAAGCTTTTATCATTGAAAAACAATCTTCAGAATGATGGAGCCGCAGGCAGTACTCCTAAAATGGCCAACCCAGCAGATAGACAGTCACATTGTCAAATCCAGTGTGCAGTTATGGTAACTGATTATTTTCATTAATTTTGTAAACATGTCATCCCTAAAATGGAAGCTCATGGGTCTAAAACCTGAAGTTGCAGCCTAAACATCATCAGTACAGGAGGCATGTCTTGCTTGACCTTTTAGACATCAGTTACCAGGCCCGTGAGCTCATGCCACAGGAAGAAATATATATACATATTGTATAAATACAGGTATTACTATTTAAACTTAATGTTTAGGTGAATCCTCTCATGTCTGGGAATGGGAGCCTATGGGCCAAAAACAGGAAGTTCCAACTTAAAATGTCATTGATTTAGGCAGTACATCTTTTTTGAGCCTTTAAGCCTCACTTCTGAGCCTGCGCCTTACATCTGAAGAATGTGCACTTCAGGAGAGCCGTAGACTGCAGCGGACTGGGCACCGGCAGCAGGGTTTCTTGCTGACTGCAGAGCAAGAGCACTGGAAAGCTGACGTCCCCTGGGATCATTCAGTTATGGGACATGCTGCAAAAAAGTTCATTTTTTAATGTTTTAGTTCCAATTCTTTTAGGGTTTTCAGGACTGACTTCCTGATAGAGCCTATTTGGTTCTGCCCGCCAAAACTCATTCTTGAACAATGGAAATACAAACCTGTGTCATGATAAGGAACCTTCAAGTTAGACAATTGGGTTAAAAAGCTGATTTAACAGGTGGCCTAGTAATGTTCAAGGATCCCAGTATAGTACTTTGTACTTCTCATAAGCAAGTGACAGTTGCTTTGCTGTTAGTAAAAGCACTTTTTGATCGCCATATTGTATTTCTTTCACCACAAATTGTTATTTCTATACACCTTGTTTTCCATTGATTGGCCTGTGTGTCCCACTTCACTGCGCTCTGCACCTCTTGTCACTGTGTTTCAAATTCTACCGCCTTTTGGCTTTGTCATCTCTGACTATACTAATATTATAACTTGGAAGTGTTGTTATGTATGCTTTTTTTCTGATTAATCTGCTTTTACACCCACATTCACATCGTAATGTATACTGAATATTGATGAATTTATGCCAACAAATTTTGAAATAATTGTGCAATAACGCTATCATTTGGAGTCTACCTACTGTCTTTAATAATAATAGAAGTAAATTAAGCATTCATTTTTATTTCAAAACTCTGTTACCAGTTGGTCCTCCATTTTTATGTTTTTTTCGCTGGTGCGCACACAAGTTTATATAACTGACATTATTGATGTGGCCTACTATGTAGTGAAAAAGATGTCAGTCAAAATAAAATGGGGGTGGCCAACAGAAGACACCACATGTACAAGGAAAGTAAACCATTAATTATATGTGACAGTGTCCTTTGAATTCTATGAAGACCAAAATATTATTTGTAGAAAAAAGGAAGTCACTTATTTGTAACAATAGGTTCATAGCGTTTGTCTGTAGTTCCAGAGGTAGGATTTTAATGTTAAACATGTCCTTACAGTGAAAAAGGCCCAAAAGCTGTCTTCACAGTAGCGGTGTTGGCTGTTCCATAAGAAAACACTGGGTTACATTATTACATTTAATAATGCTAATTTTGGCTAGGAAACAGCTAGAAAATAATTTAACAACTATTTTTAATAGTTATTCAAAATCCAGTTCCAAGGTAAACTTGGATTTGCAATAAATGTTAGGGAACAGGTACTTTTCGAAAGTTACCTTTTCCCTTCCTAAAGCATCTGGAGGCCCATTTGCATTTACTGTCTCATTTATGCCAACCAATAATTAACATTTGAATGGGTATGTCGTGTCTCCTAGAACCAAACAATAGGCTGACCTGAATATGCAGATGTAGCCCCTCCATAACTGACAGAGTATGCAGGGTGAGGTTGTTAGGGGTCTCAAATCCAGCTTTATTATCAAATCCTGCTTCACAGGTCTACTGGGTACAGATATATCTCCAGGGGTACAATTGATGCAACTGAAAACGGGATGCCAATACAATTCTTATATATCACCTGTCTGGTTCCTGGAAAACCCTGCTTTGTTCTGTCAGACTTCTGTTTCTGGGTTTTACATATAATACTGGGGACACACTTGAAAGAAGGGAAGACGGGATTACAAAACAGTTCCTGTATTTCTACTGTCCGGTTGCTGAGAAATCCTTCTGAGAAACCAGACTTCTGTCTCTGTATTTGTTGACAGTACAGTGACTGACACAAACTTGATTTTAGTTTTAGATGTGGAGGGCAATTAGATGACCATAGTACGCTCACCACACTCACATCTCCAGTCCTCGAAACCCAAATTTAGTTTAGCTGAAAACTTCAGAAATCTCTGAACACTAGCCACATTTACGAACCTTATCACTGACTTTGCCACCCTGCTTACCACCAACTCCAGAGCCTACATTCTCCTCAGCAACCTCAACTTTCACCTCGCAGACAGAAACAACCCTTTTTCCACAGCACTTCTAAAAAAGTGGAGCTACATCGGACTCGCCCAGCTCATCTCAGAGCCAACAGTCATTGCAGGACCCACATTGAACCCGATCTTCACCACCAGCGACAGCATCAAATACAACTCCACCATGTCGCTCACATTGACCGACCACTCCATCATCCTCTTCCAAACCAACACACTTCAGGTCAATGCAGCTACCAGCCGCACCTGGGGCAAAACCACAGAAGCAGACTGGCTCAATGCCCTCAGCACAGACCACCCTACCCCTACAGACAACCTCTTCAAGGACATTACTAACTTCCACACCTTGAGCAAGAACTGTGTGGACTCCCTCACACCCATCAAACCGAGTACAGTAGAAGAAGCAAGCGGGCCAGCTGTTACAAAGAACACCGTCAAGACACTAGTAGCTTTGTAAATAGCTGGAAGGGAAGAGGGGGCCAGCCATGACACCACCCACAGAACTACCTAAAGGACTGCACTCACGCCCTATCACCAGCAAATAAGAGACACCTAAAAACATTACTTGTGGACCACACCGAATGAAGCGCCAACAGCTGCAAGGAGATCTTCTCGATCATCAAGGATTTCACCTTGCCCTCAGCCACTGTCAACATCACTTCCTCCCAACAACTCTGCAACAAACTATTTAACTTCTTCCACTGCAAAATCACAAACATCTTCAGCAACTTCGCACACCAACCCAGCCCTAGATAACCTACCCACCACCAATCAAGACAGCCACCTGACTGAAAGGTCAAACGTTCAATGACACCCAACTCCTCCTCTCCCTGATGGACAAGACAACCACCCCCAGAACCAATTTCACCAAATGCATGACCATGCAGCTCTTCGTATAAGCACCTTGTGGCCCACACACCTACACACCTACACACCTGCCAAAGCGCCTGGATACGCTCTCACGTGATTAGTGCGCTATACACATTTTAATAACATAAGCTGATAACATAACTCCAAGGGTCATTACTTGAAGCTAAATGGATACAGCAAGCTACAATAAGCCTTTGTCCACCACAGGCCAGGTGACCAGTGGCAACTGGACCCGGACTGGTCCCTGTTGTCTGGCCTCTGTTGTTGTGTACCTGTAAGACTTTAAGTGCCTCCCTGAGGTCATGGGGGCTTTAGAAGTGTACGTCTGCAGTGGATTGGAACTAAGGACTAAAGTCAGAAGGTAAAGTCTTTGACCAGGATGAACCTGGTTGGTGTATCCGACCCACTCCCCATTGTGCTCAGAGTCAAATTGCAGTAGGTCCTGGTCTACCGCGACCATTGACTGCCATTGGAACGTTATACTTCTTGGCGTTATTCGTACTTAAATTTTTTTTAATACATATCTCCTGTTTCCCTTATTGGTTTTTTGTCATTTTGGTTTAATTTTGTTTATTAAATTTTACTCTAAATTTCTACTTGGGTTTGGGATTTTTATTGTGTTGCGTTTCACTGTTATTACTGTTTTCGTACTTTATAAATACTTTATACATTGCATTAAGTAAAGCCTGTCTGCTCTGTGTATAACTACAAGGGGGTTGAGCTTTGGTTAATTGTTTACTTTAAGGCTTCACCTTGGCAAGGGTTATAATTTTTCCTTGAGATCAGTACTCAGCCACCCAAAATCAATACTCCAGATTCTTACATCACCTTCACTTGGAGTAGATGGGGGCTGTAGTCAAACACCTCTCCGACACCCGGCACAAAAGGGGCTAAGAGAGACGAACCCTAGCATCCTGCTTTTGCAACATGCCAGGTTCAGAGACTCTAGCTTTATGCCAGAGGCGCAGAAGCATCTTCTCAGTGTTCCCTTAGATAATGAACAGCCCTCAGGTTGAGTTCCTTTATGCAGAAGGATACAGGGAGCACCAAAGCAATGGGCCCCCTAAAGACCTCAATACCTAGGCCTTGGTTTCCAAAAGCATCAAGCGAGAGGGGGGCCTAAAGCTTCTGTGCATCCGCAGAAGCAAAGTTATCTCCTGCTACAGTCTTTTCAGGGCATGTAGGCACCCAGGTCTTATGGCAGGGGCAAGTACGGTGGCAACAGATAAGCCAAGGAGAGAGGAGGTACAAAAAGGCGGCCTCTATTCATTGACTTCCCTCTCAATCACACAACACTTACCTTTGGAAGGCTGATTTTCTTCCTTCTTCAATGGGAAGAAACAACCCCAGACTCGTGGGTGCTCCTGATGATATAGCAGGAGTAATGCTGGAGTCCCCCACACCTTCAAACAGACCACTTCACCGCCACATCCTCAGTCACAACAATCTACACCTGCTGAAGGTGGAGTGCAGGTGTTCCTAGCCAACGGGCCACTGAGCTAATGCCCCCTCACAGAGGAATCTACTTCATGTACTTCTTGACCTCCAAAAAAGCAGGGACTCTGCAGCCGATCCTAGACCTGGGGCCACTTAAAGAAAACATCCTGTTGGAGCACGTCCACATGACTACCCTGGACCTCCTGGAGGCCTGCTTCCATACTGCCACACACCCAGCGCGCCCCCACTCCCTGCACTTTGTGGTAAGTGCACAACACTACCGGGTCAAAGTTCTGTCCTTCGGACTTACTACAGCCAGAGAGTGGTTACAAAACAGCAGTAATGCCCGTGCCAAAACCCATTCGTGTCTTTCCTTACCCAGACAACTGGTTAATACAGAGAAAGAGCAGCATCAGCAAACAGCAGTGCCTAGCACAGACCCAGTCCGAAGCGTCTCTAGTACCCGGGTTAGGCTTCACCAGCAATGCCAAAAAACCCTGTTTCCTGTCGCAGCAGGTTCAGCAGTTCTTAGTGTCCGTGCAAACGCTTTGACGGAGATACCCTACCCCAACCAGTAGGGGGCAAGGCATTCCTAAAGTGTATGCCTCTTTCAGGCGTGACGTCCTGTTATGTGGAGATGGTAGTGGGACTGTTGATGGCTTCATGCACTGTAGTATGTAGCGCAGAAGGCTTTACAACCCCTCCGGGAGCGTGAGTGCTGACAGGCAATGGCCACCACCTGACAGTCCCTGGAATTGTCTGTTGTTGGTGCCCAATACTCAGTGCATGTTGTGGATGTATGAAGCTGGCTATCCATGTAGTGTGCCGAATGTAGGGGACATTATGCAAATAGTCTAAGCGACCATTATTGATTTACAGGGATTCAAATAATAATACCAATTGCTCTCTTTTGTGGTAGTGTGGCTGAGCAGTTTATGGTTGTAGGAAGCTGGCCTGGTGTGTGGTGGGTACCTAAGGTACTTACACCTTATACCACGTCCAGGTATCAGTGCCTAGAAGCCAGGCTGTCTACAGGTAGCTGTGGATGAGCAGCCAAGGCCTAACTAGGAGACATGCAAACCTTATGCAGTACCATTGTGGTCATACAGTACTCACACACATGAAAGAAAACACTTAGTGTTACAAAAATAAAGGTACTTTATTTTAGTGACACAATACCAAAAAGTACTATAGAGGCAACCCTCCAATAGGAGATAGATAACACACTAGATATGTACACTAGTAATCAGCAATAGGCATAGAAAGTGATAGAAAATAGTGCAAATGCAAATAGACAATAGTGACCCTAGAGGAAGCCCAAACCATATACAAAAAAAAATGGAATGCGAACACAGGACCCCCACCTAGGTAAGTGGAATGTGTAGCTGGGAGCTGGGAGTACTAGGAAACCCCAGAGGTAAGTACCACAGTGCTCTCTAGCAACCAGGAGGAAAGGAGTAAGTTACTGGACTTGCCCCACACCCTCCAAAAGGAAGGAAAATAAGAAAATGCAACACCCAGACAAGACTGCAAGAAACTAGCGGTGGATTACTGAAGAAGAAGACCTGCGGAAGAAGGGGACCAAGTCCAAAAGTCACAGAAGAGTCCAGGAGGAGTAGGAGCTACTACCCACCCAGCTGTGGATGCAGGAGTTGGTCGACAGGAGGACTAAGACGATCAGGAATGCAGCCTTGGAGCAGGTGAAGAGTTCCTGGAGGGTGCAGTCGATGTCCCACACCAGATGGATGATTGCAGTCAGTTAGTGGTGTGGCAAACCCACCAACAAGCCTTGGCAAAGGCAGAAGTCGCGGTGAAGCAAAAGTGGAGCTGCCGGGGACCAGCAAGGTGCAGGAGGACTCAACCCACCGGGGAGACCTTGGGGTACCCTCAGCAAGGCAGAGAGTTCACAGAAGATGAGGCAGCCCCCACAGAAGACCCACTGACCAAGGAAGCAGGAGTCACAGAGGGTCCCACGCAGTACAACTGGAGAAGGGTCTCATGCCGCAGAGGCACGCAGAGGGCTGTGCGTCGCAGGAATGAGTGATGGGGGCTGGGGCTAGAAGTGGAGTATGATTATCCCTTGGAAGAGATGCAAACAAGCCTTGGTAGCGGCAAGAGACGTGGTGCAGGGGGTACTGACTTGCGTGGCAAGGCAAGGGCTTACCTCCACCAAAGTTGGACAGCTGGCCAAGAAGGGAGAACCAAGAAGACTACTCTGGACCACCATCCGTGATGCAGGATCCACACAGCTCAGGATGAGAGGAGATCCACACAGCCCGTCGTCATTGTAGTTGGTGCCTGCAGATGCCTTCTTCCTTCTCATGCAGACTGAAGACTTGCGGCCCCCAGAAGATGCACAGCCGGGGAAATGTTTCAGAAGCTCGAAGGAACCATGGAAACAATGTTGCAAGAAGAGTCTTCTTTTCATGGATGCAGATTGTCGGTTCCTGGAGGGTCCAGTCGCGGGTTCCAGTGCTAGAATTCAAAGTAAGGTTGCAGAGGAGTCCTCCTGGGATCATACAAGCCGAATCTGATGTCCCACTCAAGAGAGAGACCCGAAATAACCCTGGAAGGGGGATTGGTCACCTAGCCAGGTGGCCACCTATCAGGAGGGGGCTCTGATGTCACCTGCCTGACATGGCCACTCAGATGCTCCCAAAGGTTCCTGCCAACCTTGGATTCAAGATGGCAGAACCCAGGGACCCTCTGGAGGAGCTCTGGGCGCCACCCCTGAGGTGGTGGTGGGCAGGAGAGTGGTCTCTCCCCTTTCCATTGTCCACTTTCGTGCCAGAGCAGGGACTGAGGGTCCCTAAACCGGTGTAGGCTGGTTTATGTACAGAGGGCACCAAATGTGCCCTTCAAGGCATACCAGTGGCTTAGGTAGGCTACCCCTCCCAAGCCATGTAACACCTATTTCCAAAGGGAGAGGGTGTTACCCCCACCCCTTCCCAAAGGAAATTCTTTGTTCTGCCTTCCTGGGCTTGAGCTGTTCAAGCAGCAGGAGGGAAGAAACTTATCTGAGGGTGGCATCAGCTTGGGCTGCCTGAAAATCCCTGTACGACTGGTAGTAGCAATGCTGGGGGTCCTCTAAGGAGCCCCCAGAGTGCATGGAATCATACTTCCATTACTTGCAACAGTATTGGGGTATGATTCTGACATGTTTGATACCAAACATACCCAGGTTCGGAGTTACCATTATGTAGCTGGATATAGGTAGTGACCTATGTCCAGTACACACGTAAAGTTGCGTCCCTGCACTCACAAAGTCCAGGAAAATGGGCCTGGAGTTTGTGGGGGCACCTCGGCTAGTGCAGTGGTGCCCTCGCACACACGTACTTGCACCCTGCCCTTTAGGCTAGGTGGGCCTGCCACAGGGATGACTTACAGTGACCTGGTGCAGTGACCTGTAGTGAAAAAGCGTGCATGCGCCCTTTCACGCAGGGTGCAATGGCAGGCCTGCAGAATCCTTTGCTTGGGCTCCCCATGGGTGGCATAATACATGCTGCAGCCCCTGGGGATCCCCTGGTGCCCCCAATGCCCTGGGTACCTGTGTGCCATATACTAGGGACTTACATGGGGGTACCAGTATGCCAAATGTGGGGTGAGAATGGTACAGTTAGCAGGAAGAGAGCATAATCACTGGGGTCCTGGTTAGCAGGATCCCAGTGAACACAAACACACTGACAACAGGCAGAGAATGTTGGTAACCATGCCAAGAAAGTGGGTACTTTCCTACAATGTTTATGAAAGTGTAGTGCTATGCGTTTGTTGAACACACAGAGTCAGTAACTGAGACTCACACTCAAGAAGAAACTCAAGACCAATTTTAGAAAAAGATAGCTACTTTTATAGAATGTTTCAACACCTGAAACGTTTCACAAGAAGGTAAGCACTGTTGCAGTGTATTGATTTTTGCAAGTAAGTAACAATTCACTGAAATGCACTTTTACGCGATAAAGGACTCCTTTTTGTATAGGGTATGTTTATTGCATAGGGGTCTTTGCAGTCGTTTCTCAGTGGTACCCTCTAGGTCATAGGGTGCAAAGGGGACAAGGTCACAAGAAATAGCAGCAGTTCAGTTTTACCTGCCCTGGGACGTCTGGGTGCAGAGGTGCTGGATAGGTCAGGTGCCTTGCATGCTGCACGGTTGGTTTAGAGAGGTGTCATATGGAAACAGGCTGCAGAGGGGGACTTGGGGACAGGTTTGGGAGCTCCCAACGGGGGGTTCGTTCAGCCGGGGTCGTGGGACCAAGAGAACCCAGTTGGTTGTCGTGGACCCAGGCCGTGGAGATTGGGTACAGCAGGTTTTGGTCATTGGTTGCTCCTGCATAAGGGCACTGACAATTCTTGGGGGAACTTTCTAGGAGGAGGCAGAAATAGTAGCCGGTCCACTCTCGATGATGGCCTCTGCAGTGCTGATGTCCCTCGTCAGCTGCTTTCTGGTTGAGGCGTAGGAGTCCAGTCTGGACTCAAACAAGCATTGGTTGCTGCAAGGGGTATTGGTGCAGATTGGCTCCAGTAGGTCCTGGGGTCTTTTCACTTGGTGGGGAGACTGGTTGGTCCTGCTGGATCTCAGCAACCTCCAGCTGGGCAGCTGCTGCGTCAGGGGACCTGGTGGTCAACAGAACAGTAAATCAGATGTTGCTTTTGGTCCCTGCAGGGTGGAGGAAAGTGGCTCCTCCACTTGAAGTGAGATGCTGACGGCTTGGCAAAGTACTAGAGGGTCTCTGCATCTTTTGGAGGATGCACAGCTGCAGGACAAGTGAGGTTGTTGCGATTGTCAGGACAAGAGCAGGTAAGTAGGCAGGGTTTTGCGCCAAAGTCCACCAGTGGTCTACAGTTCTCGCTTCTTTGGTTCTTCTTCGTCCTCTTCTTTCTTCGGCCAGATAAATCTGTTCTTCTGGTGTCAGGGGCCACCTAAGTACTTATCTAGGGGTGTTTAGGGAAGTGTAGGATAGTTACCAGTGGGCTATTTACCCCTGGGTGACTATACCCCCGAGATGACCACTTCCTGTGGGCAGTAGGCATATCTCTGTCCCAGAATTCCTAGTTCCAACAAAAACAAGATGGTGTGACCCTTCTTTCCTGGAGCACATCAAGCTGCCAACCTAATGGGTGTGGCTAGCCTGGTAGTGCACCACGCCTACCTGCATAGCTAATTTCCCAGGTGTCAAATGTGCCTCAGGGCAGGGGGTCACAACTCCCACAAGCATGTGGCCCATGTATTGACTGTGTGTCATCAACAAATACTTAACACTGCCCTCTGATAAGCCTACACTGCTCACCCCCACTACCAGAGAGCATTTAGGGTTATTACTTTTAACCCCGGTCAGTCAGTAGGGGTCATCTGTACTATCTGCAGAGTATGCCCCTGTATTAGCACAATGCAGAGATAGCCATCTTCCTGCATAAACTACACACGTTCACTGAACACTACTCTGTGAACATTAAAGCCCGACAGTAGGCTTTAGTGTACCAGAGAGTGCTGCCACCATCTGCATCATCCACTTGCCTGTCACCACTTGGGGACGAAACTGCTGTAGAGTATTTGCAGAGCACATGTACCTACAGCCATACGTTGCGAATGGAAAATGTTACGTACCCTGTAACCATCTCTTCATAGTAAGTAGTGCTGTTGATTAACATGTGCCCAACCTCCTCCTTGGAAACTGGCAATGTTCATATATGTATTTACCATGGGCAACTCCTACAATGCATACTACCTGGTTCTGTCTTGGACACTATACTCTACTTATTCCGCATCATTAAAAATATCAGAGCACTATGCCAAAAGCAGACTTGTCCTGCACTCTGATCCGGGATTCATTGCGCCCCTTCTCCAACTCCTCGCCAGGCAATTCCTAAAGGGGAAAAACCTAGGCTTCCGGAGGCGTGTTCTTTAAAGGGTCGATTGGACTCAGATGCTAAATCCCGCTCCCTAGTTAGAAGTCGGAACCAATCCAGTATGTCCAAAGCATGTGCCAGGTCCTTATATTTCAGTTACGGTCCGTCAGTCAAGAGATAAAGATCCGTGCCAGGGGCCTCTTGCGAGTACCAGTCCATTTCCGGCAGCATTAGTCTCCCTGTTTGTGTTCTTCCTTTGAGGGAAGTTGGGTGGTAACTGGTGTCCTGCTGAACTATGTCCGTTGCTCCTCACCACCGACCATGTACCCCCAGTGCACCACTTGATTGTACAATGGAACTTAGACTAAATACTTTGGACATCATGAAGCCATATTTATTATTAGTGGGAATCAGACTTCACTTTTGAGTGAGGGGTGCTTCATAACATTTGTGGGATTCTCAGCTGCTCTCTTCAAACCCACTGAATTATTCCCCAGGCCACTGAGATTCCACGATAGAAAGCAGACATATCCTAGCATAATGGATACACTGTGAGAATGCCAACTCGCACCTTTGTCATATTAACCGGAGGCTGAAAACAACGTCGTTGTTGGAAGACTCAGACCCCAAGGCTTCTGAGGATAGCAGATCTAACATTATCATGTAGACTATGGTCTGTAAAGCATTTAAGGATTGTAGGTCTGCTTCAGAATGTTCTTGCCATCTTCGTTTTTGCTATTCTGCATTTCTGCATTTGTTTGTAGTAAATAGTGACTCGTTTAAAGATGTGAGTGGAAAGTTTCTTTATTGGTAATTATTATTTTATATCACTCATTATGATTGCCATCTACTTTCAGCGCCAAGCTGGCTAGCTCTCCACTGACAATAGTAAGGTCTTAACTGTGTTTAATATTAAGCTGAGAGCTGTTAACAGTTTTATTCAGAGTGGTCAATGTGCAGCCCTGAAATGGGATTCTGTCTGCTTGCAAATCTGTGCAAACTTAAATCAGTGTTTTCATAACAGGGCCGGACGGTACCTCAGCAGTCGCATCAATCGGTATCAATGAAGAAGGAGAGATATACGACCTTGACGTCCAGAACTATATAAGTAGAGAGAGTTTATCCAGATCTACAGGTGTGTAATCTATTCTATGCTTCTTACAATTTGATAAGTAAAATCTTGTAACTATAAATGTAAGTTAGGGCTTTATTTAGATTTAGATATTGACGGTCGGGTTACTCCGTCACAACGGCGACTGATATCCCGTCCACCGAAATCTAACTCCCATAGGACATAATGGGATTTCGATTTCGGCAGACAGGTTATCCGTCATTGTTGTGATGGAGTAACCCATCCGCCAATATCTAAATCAGGCCCTTAGTCAACCATTATCTCATTTCTCTACCCTGGTATTAGTATGTTATGCTGGGTGTCAGAAGCCTACATAGGCGTCGCTACTGTTTGTTTGACAGTACCATTTGTACATTTGCGAGGCATAATCTACACCATATTACGGAGGCAGGCGCAAAGCATAAAGGCTTGGCTGACACATGTGTATGCTCCCAAAGATGTGCTGCGCAGGTAGCGTGAGCCCTGATGATGCCCTGTAGGGACTGGCGGAGAGGATCCCAGGGACATTCCCACAGGGATGTTTGACTGTACTCTGACCTCCCTCCAAACGCCGATTAAGGTAGTCCCAGACTGAGTAGCAAAGGGCGTGCTGCATGATTGTGCGGGTCCATTCTTCAACTCTGCTCACAAAGGGGTCATAGAAGGTCCCCAGGATAGTGGGTACTGTGTTTGACTTCGATGATGGGCAGATCAGTGGACGCTATGGCCCTATGTACCTGAGGTAATCCAGCCAAGTATATTCAAGGTTATATGTTCACATAAGCCTAGATATCAATCTGGAGTTGTTTTTCTGTGTCTCCTGGGTAAGTGGCTATGATAGTGCTTGCTGGAGAGTAAGCTAGGCACAGTAGGAGCCGACATAGAAAATGGATTTGGGTCTGTATGTACGGTAAGACTTCAGTACCCAAGTCATTATAACTCTGACTCCCCTGCCAGGATACGTGGCAGCTAACACCCTATTTGGTATTTGGTAATGCCAATAATTAATACTGGCTAGCTAGCCTTTTTTCAATGTATAAATTGCACCAATGTTTCCTTTGAAGTTTTCAGGCTAACAAGAATGTGTCATAAGGACTATCGGAAAGTAATGCGACTTCTGGGTTTAGAGCAGCAGCACCTCCGTGTTGTAGGCAACTGAGTCTGTCCTACACCAGATGGCAGCTGTCGGCCCAGCCCTCCCGGCCCACAAGCAGCACCTCACCAAAACCCAACCGGTAAAGGTGATTTCTGGCAGCCTTGCATCGACTCTGAAAACCCCTCAGGGAGATTATGGTGGAAACAAGCCTTAGCCTTTTGTCATCACATAAAAGTCCCTTACACACACATAGGCAAGAAGTGAGATGCAGTACAGTTATCAATACATTTATTTATTGAAAAGGCGTCAATCTATGATAAAATGCATGAGCTGTAATAATTAGGGTAACGACAAGTAACAAAACTAGGATTGTGAAAATCAGAGATGGGAATATAAACAACCCCAGCATGTTTGTAATGACATGAATACACAATTCATACCTAAAAGCCTAATCTCTGGCCACTAAGTGAGAGTATCTCTGTCCGTACAGTGGCCATGAGAACCGCGCCCCACCCCTTTACCTTGGTACAAGGTCCGGCAGTGAGTCTCCAGATCAGGATCCCTGGAGACACAAAGGCCGAGGTGGACTGAAAACCATCATGCAGCATGGATGAAAACTCTGTCTGGAACCCCCTCTAACACCCTTTGTCCTACAAGATGTTTTTATAGGAGACATGTTCATGTACAGACGCCTGATGCGGGTATGTTTATGCAGTCTTGGGGCCGTCAATACAAAATGTTATTCCTTGTGCCTCGCATTCTGTTCTTGCAATTCAGAGAAAAGAACTTGATGCGAAGTATGTCCTCCGTAGCACTGATAACGGCTCTATTGCAGAGCAACAGTTGATAATGGAATTAAAATAATGCCACTAGAGAAGCAATAATAAAACCAAGTAAAATTGAATACAGAAATACAGAGCATGAATCCTGGATAAAAGGGCACAGGCCGCAAGCCTAAGCCAAGCTATTACTGTGTCCAAGCGACTAACTAAAATGGGCCCCCAACACATGTATATTGCAGTGATGGCCATGATGTGTTTATACGAGGAGGTACTGGCCTCGCGTCACCTGGGAAGTAATTCTGCACAAGCACCTTTCCGTTTACCTCTGACAGTTGGAAAATAGTGAAACATCACACTGACTTCATGTTCTATAGCATTAATTACCTTACAGCATATTGGATTCTGCATTCCCTGTGTTAACGCCTGTTTCTGATTTCATTATAATCAGCAACTTGTGGCTCACCCAGCCACTGTTATAAAGAAGTAAAACTAGAACTCAACTGTAACAAAACATTACAATTGAGTTCTGACATCACAACAAAACATGGCTTTTCCTTCTTTTGCTCTATTTTCTAGCTGTGCAGTGACAACACGAAAGCTATTTATAGCAATATGTTTATTTTTTGCACTCCTTAAGTAATTATACAGAAATTAGATTATTTCTTAATGTTTCTACACATTCCAAGCTACCTTTTATTACCTTTTTTCTTCTAAAACTGACTTGTATTAAACTGATTCCTGTATCTTCTTCCAACAGGTACCCCAGCTTTTTGATGTGTTCAATTCTGCACTAGAGATTTTATTTGTATTCTTCGTGTTAGCAAACACGCTCTCTCTTTTATATGAACGAGCTATTTGATAAGCGTATTGCAAGTCACCTTGGAGTTCCATAAACGCCTGAAGGAACTCAGCCTTTTGCCTTGTTCCTCTATATGATCATGGTACTCCTGGGTAACTTGCAATACCCTTTTAATGCATGGTTGAGGTACCTTTTCCCATATATATATATATTGTAGTTAATAACTCTAGAAAACATTGATAACCCTATGACATCACAGGCACAACTAGTATACGGTGCCATTAAGTTTACATCCCCTCCTTGTAAAAACACAGCAAAGAAAATCAATCAGTTCTACAACTGGCGTGAGTCAAGAAGTAAAAATTCCTAGCTTTTTAAACCCCCCCCCCCTTTTTTTTTTTTTTTACATTGTCCCACCTTTCTCCTGCAACACTATAACATTTGGCAGCTCTGCAACTTTTTCATATTTTACACAGCTGATGGGGTTGGTGGGGCGAGAGGCGAACATTTATCCTATCATACAGCAGTGGGTTGGGACATCTGATCAATAGGTCTGTAAAATTAAACACCTGGATCCATCTTTCTTACTAAGACAAGATTGAATTATAAATGGACACGGCATCACGCACTAGTTTTATGTACCTGAATATCATTTTCCCTACAATAGATTGGAAAACAAAGAAAATGTCTATATTAAAAAGGGTTCAGCGTAGTATCATTCTTACGTTTCCATCACGTTGTTTTCTCCAGTTAGGTTCTTTGCAGTTTTACTCATCACGGCTTCATAACCGATGTGATGCATGCTCTGCTACGATGCTAATCAGACAAGATGAGCTAGTGGCAGCCGTTGCCCCAGCACCTTCTCAGGTGCCCCTGCCACATAGCTGCCTCCTCGTATGAGGAAAGAGGCATGCTGTGTCTCCTTGACACGAATCCCCGCCTTTGCCGTCTGTAATTCATCTTACAGCTGCCACTGGTCTTTCATCCCTAGCACTGAAGTGTGTTTTCATCATTAATACCGCTGCTTTGGCTACTGAAAAATTAGACACAGCCCTCCTACATGACTGTTCTAATGCTTCCTTAGACGTACCATGAAAATGTTGTTCTTTGCAGCCTTTAACATGTAGAATTCTAATAATCTCAATCTAATTCTCACCCAACAGGCACTGGAAGCAGGAAGAGACATGCTGGTAGTTTTTTTTACGGATCGAGAGTGTACAAACCAAGGGCAAAAATTCCCAATGCTCAGCGGCTCCCACGAGCTTCTGGGAGAAGGTATCCCATGAACCAGAGGGATCCCGGGCATCACCAGGAACTAAGAGGAGAGGAAGATGCTGAGCTGCCGAGTGATATCCACCAGGTAACATCTTACGGCCAGAGATCAGGACCATCCGATAAATCTGACCGCAATTACAGAAATTACATTGTTCCTGCTAAATTAAACCTGCTGCCAGGGGACGAGCCGTGTCCTAGTCCTGAGGGCGAACAACTTGCCATAAAACACAGGCCTGTCGGACGGCCACGTGCACAAAACCATAAAGGGAAAAACACATGTAATGAGTGTGGGAAGAGCTTTTTTTCACAGTCAAATCTTAATAAACATATCATAATTCATACCGGAGAAAGACCTTTTCACTGCACCATTTGTGGAAAAAGTTTCAATCAAAATGGAATTCTTCAAAGGCACCTCCAGATGCACTCAGGCGAAAAACCATATCATTGCAATATATGTGGCAAACGCTTCACTCAAAAGTACCACTATTATAAGCATGAGATAAAGCACAAAAATCCACAGCAGCATTGTGAGATTGTTGTAGTGGAAACTGAGTGAACACTGAAAGAGAGCGGTACTGAGGAACGAGAAAGCAGTGAGCCGGACAGATACCCGGGACACAATGAAGTTTGGATTATGTTGAATACTCCATGCCGATTGTAAATTGCTTCTCAATGTGACATACAAATTACACAGAAACTGCTAGAAGAGCTACTCACGATCATGAAACGACATCTGGCATTGAGAAATCAATCAAAATATAAAAATAAATGTAACTAATAAACCTTTGGTTATACCACTGCTGTGAAAGTTACATTAACTCACTCAGAATGTTTGCCTACATAATTCAGGATCATTTGAGGAAATCCTACTTCAACAAGTTACTTCAAGGAAACACTGCTAGTAATTAGCTGTACTGTTATCATATTTATAAAACAGTAATAGTGTTACTGCAATCCTTAAAGTCGGGCTTTCGAGACCCCCTCCGGGGGTCCAAGCTCAGCAAACATGGTCCAGAACTTTTAGAAATTTTGATCTCTCTTCTTAATTCCTCCTCAAGAGAGGGACGTATCCCCAGGCATGGAAGCTTGCTATGTTCCTGCCCCTATTGAAGAAACTTAGGACCTCATGCCTCATTATGAGTTCGGCAGTCCCACCGCGGGACCACCAAACTCTGGGGGGGGACACCACCGCCATGGCAGAGACCACTCCTGAGTGTATAACATTGTAATAAGCGGTTCCCATCGGTATGCCCGGTGGGAACAGTGCTACGGTATTTGCCTCGGCTCCCTGAAGGGAGCCGAGGCCAATACTGTAGCACACAGCACCCTCGGAATGCGTGCTGTCGGCAAAGCAGACAGTGCGCATTCCGATAGTGCTGGGCAGGGGGGCCCTGCACTGCCCATGCCAACTTGTGGCCCTCCGGCACTGGCATTCTGCCAGCCATTCCATGGCAGGGTCCCCCCCTTGGAAATGCTGGCAGAAATCTGAGTTGTAATCAGCCAGGTGGCGTTGAGTTCAACGCTGCCCTGGCTGAGTACAACTCAGGTCATCGTCACCACATCGGGAATCATGTTCCTGGTGGGGACGGTGGTCTTTAGGCTGGTCCATCTGCCGAGGTTGTAGTGTGGCGGACAGACCGCCTGGAATGCGGTGGTACAACCGTCACCACGAGTATGGCGGTCCTTGGACCACCGCACTCATAATGAGGGCCCTAGTCTGGATGCCTCCGACTCGTCTAATTATAGACCAATTTTGCTGCTCCAGCGGCTCTCTAAAATCTTGGAGAAACATGTCAACCACCAAATATCTGCTTTTGTGGAATCTGAGAAATGTTTTCTTCAGTCACAGTTTCGCCACAGTACTGGAATTGCATCACTGGGAGTTACTGAGCACTTCAGACGGCTGCTGGATAATGGCGGTACAGCAGCACTGATCCTGCTCGACTTGAGCATGGCTTTTGACACATTGTCCCACACAATTCTTCTTTAAAGAATTGAAATTATTGGTATCCAAGCTACAGTTTTATCTTGGAGGATCTTGTTCTTGCAGGATCAGACCTTCGAGGTCTTCTCATCCAATTCTGTATTAAGGTCTCATTCTCTTTCTTCCGGAGAGGTGCAGGGTTCTGCTCTAAGTCCAATGTTATTCAACATCTATGTTTGTCCCCTTGCCACCCAAATGAACAATAACTCCTTGAATCTAAATGGTGGTAAGACTTTGGTGATGGTGATGGGCGTGAACCGCCATTATGGGGTCCCCAACTCTGGCTGGACACATTAGGAGTCCACCTGATGCCGGTCTCCAAGGCTAAAAACCTCTGCTTCTGGCTAGATGATGAACTGGGTGAAAAATTGACATTAGTTTAAGTGAGCAGTAAATCGAATCATTATAATACCTCAGTCTGGGCGAGGTTTGTTCTTGATGTACCTCTGTACATAACATTTTTGGCTGGGACTGTTGTAGATCAGACTGATCTAAAGAGGCGTATGGCAAAACGCCTTACCTAGTGAACCTCCAGGTAGCTAAAAACAGAGCGAATTGGATTATCTAAAAACCTAGGAACACCCTTGGTAACTTGTTGCCCGGAAAACCATAAAGCAGTAACTTTATGGATTCTAACTAAAAGTTGTATACATGAATGAGTTCTGCAGTTCACTGGCTTAGTAATTAGGGCCCATATTTATACTTTTTGACGCTAAACTGCGCTAACGCAGTTTAGCGTCAAAAAATTTTGCGCCGGCTAACGCCATTCTGAAGCGCCATGCGGGCGCCGTATTTATTGAATGACGTTAGCCGGCGCAAGCAGACCGGCGCTGCCTGGTGTGCGTGGAAAAAAACCACATACACCAGGCAGCGCCGGCGTAGGGAAAAATGGCGCTAGGGCGTCTTAAAAATGGTGCAAGTCAGGTTGACGCAAAAAATCGCCTCCACCCGATTTGCGCCATTTTTAACGACGCCCAGACGCCATTTACATGACTCCTGTCTTAGTAAAGACAGGAGTCATGCCCCCTTGCCCAATGGCCATGCCCAGGGGACTTATGTCCCCTGGGCATGGTCATTGGGCATTGAGGCATGTAGGGGGGCACAAATCAGGCCCCCCTATGCCACAAAAAAATATAAATAAATAAAAATATTTATACTTACCTGAACTTACCTGAATGTCCCTGGGGTGGGTCCCTCCATCCTTGGGTGTCCTCCTGGGGTGGGCAAGGGTGGCAGGGGGGGTCCCTGGGGGCATGGGAGGGCAGCTGTGGGCTCATTTTGAGCCCACTGGTCCCTTAACGCCTGCCCTGACCCAGGCGTTAAAAAGTGGCGCAAATGCGGGGTTTTCTGCCCCGCCAACTCCCGGGCGTGATTTTTGCCCGGGAGTATAAATACGACGCATTTGCGTCGCAGTCATTTTTTTGGACGGGAACGCCTACCTTGCATCTCATTAACGCAAGGAAGGCGTTCACGCTAAAAAATGACGCTCTTTACTCATACTTTGGCGCTAGACGCGTCTAGCGCCAAAGTATAAATATGGCGTTAGTTTTGCGCCGAATTTGCGTCGAAAAAAACGACGCAAATTCGGCGCAAACGGAGTATAAATATGCCCCTAAGTGACTACATGATGAGTAGATTCAGGAGAATGAAGAATGTTATTAATTCCCTAAACTAGGCGAAATGGCTTTATCCAAGAATTCTACAGGGGACCAAACAAGAGATCCAAAGCAGTCTCGGAAACACACCAAATTAAATGCCAAAAAGGACAGCAGTTAACCAAATCCGCAAGAGAGTCCAAGAGGGACCCAAGAAACACAAATTCAAGTTCCGTGACAAAGCACAGCGGGTTTGGGCAATCCAGACACAGTTAACTCAGTTATCACAGATCAGGATTCAGGAACTCAGGAATACAAGGGTGAGTACCTTTCCAATAACTTAGAAATCTAATTCACCAGTTCAGGGTCTGGCCTTACTGCTGCGCTAAATGTATGAACACACTGCTGAAAAATGTAGATTGACAACAACGTAGGACTTGTAGTGTCTGTCTACTAATGTCTCCCACTAACAAATCCACATGTAAGGAAGGAACATGGTGCCCATGTGCCACTAACCACAATCCCTGCCAGGAGAAGCATGTTGGTGAACCTCATTTAATCAGAGCCCACAGTATGCGTGAGCCACAGGTCTGATTCTTGGCAGTCCCACAAGAGAAAAACTGTGTATTGTACGCGAGAACAACATCAGCAGAAATCATATACCTGAGAGTATCGCAGCACTGAGGGGTTTCTCTTAGTCCGACTTATAGGAATTGGCAGTAGACAAACAGAATCAAAAATCCATGGTCTTCAGCTGATCTGCAAATAATGTGTCTGCAGTGCACCAAAACCTACAACTACAAACCTCTAGGCGTACTTGGTCCTGTGGCTCTTAACAGGGACACCGTGTAAATTTGAGAAAAACAACATAATCGGTCTGATGTGAATGCTCTAAGAGGTGTCGAACTTCACATGAGCGAATAGCAATGAGGATTTCTGGACATTCTCCTTTGGCCTACAACGCCAGCTTCCAGGAAACTGATGTTTTGTTTCTAGATGTATGTACTGTTGGTTTCCATAAATAAACATTGGGAGTGTGGACACTTTTTGTTTTAACTAAATACATTTAGGTTGTACAGGAATGAAATGCACACTGAAGTCTATTTTTCCTACAATGTGCTCATTACTATTGCTGTCTGAGTATATTCTCAATATTTGTGAATAGTGATCTACATTTTTCTTTTAATCAATCTGCAGTTGAAGTTTGTATTAGGTTTACTGTTGCCTTATATTTGGGAATGGTCATGTATCACAAGTGATGGGTATATTCTGTTATGCTCCCCTTGTGGTTAGGTACCTGCTTGAAAGACACGTGTATAAATAAATACCAATAAACAAATGCATTTTATCCTAGTCATGTGTTGAAGAGAATTTACTACTTTACCTCTCTGTGAATCGGAATAAAAATTGAACCCTTTTCAAGACTGACCTGTAGCCACTCGAGCATCGCTGTGAGTGGATGTGCGTAGATTTTCTGCAGGAGTTAAATAAAGTTCAGCTATGTCTACTGGTATATTTCTGTAACCTTTATCTCAGTGCCACTTGATTGTTGCCGGTGATTTTTGTAATTTCAAGTGTTTGGGTATAATTAGTCTTAAATTAGTTTAGAGCTCTCTCAACACTTATCCTGTTGTGCTGGAAAGGAGCTAACCCCTGACGTTGTTGCTTCTCACTACTGTTAGCACCCTCGTATCCGTTAGCACCCTCGTATCCGAGACACTTTTAGGTACAGGATGAGAGTGGAGAAGTTGAATTGCCCATGATATCTCTACTTCTTAGTTCACAGCCTTCTTCTGCTCCACTAATGTTTGCTTCCATGCCAGGCTAGGTATGCTGCCCCAAACCTAAAAAGACTGCATTGGCTAACCATCCGGATTCACTCTAGCTCACTGTGGCACTTTCTACCACAGTCCATGATGCATTCAGTTATGGATGTTTTGCTCTGAAGAGACCAAGCCAGTTTCTTTATATTTCCCACTGAATTACATTAATTGTTACCAATGTATTACTTCTCATGTTGATGTTAATTAAATAGACTTCAAATCACGTCAGGTGTTATCTTTCCTCAATACATTTAGTATGATTACTGATTTAATTAGTGGTTAATCTGAAATGTCATTATTTGTATGTCTTTTCTAACATACTAAGGGCATTATTACGAGTCTGGCAGTCCAAGGGCTGCCAGGCTCGCAGTGGCCCAACTGCCACATTACGACCCTGATGGTCGGACCACCAGGGGACCGCCATCACCGCCCGGGACATGGTTCCCGATGGGCTGACGGAGGTCGGACTCGTGGTCAGCCACGGGGGCGCTGAACTCAGCACCGCCATGCTGATTACAACACCTGTTTCCATCAGCCTTTTCATGACAGGGGCCCCGCCATGGAAAGGCTGGCAGAAACACAATGCTGGGGACCACAGGGGGTCTGCACTGCCCATGCCTATGGCATCCCCATGCCCAGCACCCTCGAAATGTGCACTGTCTGCTTTACATTACAGACAGTGTACATTCCGAGGGTGCTGTAGTGCTACAGTACTGGCCTTGGATCCCTCCATGGAGCCAAGACCAATACCGTAGCATTGTTCCCGCCGGGATGACCGGCGGGAACGAAGTAGTACAGTGTTCCTGCCAGTCAGCACAGTGGGAGCATCATAATACGTTGAGGGGGTGAGGCAGCCGGGTTGACGGCTGCCTCATCCCTGTGAGTTTGGCTGTTAACCCTCCTGACAGCCAAACTCGTAATGAGAACCTAAGTCCAATTTGTGCTGAACCATTGCAACCTCAACAAATATTCGGTGTTAAACCAGCAGCGCAAATCTTAAAGGGGTGGATTAAGCAGCAGCTAAGCGTGCATGGGAGGTGAACAAGTCCAGATACTCGTGTGGCTTCAGGTACCAGTGTGGCAAGAAGACAGCTTTCTGTTGCAAATTTATGAGCCCCTTTGCATCACTCTTGCACCATGCAATGTGGTGCAAGAGTGGCACAAATGAAAAATGAGATTTATGAAGCAACACAAGGCCACCTCGCATGGCCCTACGTGGCCTCATAGATCTTTAGTAATGTAACGCAGCACAAATCACTGCGTTGCATTATTCTGCATCAGGGAGGCGTTTCCATGGGTGTTGCGTGGGTCTTCACATGCAATATCCTTTGATTTTGACGCATTCCCAGATTTACAAGAACAGGTAAGCCGGGAAATCCGCAAAAATCCTACGCCTCCCCAGGTGAGGCGTAACAAGGAGAAATACCTTTCTTTCCTTTACCTCCTCTTTCTACGTGTGCTGCATTGTGCAGCACACGTAGAAAGAGGAAAAGGCCTCTCAAGAATGCTTTTTGTGCAGGAAGGTGCCCCCTCCTGCACAAAAACAATCCTACATGCACCGTGGTGCAAGGGTGCGTATGTTGGCACTAGGCAGGCAATTGTTAGCCGGTGCAGGCGGAAAGCACAGGAATGCCCATATTTTACATACAGTGCATTCCTGCCCTTCCCGTGTGCCACTTTTTCACAAATATGGCCCCCTAGTGAACAGGGAGATCAGACACAACAAATGTTGCAGATGTCCTCTTGATCAGCAGCGGCTTGAGACCTTCAAGGGTGATTCGCCACACTTTATAAATCCTGATCGATCAGTTCTTCTGTCCATGAACTAGCAAATCAGTTGTCTTATAAGTGTACCGCACTTATTCTCTTCCCAGGTCACCACGTCAATAGTTCCATCAATAACAAGATTTTGACCACAAACTACATACAGGGCATACTTTTTAAATCCTGCACGTAACTGCAGACCTGGAATGATGTGCTGGTCATTATTCATTGAGTCTTTATTAAAAAAAAAAACATTTCTTCTCTGGTGTGTTGTAATCGTTCCATAACAAAACAGCTTATTTGTTCAAAATCTCAGTCTCCATCCTGTTTATATATGTCCACAAAATCTTAATTAGTTGTGTACCATGGTAAACGTTTTGTAAGATGTTTCTGGTCGAAAATGGCACGCCACTTGCCTCTAAATAAATTAAAATGTTTCAGACCACTTTTAATTCTGATGCTGACACCTGAGCACAATTCTCTCAAGGTTATGATGATAAATGTCCTCTTCGGGATAGATTGTCAGCGGCAGCAGCGGCGTTACTCGTCCAAGCGCAATACTGAATGTGGAAATTATGGCTAGCAATCTGTGTCCAAGTGCATATAACTTTGATCTGTTTTTTCAAGACACAACAGTATCAGAGGCCCAGATAACCACTTACATCATTATTTGCGGATATACGGTTGCAGCTTGTAGGCAAATGAGTTTCTATAAAAGTGAAGCTAAATAAATCGACAGACTACCTTGCTGTCTCCCTCCATTTTTAGATCGAGCGAGCAAGTGCTTTGACCTGTTGTAAGTATTGCAGTCTTTTAACCACACCCATGTCACACCCATCACTGTCACTCGTTCGTGGGCTTGCCTTTCAAAAATCACTTGATATAATTGGTTAAATGCTTTACATTTGTCCCGGCTTGTGGCTGTTTTTGACACACCTTGCAGACTGCCCCTGTTACATGGATTATTGCATGATTGCTGGTTTACTTCAGCATGGGCAAACTATTTATTTTGTCTCTCCCCTTCGTGCTGCATGGCGGCCATGGAGCTCACAGCGTGAACCGGCACAACAGTGTGAACTCGATTGGCGGTATTAGAGCTCTGGTCACATTGTTAACAGTTACCTAATCAGTCTTTTCATCTTGTGGCTCTCCCCTTGAAACACCTGAAATTGGGGAATGCTTCACATAAAACAGAAATCCTCAAAGTGAAAACGGCTCTCCTGGCATAGCGCGAGAGCCGATACTACAATATTCACTGCACGCTGGAAAACTCGACCCATAATGCTTTGTACGGCATTACTTTTACAAAACATTTTTGCTCATAACTCAGCCTGTGGTGATCTGAAGACAGTGGGACCACCACCAAAACGTTCACGACAACGTGCTCTTTCTGTCTACATTATCTTTGGGATCCCACACTAGGTTACTGGGGACCCCAAATTCTTAACCCCACCCACCATTCAGTGTCTTTGAAGCTTTCTCATGGCTACAACATTTGTTTTACAGCTGGGAGGAGTTTTGTTCTAAAGGTCTTATTTGTAGTATCATTGCAGTAGGCCTGCTAGCCCTAAAAACGCCCTCTAGGGGTTAAGTAAATGGTTACACTGCATTACTTTCTCCTGTTTTTCATGGGGTTATCCTCTAATGGGGGCTAACAATATGGTTACATGACCATGTTTCTTACAAATGATAGTTTTGTTATGTGACCTATAGGGGCTGTTTTGAGCATTACAACCTAATGCCAATAATGTATTTCTGCTAAAGGTTTATATGATAATTGTATATGTTTTAATAAACTCTCCTTGTTATAATTATGACCATAATTCAGGCCAACTTAACATTCATATTATACTATGACTGTTTGAAAACTCTTGATATGTGTGGGTGACCCTTCTACTTTATTTCTCCTCTGTGGCTGTCTTGTGACTTTTTGGGGGGGGGAGTTGTGTCAGCCAGCCAGCAACTCTGATGATGGGGTGGTGAAAGTGGTATTCTGTTGGAATTAGCATGGCAGATTTAAATTAGGATGATAAATCGCAACATTTTCATTTTTTGCTGTATATAGAGTAAGAAGGTAAATGGAAGTGCTTTAGTTATATGCAGGGATACTGGAGTAATATGGCAGGAAAATACCAAATTATGAGGCAGGGTTGACCAATTTATGTGTCAAGAAAAGCCCAGTTCTGAATTTACAATGCCAATAGCTTTAACTCGAGCAAAGGAGAGACCTACTGCATTGCAAATGCTTGTTTGATTTTGATAATAGAAAAGTCATGTTAGCCGAACAACCTGCCATTAGATTACATGCAGAACAATGCAAACCTTTACAACAAAGGTAAGTGCTTGTCGTTCTCCACACAGGGAGTTTGCTGCACAGGTAAGTATATATGTTTTTGAAGATATATACATAGATATATATTATTACCTACTGGCGGTCACCAGTAGGTAGTTATAGTTAGGCCCATGTTTCTGTTGCAAAAGCATTTTTGACTTGCCTAGATCTGTGGCGCAGTTTGATGAATTTTCATAAAACTTTCCCAAAAAAGTGTTCCCGAGAATCTTGTACATGGTAAGTTTCAGGGTGACCCTTCAAGCGGGGGTGAGAAAAAAGGGTGGGGGTTCAAAAAAAGTGTGTTTCCCATTTTAATCCCCATAGGTACTTTAGACATGACTACAGCTTGAACCAATAGACGGAATTACACCAAATTTGGCAGGAAGGTAGTTCTTGGTCTGGAAAGAGTGCTGTTTGTTATTTGGTGTATATCCATTCAGTAGTTTTTGAGATATTAAAAGAAAAAAATAGAGTTTGTAAGGATTCACAGATAATAACAAGCTTGTGCAGGGAAATCCTGATCTCTGATTGGCTGCCAACACTTCAGCCAGGACGTGTTGGTAGCCTTCTTTGGGACTTCAGCCAAGTCCCAGAATAAAAGATGAAAAAGTGATCCCTTAGCTCTTGTGCTGGGGTCCCAGAGGGACCCGCCCATGGGAGAAAGACACTTTTCAAAAACAAAAATGTCTGCTAAATTGCAAGGAATTCACCTCAAAATGTTTATTAAAAAAACAAGCGCGGTCTCCGGGGGCTTGTAAACGTAAAGGAGGGGGGGGCACATGGGGGCCCTCTCCTAGACTATTTCATGCCACAGGGACTGTCACCTCCCCAGGGCTTACATTTAATTATATGCCTCCCCTTCAGCCATGGGGACCACCACTTCCCCTGGAAACCACTAGACACCAGGGATAATTATTTGTTTAGACTTGGGGAGCGACCCCTTAGGCAAGGGTTGCTCCCCTGGGGGCAATTTTATGTTAGGCCAGATCAGCCTATTTTTCTCAGGCCAGTCGCCCCCCGAGGGGGGACAGAAACCGCGACACCATGGATTTTGTTTTATTTTCATGCAAGGGGTGCGACCTGTTAGGCAAGGGTCGCTCCCCCGGGGGCAGATTTATTTTAGGCCATTTCTGTCCCCCTTGGTGTCAGATTGGCCTATTTTTATTAGGCCAATCTGCCTCCCATGCAACCTACTAGATGCCAGGGAATTAAACAAACCAAAAACAAATAGTGGGGTGGTGGCTACCAACCAGTATGGACATGGTTATGCCCCCACCCCAACTGAAAGGGGTAACAATCTTTCAGCTCTCCCCGCACACTAAAACATCTTATCCCACAGCAAGCAAGAGGACATTTGATTGTTTTGGTTTTACATTTGGGCCATGAGAGCTTGTCTACCTCTCAAAATCGTCCCACTTGGAATGGTGAGGGCTGCACTTTTTGGACTTTGGGATGCTGCCCTGTAGAAAAATCTACAAGACCTAGACACATCTGAAAACTAAACATCTGGGTGAGTCCAGGGTGGTGTGCTTCACATGCACCCGCACCATTTTCTTACCCACAATGCCCTGCAAACCTCCAACTTTGCTGGAAATCACATATTTTCCCCACATTTTTGTTGCATATATACCGATAAAAATTCTGCCCCTCTTGTCAGCCTAAAAATTTTTTTTTCAAACTGGCCTTTTGGACCCGCTTTGGTTCCCTGTCATTTTCAATTTTGCCTCTTCCCTGTCACAGGCACTTGGCCCACATACACAAGTGAGATATCATTTTTGCCAGGAGACTGAAGGGAACGTTGGGTGGTAGGAAATTTGCACCAGTGCGGTGATCCCACATAGAAATGTGGGAATTTTTTTATTTTTTAGCTAAATTTGGGTTTGCTGAGGATCCTGCGTAAGAAAACACTGGGGGATCCACGCAAGTCACACCTCCCTGGACTCCCTTGGGTGTCTCGTTTTTAGAAATGTTTGGGTTTGGCAGGTTTCCCTATATGGCTGCTGAACCCAGGACCAAAAACGCAGGTGTCTACCCCCCCCCCCCCCCCAAAAAAAACAGGTAGTTTTGTATTGATCATTTTGATGTGTCCATATAGTGTTTTGGGGCATTTCATTGGCACTAGATCTACCCACACAAGTGAGGTACCATTTTTATCAGGAGACTTGGGGGAACGCTGGGTGGAAGGAAATTTGCGACTCCACTCGGGTTCCAGAACTTTCTGTCACCGAAATGTGTGGAAAAGGTGTTTTTTTTGCCAAATTTTGAGGTTTGCAAAGGACTCTGGGTAACAGAACCTGGTCAGAGACCCACATGTCACCCCATCCTGGGTTCCCCTAGGTGTCTTGTGTTCAAGAATGCACAACTTTGGTAGGTTTCTCTAGGTGCCAGCTGAGCTAGAGATCAAAATCTACAGCTAGGCACTTTCCAAAAAACACATCAGTTTTCACTGTAAAAATGTGATGTGTCCATGTTGCATTTCCTGTTGCGGGCATTAGGCCTACCCACGCAAGTGAGGTACCATTTTTATCGAGAGACTTGGGGGAACATAGAATAGCAGAACTATTGTTATTGCCCCTTGTGTTTCTCTACATTTTTTCTTTCCAAATATAAGACAGTGTGTAAATAAGACGTCTATTTGAGAAATGCCCTGTAATTCACATGCTATTATGGGCACCCCAGAATTCAGAGATGTGCAGATAACCACTGCTTCTCAACACCTTATCTTGTGCCTATTTTGGAAATACAAAGGTTTCCTTGATACCTACTTTTCACTCTTTATATTTCACCAAATGAATTGCTGTATACCCAGTATAGAATGAAAACCCATTGCAAGGTGCAGCTCCTTTATTGGCTCTGGGTACCTCGGGTTCTTGATGAACCTACAAGCCCTATATAGCCCCACAACCAGAAGCGTTCAACAGACGTAACAGTATATTACTTTTGTAAATCTGACATCACAGGAAAAAGTTACAGAGTAAAACGTGGAGAAAAATTGCTTTTTTAAACCTCAATTTCAATATTTCTTTTTATTTCAGCTGTTATTTTCTGTAGGAAACACTTGTAGGATCTACACAAATTACCCCTTGCTGAATTCAGAATTTTGGTTTCATACCCATTTCTGTCACTAACTGGAAGGAGGCTAAAAGCACAAAAAATAGTACAAATGGGGTATGTCCCAGTAAAATGCTAAAATTGTATTGAACAATGGGGTTTTCTGATTCAAGTCTGCCTGTTCCTGAAAGCTGGGAAGATGGTGATTTTAGCACTGCAACTGCTTTCTTGATGACATTTTCAAGGACAAAACCACAAGCCTTCTTCTGCAGCCCTTTTTCCCATTTTTGTTTTAAAAAACAAACTTTTTTCTGTATTTTGGCTAATTTCTTGGTCTCCTCCAGGAAAACCCACAAACTCCGGGTACCTCTAGAATCCCTAGGATGTTGGAAAAAAGGAGCCCAAATTTGGCGTGGATAACTTATGTGAACAAAAAGTTATGAGGGCCTAAGCGCAAACTGCCGCAAATAGCTAAAAAAAAGACCTGCCACCTGATGGGGAAAAGGCCTGGCAGCGAAGGGGTTAAGAAAGTATATGGTAGGTGTTTATGTAATCATTTAATTGATTATTTATTAATTGATGTGTTTTAATTAATCTTTAATTTATTGATAAGTTGTAATTTATAAACTTTGTGAACTATATTTTATATTTATTGGTTTTATTTTGGTTTGTTTAATTAACATTTTATTGATATTATATTCATAACGTGTTTTAACATTTTTCTTGTTTTTTTTCAGAAGTAAGGATGGAAGTGTATTTCTTTTTATGGTTTAAATTATTTTATATTATTAGATTGTATTTTTGTTTATTTAAATAGTACATTTTGTTTTGCTTTAATAATTTTGTGTTGATATGTATTTAAATGTTTTGCTAAAAATGATTATGAGTTAGAATGGTATATGTTACCCTTCCTAATTGCAACACTTCCCGTGTTTTCACTTACGTTGAAGTGGGCATAGTCAATGTAACCCATCCAAAGTCCAACACTTTCCCTACTGTTGCTTAGGTTGGTGTGGGAATAGTAAATTTAACATCTCCAAAATCCAGCACTTTTCCTACTTTTGCTTACCTTGAAGTTAGTCAATTTTGCTAAGGTTGTTTATTTTTCATTGTTCATATTTTTTAATATTTTGTATTTTTTATTTAATGTTTTTTTTTTTTTTTAATTAATGTACTTTTTATTTAAATTCTAATTTTGTAATACTCATGTATTTAATTAATCTGTGAGGCATATATATGCAGTGCACTGCTACTTACCCAACATATTACTTCAGTAATGACATCTTGTATGATATCATAAATTTTGTACAACATCATTCATAATATAACTGCAACATTTGCAATAAAATTAGAAACTATAACTGTGGAATTTCTATGGCCCTCATTACAAGTTTGGCAGTCTATGGGCAAGACCGTCATGCAAAATCCGGCCACCATCCCGCCGGTTTTGGCGGTACAGTGTACGCCGTATTACGAGTCACAAACACCAAGCCGACGAAACAGAGCCAGAAATCCAACACTGCCAGTGCCAAAGACGGTGAAAGAACGACTGCCCATCCGCCGGGCCAGCCATGCCGACACCATTCCGGCCGCCATATTATGAGTTACAAATCAGCACAGCGGAACATGCACGGTGGTAAACCATTGACGGTGCACACTGCGGCGGGCTAGAAAATCACCGCCGCCAATAGAAGGCAACACTGGATTGGACAGTTCGAATACCCCAGACCTAAAACATATACACACACCTACCTGTTCACCGCATTATAATACACACCCCTCTCACCCCTACAAACCCTTGCGAATATCACCACAAACCACTGTACATAGAGCAATAATTCACACGTTGCACGCACCCTCACAACAATCATCTGCCCGCACTGACCCTCACATGCATGGCACGCACCCCCACAACATGTCACGCCACAAGCACCCACCCTTCACCGACAGTGAGTGCTGGTCATGGTGGATGAGATCATCAAAGTAGAGCCACAACTGATGGGAGCACAAGTCCAGTAAACATCAATTGCCAGGAAAACCGAGCTATGGCAGATGATCATCGACAGGGTGAACGCAGTCGGCAGCTACCCACGCACAAAGGAAGACATCAGAAAGAGGTGGAACGACCTCAGGGGAAGGTCTGTTCCATGGCGTCAAGGCACAGGATCGCACTCAACAAGACTGGTGGTGGACACCTGCCTCTTCCCCTTGACCTGACAACCTGGGAGGAGAAGGTCTTGGACATCATGCATCCTGAGGGCCTGACAGGAATCATTGCAGGGATTGATACTGGTAAGGGGCCTACACCCCCGAGCACTAACAACTCCAGTCCTGTATGCCTCCCAAGCACCTACCACTCCCCATCATATCACAAACCACAAGAATGCACCCCCGCTATCACCACACCTTCCTACTCTGCATGCCACTCCATCCCTCTCCCACCATCCACACACCCGCCCCACACAATGCACCCTAAACCTTCACTATCTCCTCAACTACCAATCCCACTATCCATCACTAGGCATGCTGGATCCGAGTCATACTCACACCGCACAATGGTGCACCTGCATGAACAGTCATCCCACTGCCCACCCAGACTGCTAGCTAATACCACCTCACTACCAATGCCAATTACAGCAAATATCAAACAGCAAACCCACAACTACAATTGATATGACAAGCATGGCCCAAAGGCCATTCACCATGCAGTGTCAGCATTGCTGCAAATGTCATTGCCATCCCTGGGTAACGATTCCAGCCACTGCAAGTTGCGCCACATGACAATACAACAATATTTCCACGTAATAACTCTCACCCTTTTCATCCACAGTGAACCCTGCTACTGCATTCCAGCAGAGGATTTCAGGGTCAAACAGCCCTCCCCAGGATGAAGGCCCCAGTGGATGTCTGGAGGACGACAAAATGCCTGGGCCATCTGGGGCGACTGGCCAGTCCACCTCCAGCAGCCCTAACGTAGACACCTCAGACTCACCCTCCTGTGTGGGTACAACACCACAGCTAGCCCCTCCTCCCCAAACCTGTGCCTCAGGAACCATTCAATTAGAGGTGTGTCCCGCAGTACAGGGGCCTGAGTCAAGGGCACCCACCCCAGACAATGAAGGCCTTGGTGCTACTGGGAGTGGGCACACTGTGCCAGGGGCACAGGCACAGGGGACCTATGGTCCAAGGGAGGGGGCAGCAGCAACATCAGACTGGCGAGGAAGCCCTTAACCAGGTCCTGGGTGCATACCACCAAACCCAGGGCACCATGGCCCAGATCCTCACTACCCTGCAGGAGACCCAGAGGCTACAGAGGGAGAACCATCAGGAGGGCATGTAGCAGTGGCAGACCCACAATGCCACCATGGCCACCATAGCAAGGGTGCTGACGGAACTTGCCACCATGCTGCTTCAGTCAACCTCCCACCAGCAGGCCCCTACTATAATCCAGATCACATCTGAGCCCTCCACGTCAGCCGCAACCAGTGGAATGGAGGCCCTGCTGCAGGACACCAGCACCCCTTCCCCTCTAGCTGAGGAGCCCCCACGCAAGCGAGGACGTCCAACCAGACATCCAGCCTCCACAGATGCCATGACCAAGACCACCGCCAGGAAGTGAGCCACTTCAGAACATACCCCCTTGAGTGTCGCAACAACACCCTGTTGACTGTCCATTGTCATAACATCTTTTTCATATGGCCATCATACTGGACAATAACTCCCCACAGTTGGGCTAAGTACTCTGATAATCCCACTCGCCATGACCCCACTCATCAGCTCTTGCACTTGTACTATAAAATGAACATCTTTGAGCACAGTTTCTGTCCACGTCTTTATCTACCATGAGTACATTATGTACAGCCATCACATATGTAACAGAAAGACTATTGACCTACCAATTTATGTGACAGTGCCAGAAGGGGGAGCAATCATTTATAAGTTGTGTAATACAGTTAACTGCACCACATCTGAAGTAATGAGTACACACTAAACCCACATTGAATACACAACCCTGGTAGCCGCCCTGCACTCTGCAGACAATGCCACTGGTTACATAGCATGGCTCTGACACATACCTGTATGTCAGTGGAAGTATTACACATAGATTGTATCAGGAAAGGAAGTCGGTCTCTGTATCCTACTACTCATTCTCAGTTACAGCCTTTTTTTAAATCTGATTTACACTGATTCTAATATGTTTTGCAAAAAATGACTAACTGCTTTTTGTGTATTTAATTTCCCATTATAGTTTCCGCTTATATTCTTCATGTCTGCATCCATACAAAGCGTTCATATGAAGGAGCAAGCATTCAAGTATTTAAGTACTGGTTGTGGAAAGTGGGATGTTGTCACTAAGTATTATAAGGAATAGAATACCCTCTGTGGTGTGTTAAGAGGAGGATGCTGCTAACCACCTTGGAGTTCCATTACCTAAATAAGAAATTGGGCCTTCGGCCTTATTGCTCTACATAGTCACGGAAGTCCTTGGTGACACGCAATGTCCTGATGTATGCATTATGGTCATTATCCCATTATCATTTTGGTGATACAGAATTGCTGCAGTGATGCATACCTTTCTAAATAAATGCAAGTATATCAGGGGCAACGCAGGAGCTATGTTTATGGGATAAAATCCCCGCTTCCTTGTTGCTCCCTGTGTTTTCTTGTTCACATTTAAATTTGCTTCTCTCACTGGAGGGGCTGGACTTCAGCTTTGGTGTTATTGGCTCAGTGCCCTTACACAGAGTCCTTCTCCTCGTTTGTTATCACGAAGGATGGATTGATTGGACACAGTGGAGAATGTTAGTGAGGTGCTCCAGTGTCCAGATTTTGCCCATATTCTGTTAGCTCAGGTCCTGAAGAACATTGCTTGGTGCCATGCTGTAGAAGCCCCAAGTAGGTGATAAAAAAAACTGCAAGTCACCCAGAGTGCGGCAGCTCGGTCCTTCCAAAAATCCCCAAAAAGCAGTCGGTTGAACCCGGCGTTAGCAGCCTGCACCGGCTTCCGGTGCAGAAAAGAGTCAATTTGAAGGCGCTGCGCCTTGTCTAGTGGACTGTTCTCAGGAGAGGGCCTCTGCTCACACAAGCGCTACTCAATCCGTACAGTCCCAGGAGGTCTCCATGGTCCCGGAGCCTGAGGTTGCTGCCAGGCCCTAGGGTCAACAAGACAAGGTCCAAGGGTCGCTCCTCCGCGTACCTTGCACCCAAATTCTGAAACCTGCCCCCGCTGTCCTCACAATCAATCAACCCAAATCCAGTTTTAGGAAACTCCTGAAAACTCATTGTAGGCTCTTATCACTCATTCTTAAGTACATCTAGCAAACTGGCTGATGTGTCGTTTTCATAGCGCTGGGAGGCCCAGTGGTAGCTGTGCGCTATACAAAAACGCAGACTAGAATGGCTGCACTGGAGAGGTAAGAAAAATTAGCAGAAACAGCACGCGCTACCCCATCTAGCCAAACGCAGTCAAGAAAATTAGGATCCGAGCAACTGCATCTGAGCACCTAGCATCATCCCCGCAGCACCTCCATCTCTTGCTTCATCTCCGGCTCCTGAGGACATTCCTCAGCAGAGCTTCTTGAACAATACCACATCAAATCTATACACAGGTGATCCTCAACTTCACTTCCAGCTAGACCAGACCTCAAGTAACTGTAATATCATCACCTCTTGCCCTGGCCTCACCGGAGGTGATGAAGAGAGCTACCCTTACTTGATTAGAACAAAAACCAACATCATCATCATTGGGTAAAAATTAGAACAGAAAGGCCACTAATTTGAGGTGGAGTTTTCCCAGCCACAGGAATAGTATGGTGGAGGAAAGTCACCAAATGTAATGCTTTTTCCATAATTCTGAAGATTCTTTGTTACCACCCATCAGTAATTCAGGCTCTGAAATCATGATCTAGAGCTCTCAATTGAAGTTAGGATAGAGAGAAACAGAGAGGCTTCAACTGAGACAGCAAGTAAGTGGTATAAAGAGATACTAAGGGGCTTATTTATACTCTGTTTGTACCGAATTTGCGTATTTTGTTTAACGCAAATTCAGCGCAAACAACTCCATATTTATATTTTGACGCTAGACGTGTCTACCGTCAAAATATTGGAGTTTGCACCATTTTTTGGATGCATGAACCTACCTTGCGCGAAGGAGATGCAAGGTAGGCGTTCCCATCTAAAAAATGGTGCTAACCCCATAGCCCCATATTTATCCACCCGTGCTAAAATGACTCACAGGTGGCAGGAGGGTCAGACCAGGCGTTAGGGGACCTGTGGACCCATTTCCATGTAAAACACCATGGAATGGGTCCACAGGTGCCCGCCTCTAACTCCAGGAACACCCCCACCCACAACAGAGGATGAGGGACCCCATCCCAGGTAAGTATAGGTAAGTATTTTTTGTTTTTATTTTAAAGTGCCATTGAGGGCCCTAACAAGGGGCCACTGCATGGCACTGGGTGCAATGGCCATGCCCAGGGGACACTGGTCCCCTGTGCTGGCCATTGGTGGGGTGGTGGGCATGACTCCTGCTTTCATAAGACAGGAGTCATGTGTTATGGATGGTTATGCATCAGGAAATTACGCTAGGCTCGTTTGAGGCATTTTTTTGCCTCTAACCAGCCTAGCGTCATTTTTTGACGCTCAACCTCCATCTCATCTCCTGCCACCCCCACCCGAATAGCATCATTTTAGTTGACCCTAGCCCAAGTTCAGTGCCGGCGTGCTTCATTCCATTATTATGGTGCCTGGCTGGCGCTCAGGAATAACGCAAGCCGCCTATAAACTTTTTAGTGCAAAACTGCATTTTGCACCAAAATGTTTCAATATGGGCGTAAGGGTCTAGTTTAGATCTTGGTGGATGGAATTCTCTGTCACAAACGTGACGGATATCCCACCTGCCGCATTACGATCTCCATAGGCTAGAATGGGATCGTAATATGGTGGACTGGATATCCACCGTCCACTTAACCCCTAATCAGGCCTTTACACTGTAGACCTCAAATAGGATAATACTCTATATCCCCTTTCCATAGCAACCTCTAGGTCTTATGGTCTAGGTCTTATGTTCTCTCTGTTTCTCCACCTCTCTCTGCCTCACCTTCTTTCTCTATAGGTCAGCCTCTCTGTTCTTCTATCTCCTTCTTACTCACCTCTAGCTGCTGCCCTGTGGTTTCCATCACTCACAATCAATCAATCTTGAGTCTAGAAATTTTCTAATCTTCTCTATCGTACCCACATTTTGCATCTCCTTTACTCTTTATTTTTGTCACTGACTAAATCCATTTCCTTGTGTCCCATTTAGTTCTCCCGTACTGATATATCTCTCCGGGGTCCTGTGTCTTTCAAAGTCTCTCCTAGTTATTCAAGTTCCTTCGATCCTGCCACTTACTCCTTGCCTCTGCTCAAGCACTCCCTTACCTAGTTAGTTCCCACTTTTGCTACTTAATTTACTGATTTACATAAGTTAAAGAAAATCATGACTTCAAACACCCAAGCCAAAAGTCAATGTGATGTTGTTGGTGGGATTTACCCCGCTGCTTCTTTCTTGTTCCTGCTTTCCACCAGCGAATAGGATATCAGGTCTGGTGTCCACCAGTCTCTTAAGGATCTACAGATACACAATAAGTAGATAAAATGTGAAAATCTTCCATGCAATCTGTTTTAGCATGAACCAAGTCTGCATTTAAAGAGCTCAATTCCTTTTAGAGAACTTATTTGCTACAATGGGCCTCTTCTACTATAACCAACAAAGTAGTGTATGTGCTATAATCCAGTTACAAAACATTAAACTTGTTCTAGTTGTTTAATAAATGAGGTAATCTGTTACTACCACATTGTGCAAACACATATGCAGGGTAAGAAAGTACACCAATATGGACAACTAGTTGCTAGTAAAGCCCTACTTACTGTGCACTGATATTGGAGACTCTGATCTTCGCATGATTTCAGCGTGTTTAGTAATGTTTTCTGGCTCGAAGCCCTAGAGATTTAAAGGACGGGGAATCTTAAAGGGCTTTCATAAACTCTCACTGACCACTATAATAACTTCTCTGAGCCTTGCTGCACACAACCCCTTGGCATGGAAATGTACAACTCCCAGATGTGCATTGAGATCAGGCACATATACTAAGTTGCTAAATTTTGTGCAGAAAAACTAAGTAATTACGTCTGTATGAGATTACAGTTTTATATCTAGTGCAAAATATAGAATTACTGGTGTGCAAAACCTGGAGAACTGTTATTATAATGAATTTTTATTATAATGAAGTAGGGTGAATTGATGTAGTGTTGTAAGTTTTTCCAATGAAAAAAAACTACCAGCAGGACCAAAGAGGTTGAATTTCAATCTTTAAAACGTTCGCTTTTCTATGCCATTAGCAATCTAATTTTTTGCCTGTCATTATTAATTGCATCATTTGTTTTCAATTATCATTTCACTAAAATTCCTAGTTAACGGACACCCCTTTATCTGCCCATAATAATGGTCACTTAACCTGCATTTATCGGGAACAATGTCTGGCTGTTTAGTCCGAAGTTTAGCTAATGTCATTTTATTTTTTTAATATATCCTTTGCAAACCTGTTAGTTAAAGGTTTCCCTGTTAATCCATAGAGAATGAGAAAAATAACCACAATATGTATTTCAAAATATATGTATACTTTTATTAGTCATTTGATTTTCTCAATTTTATTGGGAACATGTTCTTAAAATGCAAAGTTGCTATAAAGAGTCAAAAACCTGTGGAAAGTGTTTAATTTAAAAAAAAACGTGAAGAGTAAAAGCGTACTAAAAACATGCTCTTAGCCATCCTGCCTCGCTCCCCCACAGTACCTCACACTGTCAGTAAAGTTTATATTATTCAGTAGGCATCAAAAAGAGGCAACACTGGTTTCTGGGGAGCAAAATTATCAATAATCCAGAAGTATTACAATGTGTATTACATTTATGTTTTATATATACAAATAAACACATGAAAAGATTATTTCACAATTGTCAAATATGATTGTTTCCAATACATGGTACAAAATTGACAGAAGGAATACAGTCCCAAAGTTACCACTCCTCCGTATTGTCTTGGTGCAGACGTTTTCTTGTTTCTTTGTCTTTTACACACAGGTGTAGTTCATTGGAAGCACTTCTTAGGATCCGATCCCAGTAACTGCAAAGGCAGTATTTCATCATCACTGGATTTTAGCTGGACCAGTCTTTAAAGCCTCAGATAGCCACAATGTGTTTAACAGGAAATGCTTCCCTGCTTCATCAGGGCTGACAGAAGTTACAATACTGGGTAATACACAAAATATTGTGGATGAAATCTTTCTGTTCTGTTCATGAGGATTAAATTGTTAACATCCATTCCCACAATATGGTAACAAAAATTGAAATATGCTATACAATTTGCTGTTCTCATTTACTACCTCCAACTATTGATGAAATTCTGGTTGCCTACTTCAAATATAACCACTGTGATCCCTCCACACTCAAATAGGGTGCGGCGTCATTCTTGCTGAGGAAACGTGGTAACTCAGGTTTCCAAAAGGAAAGAACTAAGAAGGGGAGAAAGGGATGGGGGAAACAAATTAGAGGAAAACAGGATGGAGATGCGATCATGGGATGTTGGGTTGGGATTTGGGAAGGTAAGAGAGGGACACAAAAGACAATGGAGCAAAGAAAGGCAAGATGCTCATGTGATCAACAAGTCAACAAGCATTGGCAAAGCCACAGGTCTCGCATTTGCTAAATTTTGTTTTTGCGTCACAGTAGTGCATATGTGTGTATTTATTGTAAATTGTAAATGCATGTGTTCTTCTGCATGCTATTTGTTTATGTTAGAAATGGTTTATTGAGGTTGGAAAGGTAGTGTGTAGGTACATAGTTTTGTTAATGTGTTTCTCGCCGGGGAAGAGCGACACGCTGCCAGCACGCAAGCGGTTTCTAAAGTGCCACTGTTTGAAGCGTGAAGGGTGTGGGTGGCGAGAGAGGGCTGAATAGCTTCTTGTGTTGTGAATGAAGAAGTATAGCTGTCAATATTGCTATCACGTCCTGCGTATGGGTCTTGTTTGGGAACATAAACACTCAGTAAACTGCCCTAAATCACAGGATGGGAAGCTTCCCACTAAGCCATGACCCTAGTTTACAAGCTGAAAATAAGTTTGCTGTAGCTATAGTGCCACACCTGGATTTTATTACATCTATTTTAGTCTCTCAAAAGTAAAATGTTACTGTGCAGTAGAGAAAAACGAAAGCATGATGCAATTTCTCAGCAGCAAAGTAAGAAACAAATGGGGGCTTTATTTCACAAAAATCAAACAATGATACATGAAGACGCCAGAAATTTACATTACAGATAAATAAAGGAGAATCACGATGCACTTAATCTCTCTCAAAGCAGATAAAGACCCCAAGACTGTGTGTATCTATTCCAGTATCATTTTTCTAATTCCCGTTGTGCTTTTTAGACATCTTTCTGTTTATTGTAAGCTTCAATTTTTTATGTGCGTTTATACATGATGAAAGAGTGTGTGCCTGTCTTTGCTTTGTTTATTTATTACGTGATTTAGGGGCATCTGAAAGGCAGCGTGTGTTTTCCTGTTTATGTTTTTTAATTCCAAACATTAATTTTTTTAATGCAGGTTAAGTGACCATTATTATGGGCAGATAAGGGTGTGTCTGTTAACTAGGAATTAGCCATGGAAAGAATTTCAGTGAAATGAGAGTTGAAAACAAATGATGAAATTAATAATGACAGGAAAGATTGCATTATTGTTCTTCAGCATGCTACTGACATAAATAAGAAGGAATAGACAAACTGCCTTTCAGATGCCCCTAAAGCACTTTATAAAAATACAATTAGACAAGAGACAAGCAGCCTTTCAATTTTCACAAATGCACCTATAAATGTCAGCTTCTAAATGAACAAGCACATCATTTTTAGTTAGGCACAAACGCAACGTACAATGAAAATACTGTACCAGTTTGCCAAACGAGAGAGAGAGGCCTGCTGCCTTTCAATCTGCACAAAAGCACCGACAAACGTCAAAGTTTAAATAAACAAGCAGATACTTTTACTGAAGGCACAAATGCGATGTACAATGAAAATAGTAAAAGTATATGCTTGTTTTTTTAACCTTTGACATTTACTGGTGCCTTTGTGCACAAAAGCACATAAATTACAGAGTGTTTTAATAGTTAAATAGTTGTTAAAAATGCACAAACGAGACCTAGAAATAAAACATAGTAAGATTGTTGCAAATGAGAATCTAATCAACAAAACTTTGGGCCTCATTACAAGTCTGATGTTGACTAGACCACCAGACTCGTGCATGGAGGTCGGACCGCTGCATTTGCGGCGGTCCGAGCGCCTCATCACAACCCTGGCGGTCGTTCGATGCCGGGAGTCTGGCAGTGGCGATGGTCCTAATCCCCCAGGGCATCGCTGCAAGCAGCGCTGGCCTGGGGACTATGACCCTTCGTCCCCCAGTGGTTTCGAAAAGGCTAGCGGAGAACAGGTGCAGGGGGCCCCTGCACTGCCCATGCACTTGCCCTGGGCAGTGCACGGCCCCACGGCCAGCACCATCGCAATGTTCACTGCCCACTTTGCTGGTGTTGGTGCACCCTGCGCTACAGCATTGCTGCTGGCTCAATTACGAGCCAGAGACAATGCTGTAGGATGCTTCCCGCTAGGCCAGCTGGCGGAATCTCAGGTTTCCACTGGCTGACCTACCAGGAAACTCTTAATGGGGCCGGTGGGGAGGTAGCTTGTGTGGTGGTAACCTCCTGTCGGAAGTTTGGTGGACTCATAATGAGCCCCAATGTGTCTTTCTGTTTTATTGTGACCCAAAATGAACTTTGGACATATTTTAATAAATGTAACGAAGGGCGTAAACGGATGTGGAACTGTTCATGATGTATATTGGGCAAGCTGTAGTTTAGTGAAAGTGGCAGAGCAATCCAAATAGCCAAGCGTGTGACTGCAGCAAAGCTTTGAGGGTGGAAGAGCTGGGTTTAAAGGGTCAGTGGATAAAGCATGCCGATCCGGAAAGAATCTATTTGTGTCTTTTGTGTTTGTGAGTATGTAGGTTGTGTTTTGGGTTTGCAGACTACTAAACTCCTAATATTGTGCCCCATGTACATACTGTGTTGCACATAATGAAACTACTTCTTATTAATGAGGTGTACCTACAATGCTGAAAGCTGCCACTATTTAGTGACTTGGTAAGGTAGGCCAAAAGAAGCAGGTGCACACTACATGTTTAAATAAAGTTGTGATATATTTGTGAGGCACATGCTGCCTTTAATTTTGCTGAAAATATCCTATATTACGGACTGGTTTATTAAACAAATTGATTTTAAAATTGCACAAACGCCACACAGAAACATAACATCATACGTTTGTTGCAAGTGAGAATCTAAATAACTAAACAATGTACTTTTTCTCTTTATTACCACCCGATATATTCCTTTTCTTAATATATTTTAAGAAATGTAACAAAAAGCCATGCTGCCTTTGGAAATCCATTAGTTTACAGTATTATTTATTTTTTACACAATCCCATAAAGTACCCAATATACTTTTTTAGAAAGAAGAACATTTTCGCTACCTTTCCAATCCATACTGAAATTGTAATACACTATGGCTACCCACACAATATTTCCATCAGAAATCTAACTAAGACTGAGAGATATGCAGCCTTTGGCTTTGCTGAAACGCAGATAATTAACGTAATGTACAAGGAAATACATTTATTCAGAAGAAGCACAAATAAGAAATAGATTTTGAAAGAGAAATAGAGAAAGAGATAGAAATAAAGTGAGTGATAGTTTGATAGAGGAGAGCAAGACAGACAGAGATGAATAAAGGGCAGAGACAAAGCGTGCAGGCGATCATCTACATAGAATAACAACCAAACTGTTAGTGGGCAAATGTATAAAAAGATGGAAGTAAACAAATATATAAATATTTTGAAATATGTTATCCCGTTTGTACTATGAAAGGATTTTAGATTTTAAAGTGTGTCTCCAAGACCTCCTGCGTAGTTGTTTTGGGTAGGACATAACTTAAGATATGTTTCGGAAAGTCACACTCCATTTTAGCTGCCACATAAATACATGTAAAAGAAACAACACATGGACCACAACTACAATGTTATGTCTCTTTCTCTGATTTGCTAAACTGGCACAGTATTTTCATTCCACGTCACGTTTGTGCCTTATGATAAAGTACCTGCTTAGCACATACTAATATTGTACCAGTTTAGCAAAAACGCTGCCTTTCAATTTGCACAAAAGCACAGATAAATGTGGAAGGTTAAATAAACAAGCAGAAACTTTCACTGAAGACACAAGCGCAAGATGGAATGAAAATAGTAAAAGTATATGCTTGTTTTTTTAAAACCTTTTCTTTTTTATAGGTGCCTCTGTGCAAAATGAGAGGCAGTGAGTCTCTCTCTTGTTTGCTAAACTGGTACAGAAAGGAAGACACAAAGCGAAGGTAGAGACGAAGTGAAGTGTCGGAAGTGAAACCTGAGAGTTTCCGGTTCCAGTTCGTGCTGAGTTCGTCGCATCACACAGTGAGCTCCGGAGCGGGTCCGGACCTGGGCCTGGACTCTGGGTGCTGCTAGGATCTCAGAATCCCAATCCAGTTGTACTGTGCCGGTGTGGAGTGGAGCACGAGCCCACCCTTGAGCCACCCAGTGGCCCGGATGATTAGCGCCTGAGGGCTGTGTGCTGGGAGAGCATCAGAACCCTCGCCAAGACGGACCACAATCAGAGCCCGGCGCAGGGGGAACACCAGCACAGGAGGAGGAGGAGGTGCAGAAGGAGGAGCGGTCATGCAGAGAACCAGAGGGTTGGAGGAGGGGAGCCGCAAACAGAGCACAAGAGGAGCAGACTGTGTGAGCAGGAGGGCAGCAGGCAGTCGGTCTCTGGACCTTTTTCTTGCCTTTCTTGCCTCTTGTTATTTCACCTCCTTGTTCTGCACCTGCCACCAGCCTCCCAGATTCCCGGTTCCCCCAGCTCACCCTGCCTTCGCCGTACTCTGCTCACACCTCCTCAAATCCTCGTCTATCGACTGGTAACATCTTCCACTGACATGCTGAAGGTGCTCCAGCTGCTGTGACTGTTTCCGGGACTGCTGCTGGGCAAGGGCCCCTGTAGCCTGTAGCTTTGAAGCCCCCAAGCATGGAGTTGAAGTAGGGGAGAGCGGGTTGGGAGTGTTGAGAGTTAGAAGGGCTGTTAGTAGTGCTGGTCCTCCACTTCCGCCCGATCCCTTTTCCCTTTTCAGCCCTGCTGCTTCTTGGAGCACGTGAATAAAAGTACAGGAGCAAATAGAATGACTACTAAACGTACGAGAAGTAGTAGGTCTTTCCTTAGCCGAGCCTGTAAAAAAACAAAATCAAACCCCCTGAGAAATAAGGGGGTGCAGCAATTAAGTATAAAAAGTCTGAATTCTATCCTCCCATTCCTTTCGAAGGAACCCTGTGAGAAAATAATGGCTAAGGCAGGAAATACCATAACGCAAAAAATGGTACACTGTTCCAAACACACAGAGGGTTCACACAGGCGAACCAAATTATTCAGGAGCAAAACCCTCATGCATCACAATGGATGACTGGCATCATCATTGGGAAGCTCCTCGTCAGGCTGGTGCAGCAATGCCTGGCGGGCTCCCCAAAAGGGGTGCTCTTAACCACTTTGCTCAGATAGTAGCTGCAACAATTCGAATAATTATCAATAGGATACCCAATCTTGGGTATCTGAGCAGATATTGGAGAGAATGAAATGTTAAAATTAGTTTACCATCAACAGAGAAAATATCATGGTTTTAATCAGCAGTAAATGTGATGGCAACCAAGGTTAAAAACAAAAATAGGGAGTAACGTGATTAGTTATGCTCACCTACTACCACTAAAAATTCATAGAGAGGTAAACACTAATTATGGTTCCTCACTAACAAAAGTCGACATGTTTCGCGTCTAAAAGGTCCAGCCGGATCCAGCGACGCTTCATCAGGACAAAAACCTTCTCCAAAGTTTTCTAATCAACAAAATATGGAAGGAACAAAGTCACTTACTTAGTCCTATTTCATAACTCAATAAAGTCGCCCATCCCCAATGTCAGGATAGTGCTCAAAAGGATCGCTCACCAGAATAAGAAACTGAAATTTTCTGTTTCTGAAACAGTAGGTTAATGCACCTACCCACCAGCGGGCGTCCTCCAGAGAGGCAGGAAATACATCTGGTGTCAATAATAATTCTCTTCAAGGTCCCACTCAGGGTAATGATCTGAGTGCTTTGATGGGCAAGGGCACCATCATCACAGACACCGAGGGGTTTGCTGGTTTTGCTGCCTCCTCCCTTGTGAGGGGGTCGAATCAAGTCAAAGTTACAGAATTTACCCTCCCTGATATGGATCCGGATGAGGTGCTTAGCAGCAGAATAGCTTCTTCGTCTATACCAACGACGCCCGTAGCAGCACAATCTAACATTAATTCCCCTATATTAAAGCTATTCAGTAGCACCCACTCGGATCACTTTCTCTCCGACTTAACTCCATTTGATCCCCTGGATTTAGCATGTCCACCAGCACAACATGTAGTCTTTTCTGAATCTCTCAAGTGGCTTGAAAGAATCTTATCATCCATTCTGGAACTTTTAGAGAAATCTATAAAAAAATTCAGACCATACGCAAGACATCCTCGTTTCCGTTCTAAAAGTCTTACTAGCAAATCAAGACATGAGCCCCTCCCCTGCAGAGCTGACTACGACAATAAAAAAGGAAGTGTGTAAGTGGTTACGGACATCGCAGAACAGGTCTCCTCATTTAAGAACTCTCAGAACAGAACTGAGGGGGCGTCTGTAGGTGTACCATCTCAAGTCCATGATCAGAGGGTCCAACCAGCGATTCCACGTGCTAGATCTGACTCCACCATCACGTTTCTGCCTGATCCTGTCAATCCTGTGGTTAAGGAGTTTCACCCCAGATGGAGCTTTTGACTATATTTGGCTCACATGTATGTTTAAATCATTCATTCCTACTGTCATGCTTTCTGGAAATAGATGAGCTGAATTTAATTGAGAGTACTGACATTGTGAGGATCTTACTTGAGCACAGTAGGGGCAGGAGTAAGGCAAAGGTCTGATTCTCTTCCAAAATTATTGTGAAATGAATCTTTGTTAATTGTGCCCAACTTCAACGCAGGGGTATAGATGTCATCCCAGTCCGGGAGAATTCAATGTACCCCGGTGGGCACACTATGACTCCTGGATCAGATTCTACAAACTCAATCGTGAATTGGGGGAGAAAATTCTCTCTTACCTCAGGTGAAAGCATGCAAGTCTCGTTCTATCAAGGTACAAGGGTAGTGAATGTCTCGGAAGGACCTACATCTCAGGGCTACGGTCTCAATCAAGAAAACTGGAATTGGGTAGCAGGGGCGTTGAATAGACCTAAGGCCAGGGATAAGCTTAATCAGTCATGCTACTAGCACTGGCCTTTCCTTGGTCTCTTGGAATGCTGCAGGTCTAGGTAAAGATCAGTGTAAATTACAAGTTTTGTGTTCAATGATGTTCGATTTGATTTGCATTCAAGAAACCTTAGTGCTCAAATGAGTTTACATGTCCGGGTTACACGGTTTTAAGCAAAAAGGCACTCCCTTCAAAACAAGGATGTGCTAAAGGGGGCATTGCCATGCTTTTAAGTGTCAGATATGATTGGGAATACGTCAGCCTCCCCGACTCTTCAAATTTTTGTCAAATAGTACAAGTACAAGTTCAGGGGGAGAAGGGTGGGAAGCTGCCCCTAACAAATGTAAATGCATATATCCCTCCCAAAAACGAATGGGATATTATTTTACAAAAACTCTTCTTACAAGTTCATGCTATAAGAAATCCTGTTAATCTAATTTTAATGGGAGACTTAAAGTGTAAAGTTTCTAATACTACGCTTTATTCCTTCAGTAATCTAGATAGGAAACATGCGATGACTATCCCTTCTATCATGTTCCCTCCTAGAATTAGAACAGATAAAAGAGGATTAATCTTTTTGAAAGGTCTTAGGTCCTTGAGTTGTATTATTTTGAATGGGCGCTTCAGTATGGACTCACCCGCAGCCCCCACCTATAAGTCGGTTATGAATAACTCCATTACAGACTACATCTGTGCTTCGTACAACACAGCTCAAAAAGTTGAGGATATGGCTGTATTAGACACCCTTTACAGTGACCACAAAATCTTAAGGCTTACTTTGAGCTTGAAGTTAGGGGCTACAGACTCATGGTCTTTAAAAGGCGCAAACCTTAGTATTAACGGAAAAAATAGGAGAATGTCTTGGACGACAGTTAAAATGATATCGATTAAGCCATTACTGGAAAATATTGTGGGAAATATGGAGATGTGGGGGAAAGACGTCCTAATACAATTTTCCAACTTAATAAAACATATCACTTTGTGTAAGCAGCCCGAACGTAATATAATAAGAGTGAAAAAAATTCAGCTTCCTATTCTGAATCTGAACAGAGTAATAAATAAGTTAGTACGGCGTCAATTGGAACACAAGTCTACGGAAATGAATAGGGAAATAACAAAACTTAGGAGAAGAAGATCACGGCTGAAACTGGCAATCCGAAAAAAAGAAGAGGATCATAAATGGATTGCATTAAGGGAAGCGGCCGTAAAAAGAAATCCCTGAAAATTTTGGGCTATTATCTCAGAGGGGTGTGGAAACTGTAAAACCTTAGCCGCCCCCCGATAGCAGAGGAAGATTGGAAATTGTATATTCAAGAGTTTTACACTGAAAACCATGGCGTTGACCCGGGGAGAAAGGTGTCAGCATTAAACAGAGGGGAAGAAATAGATAATACTGGGGCTCCAACAGTGGTGGAATTAGAAGGGATCATAAAATCAATGCGCCCTTTAGGTACTATGGGCCTGACGAGGTCCCAGTGACCCTGATTAAAAGGGAGCCTCTGCTCTGGGCAAAACTACTTCAACCAGTATTTGGCTCCTGTTATGCCCAAGGTAATATTCCGGAATCATGGACGGGTAGTATAATTCTTCCTCTATATAAAAAGGGAGATAGAACAATACCGTCAAATTACAGACAAATCGCCTTATTAGACGCAACTGGAAAGATATTCGCAAAAAGCATTTTACTGCAATTGACTGATTGGGTGGAGGAAAATGGTACTCTACCAGTGGAACGGGCAGGTTTTCGAAAGGACCATAATACCCCAGATAATAGCCTGATTATGCAAATTATAATTGATAAGTATGTCCAGTTAAGGGAAGGTGTACTGTATGCGGCATTTATCGATTACTCCACAGCATTTGATAGAGTGGATAGGGGAATACTGTGGAAGAAGCTCCAAGATCTAGGGGTCCCTCTTGGCCACCTGCAAATGGTGATTGCCCTACACTCATCGACCTGGTGCAAAATTTTAATGGGTGGAGAGCAGGGATTATCTTCAAAGGTTTTGACCAAAAATGGCCTGAAACAAGTCTGTTTACTGGCCCCATTGCTTTGTTCCCTTTATATCCATGACCTTCCCATAAGTCTAAGGGACTCTCCTGGCGATGCCCCGGTGGTGGGGGGCTGGCCAATCGCGTGCTTAATGTACGCAGATGATATAGTAGTGTACGACCTTGCCCCATAGGCCTCAACGTCGCTTGGCCGCCTTAAAAACCTATTCAGAGAAGCACTTCCTGAGAATTAATACAGCAAAGTCCCAGGTGGTTTGCTTCTCCAGGAAGAAAAATAGAAGGAAAGACTCTTATCCTTAGGTTTTGGGTCAACATAAGTTGGAACAGCAAGTTTCATACCAGTTTTTGGGTAAGATCTTTTCGGCTTCAACAAAGGATCAAGACCACATTTGTCATAATAATGCTATTTCACTTGCTAAAGACCTCTCGGCTTTTTATAAGGCAAATGGTAAACGTCACTTTTTACACTCACTATCTGCCTACCAGGTCAAGATTCCAGCGACTCTCTTATACGCGATTGAATGTATTGATATAACCAAATGGGATTTTCTTGACAAGACAGAAGGCCGCATTCTGAGACGCATGGTTTTCTGCAATCATGCAGTCTCAGGGGCAGCATTACGTCTTGAATTTGGCATTAAGAATATCTTTGTGCAAGGCCTTGCGTCAGTGATAAGGAGGGCGCATAACCTCATGCATAGCGAGGAATTTACATTGAGAAATCTGGCCTATAGTGAGATCTTTAACAACCTGAGAGAAAAGTCCAGGTTCTTTAGAAATTATACCAAAGCTATTCGGCTCTTAGAGCTAGACTTGGACCTCTGTCCTTCAATTTCTTATGTATTGTTAAAAAAACTTTGAAGGAAGCAAAATGGCCCAAAGGCTTCCTGCTGGACCTGGATGCGTGCCGCCATAGAAGAGGTCTAGAGAATTTAACTAACTATGTAACTATGAAAATGGTGCAACCCTATCTGACCTGGAATCTACACCATGGGGTGAGGCGATTGTGTATCCTGCTTAGACTTAATAGAATGCCCCTGAGAGTTCTTACTTCTAGGTGGGATGACTCTACTAACATTTGTGATCTGTGTCAAGGCGGGATACAGATTCTTTAACATGTTCTGTTTGTCTGTCCTGCTTTAGCCGCACCAAGGAAACTATGGTTGAAACCTCTCTTTTTGCGGCTTAATATCAGATCTCATAGAGAGGCCTTAGATTTATGTTATACCCCCCGCAATGAAAGATTTTGTAACACGATTTTAAAACATTTTCAATCATTCTTGCAGTTATTTTGAATTCTTGTGTTTTAAATTGTGTACTATTTTACTATGTATTTATATGCCCCGTCTTAGTAATGTGTATCATCTTATGTTCAGCTAACATGATTTTTGTATCACTACTCATGTGGATCTCTTAGGAGTTCCAAATCATGATAATAAAATATTGATTGATTGAAACTGGTACAGTATTTTCATTCTACATTGCATTTGAGCCTTATGAAAAAGTATCTGCTTAGCACATACCTTCTCAAAGGGAACAAATGCGATGTAGAATGAAAATACTGTACCAGTTTAGCAAATGAGAGACGCTGTGTCTCAATTTGCACAAAAGAACAGAAAAATGACATTTAAATAAACCAGCAGATACTTTTACTGAAGGCACAAAAGCGAAGCAGAATGAAAATAGTGAAAGTATATGCTTGTTTTTTTAAACTCTGACATTTAATGGTGCCTTAATGCAAATTGAAAGGCAGCGTGTCTCTCTCTCGTTTGCTAAACTGGGACTCTATTTTCATTTTATGTTGCATTTGTGCCTCATAAAAAAGCATCTGCTTGTTTATTTAAACTTATGCAAGCAGCAACGGGAGGAAGGTGGTGGTGGAGGACGGCACTGGGAGATTAAGTGAACTCTGAATGGTGCAATGAAATGCAAGCAGTGACGGGCACCGAAGCTGAACATTCACCCACAAAAGACTGGAAACAGTGTAACCTGTGCAGGAAACGAATGAACACATAGGGGGTCATTTCAACCTCGGCAGTCTTTTCACAAGACCGCCGAGGGACCACCATGCTGAAGACCGCCAGTGGTGGCAGTTTTCCGCTCGGCGTATTGTGACTGCTGGCAGCCCTCCGTCCTTTTCCGGACGGAGAGCAGCCAGCAGCCATACTGGCGGGCGGGGGGGAAGTGGAGGTTGCTTCACCTCCACCGCCACGTCAACAGAACACCGCCCACCGAATCACGTTCTGTGATTCGGCGTGGCGGTGTTCGGTTGACGGTGTGCTGGCGGCGGAGCAGCCCCCATGGATCCCGTCCCCTCCCGCAAGATCAATGGACAAGGTAAGTTGATCCTCCGTTAGGGGAGGGGTGTGTGGTGTGATGGGTGGGTGCATGGGGGTGTGCATGGGGGTGTGCGTGTGAGTATGTAGAGGGGGGGTGTGAGTGCGTGTATGCATGCGGGGTGTAGTGTGAATGAAAATGTGTGCGTGTCTGTCTTTATGGATGTCTGTATGGATGTGTGCGTGTATGTCTGAATGAGGGTGTGTGTGTCTCTGTTGGCATGTTTGTTCGTGTATGTGCGGGAATGTGTGTTGGTGGTGTCTGCATGCGTGTCGGGTGTGTGTCTGTGTTGTGATGTCGGGGGTAGGGGTGGGGGGGGTCCTGCCACCTTTGGGGGGTGGCAGGGGGGTGGGGGGTGTTGGGGACGGACTCGGGGGAGGGGGTGGGGGGTGTCGGAGACCCCTATCAGTGCCAGGGAAGGAATTTCCTGGCACTGATAGTGCTTACCGCCATGGATTTCACGGCGGTTCCAAACCCCATGAAATCCATGGCGGTAATCCGGGTCATGATACCGGCGGCGGTCTTGTGATGGCCACTGGGCTGGAGACCCAAGTCTCCAGCCTAGCGGTCGTCTCCGCCATGGCGGTCTGATCGGAGAAGTGGCGGATGACCATGGCGCCATGGTCATAATTCCAAATTATTTACCGCCAGCCTGTTGACGGTAAAACCGCCACTTCTCCGTCAACCGCCAGGGTCGTAATGACCCCCATAAACACTGAAGCGTAAATATACCAGTATTTGGGCGTTGCTCTGTGGGAGGAAACTAAACACAAAAAAGGAGGGACAAAGAGGAAGGATTCACCCCTTTACAAGTAAGCATTTTTACAGGACAATCGGAGGGAAGTATAAAAAGGCAGTGGGTGGCTGTTAGCCCACAAAGTATATAAATCTTGTCTTAAAGAGACAGCGCCAGCGTTGCTTAGGCTCAACCTAAAAAAGGTCTGCTATTCATGCACCCCACATTTTAATCAGTGAGATTCACACAAGTAATTCCATTTCAGTCACAAGCACATGGTGTGCTCACTACCCTTAAAGGTACATAACCACCCATTCTTTCTATTCTAACAATCAACCACTCTGCAGGGACCACTCTCAAACGTAGAGGGTGTGCAGAGATCCCCTTTGGTAATGTCCCCATTCCAAGTGTCTCTGTGCCTCTGGAGGGGCCCCAACATAAATAAAACCTCTTGTGAAGGAAATCACTTTGTCACTGTTGCCTTCCCCATTCTGCACCCATCTAGGTTATCTGCCTCCCACCATTCCCCTTTTAGATTAGTTCAGTTCTACCAAGTGGCATCCAAATAGGAGCTAGCAGGGTAATTTATTCTCTGATAATATGGAAGGCTAGCACTGCATATGTTGGGGGTAGGGGAGGCAAGATCATATGGAATTTAGTAGGTATCCCTTGCAGGGTTTCTAAAGAGAAGCCCTTTGCCCTGGGTCAAAACTCCAGTCTTCCACTTCTGCCCTGTGTTTCAAGTTCCTAGGTCTCAGCAGCTCCTGACCATAGATGGTACTCCTGACCAGGGTTACTCAGGGCTGCAGAGTCCACCACTCCAATATCCGGGGGTCACTGCTATCCCCCTTGTGGATCCACATCTCCCCTCTATCCATAGTTAGCCTGCTCTGCTCCTTATGTTGCCACGTCCTACTCAACAGTAAAGGCCTCATTACGAGTGTGGTGATCTGACAATGGCCAACCTTGCAGTGACAACCAGAACGCCGCACATTACAACCCTGGCGAACATTGTTCCTGATGGGCTGAGGGTGGTCTGAGTTGTAAAGCGCCACTGTGCTGATTACAACTGAGCTTTCCGCCAACCTTTCCAAGGCTGTCACCTCGCCATGGAAAGGCTGACCAAAAGCCAGTGCAGGGCCCCCCCTGCCCAGCACCATCAGAGCGCGCCACCATGTTGATTAAAACTCAGCTTTCTGCCAGCCTTTCCAGGGTGGTCACCTCACCATGGAAAGGCTGACCGAAAGCCAGTGCAGCGCACACACCCCCCCCCCAGCACCATCTGAATGCACAATGTTTGTTTTGCAGACAGTACCCATTCCAATGGTGCTGGTGTGCTACGGTACTGGCCTTGACTCCGTTAAGGGAGCTAAGGCCAATATTGTAGCACTGTTTCCGCTGGTCAGCCTGGCAGGAACACATAATACAGTGTTCTCGCCAGTCAGCATGGTGGAAACATTGTAATACGCTTGGGGCGGGGGGGGGGAGCCATCAGTATGACAGTGACGTCTTCCCTGTGAGTTTGGCGGTTGGCTCGTCTAACCGCCAAACTCATTATGCAACCCTAAGTCTCCAGACTCCTCATACGCTCACCAATCAGAGACTTGGGCACCATCACTGATCCAGATGGCTGCCACCACCCTGAATCTTATGGATGACCAGGACACAAACCTAGAGGTTCTCTCACAATAAAACTGCACTGCAGTTCTGCATACCTCAGGACATACAGGGCTTTAGGGCCCTGAAGCTTCTCAAGGGTTGGACAAAGGGTGCGAACTTAACTGCCCAGCAAACATTGTGTAAAATACAACCCCTCCCTCAAACACAAACTTTCTCAATTCTTAAAATCAAACAATATTAATTATTTCAGTATTCAGTTGATGTTTTTCCTAGAACAAAGTATTTAATATAACTAGAAATTACACCCTTGCAGTTAAAAAGTAAACAAATGTTTTGGTAGTTAACCAACTATAAAAGGAAAAGAGTCTGAAACCAAATTTTATGTCTCTTTAATTGCAATACGGAGAGTTGAAGGAGAAGTAAGAAGATTTATTTCCCCAATCTAAGAGTGCGTTAGAAGGATCTGCTGATTTATTTCCCCGAGCACTGCCCCCTAGTGGGTGAAAAGTAGGACTGCACACTCTTGTGAAAAGTGAGGAAGCCTTTTTCTGAGCGCTGCCTTTGTCTTTCCCTGATTCCTCCTTGAGTTGGGCTGAGGACAGTGAAGTGCAGAAACTTTACACCATTTTGTGCCTTCTTAATTGGTGCTTTAGGATGGAGAAAGCATCACTTTTTTTTATATACTTCAGTGCATGCCGTAAGTGGGATGGGTATGCTCAGACGTGGTCCCATGCTTACTGTGCCACTAGGACCAGGCTACACCTGACCGATGAGCCTCAAGCAGGGTGAAATCGGTCTTGGGTTGGTTGTGTTTTGGTTCAGGAAGGACCTGGCCTGGCAGTTTGGGCTGCACTGTTCCTACTGGAGCACGGTCAAGACTGATTTGCATATGGCTGGATCTAAACTAAGGTGCCACAGTGGGAAAGAAAAAAAACAGTGAACTGAAATTCTACCCTGAGTGATTGCTAGTGGTAAGACTTATTATAAGCATTCCTCTCATCACCTTTTGTGTGTTTGATATCCAGATTGTGCACCACAGAAACAACTATCTGGTGTGTAAACATGAGAGCGTTTGCCTAGTAAGTACTCAATCTTTTCAAAAGAGAGATCCTTCACAGAGCACATCATAATATAAATACGACTTTAAACAAGGTGATGGGTAGTCACTAATTCAGAACAACCTGATGCATAGGAATAAAGTATTGTACATTGTTTTTTTATTATAAGATGTCTTGCAGCTAACATGCATGCATTTAAGAAGCAATAGTGTCCTAAGAATTATAAATATGATGTAAAAAATAATAATTCTGTGTTATTTTCCCTTGTGGGTCTTGATATTATGATTTGATCGCGTACTATAGATATCTTGTTTTGGTAAAGGTTATTGAAAAACAACTGGAGTGCTCAAATGGCAAAGATACTTATCATAAAGAAAAACTCATGTTATTTTTTTGAAAACTCATGGTGCCCGTGTGGATTAATACAAAAAGTGGGTTTATTGTCTATGGCCAACGTGAGTGTGTGACCGAGCACACTCATATAATTTTTTTTAGTAAACATAAAGGTCGTCCGGTTAGAGGCTGCATAGAAATATCTGAGAATCCTTAAGGAAAATGTATTTGAAATGTGTGTAGACTGTGTATTTTGTCATTATGAATTCTATCTAATTTTAGAAATTGAGAAAATCAAATAACAATAATAAACATCTACATGTATTTCTGAAATACATAGATAGTCTGGTTGCTGTTATTGTTCTGTATGAATAGAGAAGGAAAAGCTCTTCCTAACAGGACCACAGAAGGCAAATACAAAAGATATAAACCAGTATCATATAGAAAGATTTGGGTAAAACTTCTAGATACGGTCCCCAATAAATACAAGGTAAGAATTAACATGGAGGATGAAAGGGGAGTTTTCCAGGTTTCTATATAGTTAAGCCTTGCTCACCCTTTTTGTATTGAAATCATAGTCACCACACCCTTTCTGCATATCATTTGATGTACCCAAAGTTACACGGGCCCCACCAGTTGTGGGTGGGCAAAGAAGGAGTCACAGCTTACTGGTTGTTTATGGGTGTGTACTCTCAGCCAGCTATCTATAAAATGGCTGAGGAATCAATGGATGTGTAAGGGAGGGTTTCATACTGTAATTTTAGCATGGAAGTTCTGCCCCTTCCATTTACTTTTGGGACACTTTGGCAACACTGTTGAACTTTAAAAAATAAAATGTCCCAGTTCAATGATGGAAATAGCCTCATCTCTGATGTCTGTTCTTTCCCTACTATGTCACAAGGCTGACGGGCTAGTCACTGGTCTTGTTTGTATGAGTTGTAGCTTCTTCATATGTGATCTCTGCTCGGACAGCCACATGAAGTGATAATCGCGACTGGAGTAGCTGCTTTTATAAGTGAAGCTGCTCACGCACCATCATCTTTATTTCAAACTTAGGTCCCTGAACTGAATTCTACTTTTGCATCCTTTCTGTAACTGGAATACGCCTAATGTCTAACTCAAACAATGCCTGGCTAATGTCCTGCACAAACTGTAGCTTAACTGCAGATCTTTTTATTGTAACACCGCCCATCCCCAGGGGTTATTGCGCTCAAGGACAGTGAATCTGTTCTGTGAGCCAATACATGCAGCATGTGGTACGGCCCATATGGATCAAATATTCACATCTTCGTAATCTTTCTATCTCCATATCGGGATGACCAGAGCCTCCAATTGGGTACTGCTTTGTGTAGATGCCAGGACGAAACTAACTTTATTTCTGGGTCACAGAACATTTGTCCAGTCAGCTTTTCATAATTAATTCTGATATAACTACAACAACTGTGGCTATTTGTGTTGCCAGTTCTGTGTTGTATTAATCTCAGACTGAATTTACAGACCCTTGTTATTTTCTGTACATAGGATAAAGTAAATGCTGATGATTTAGACAGCTATAGACCCTTCATCGCATTGGTATTTTCTGTACATAGGATAGAGTAAATGCTGGGGATTTAGATGGCTACAGACCCTTCATCGCCTTGTTCTTTTCTGTATATAGGTTAGAGTAAATTCTGGGGATTTAGTCGACTATAGACCCTTCATCGCCTTGTTATTTTCTGTACATAGGATAGAGTAAATTCTGGGGATTTAGACAGCTATAAACCCTTCATCGCCTTGTTATTTTCTGTATATAGGATATAGTAAATGCTGGGAATTTAAACCTCTACCCTCATAACCATATTTCGGAGAGAGTTGCTTACTACTCCCATGTCTACATGTCTTGCAACAATCTATCTGTTAGGACTGGGATGTCTCGAAGGATGTCTGTGGAGGAGACAATCGTATAATGCTTATATGGTTTCCAGTGGATGACATCAGCTTCTTTGATTGCTTGCATATTAGTGTTTTACAAAAACAGTTGCCAACCATAATCCAGCTTCATGGAATCCATTACCAAATTTGAATTTATCTGGTTTAATGTTATTGGTAAGCGTACAGCAAACATTTTTTATGAGCAGGCTGCTGTTCTGTGGTGACACTATTTGTGACTGATAATGGGTTGCTGATCTCTCAAGTGTTACCACATATTGGTCCATTTTTTATGTTCTCTCCAGTTGCTTTTCTTTTCATCCAGTTTTTTTGTTTTTATGTGTTTTGTTTGCTGCTCAAGTGAGCTTAGAGGGAGTATTTTCTCACACATGCCTGGCTTCTCAATTCAGGTCTGATTTCCTCTGATGTTTGCACAGATCTGCACTGTAAAGCTGCTCACAAGTAGGAGTCCTCTGTAAGTCACAGATGCTAGCTTAGAGTCAAGCATTTCAACTCTCTATACTGCCATTCCTTCCCTATGTAGAGCCAACTAATTGCCTCTGACGTGATCATAACATAAAGTGCTTACAAACTCCTTGCGTGTTTTCTATACAACAACAGGATGCATTTGCCAATTTAAGCCCTGAGTGAAGCTTTTCCTGCACCAAGTAAATATCCACGTGGAATTTCTGATACTCTATCGAGTATGGCAGCTCTTCTATTCCACGCACTGTTAGAGTTTTTCCCTAGCATGGATCCTTTGATGCCTGTACAGGTTTGAGCTCACAGCAAAGTTTTTCTCACACTCTGTACACTGGTATGGCTTTTCTCCGGTATGGATCCTTTGGTGCTTGTACAGATGGGAGAGCACAGGGAAGCTCTTCTCACACCCTGTGCACTGGTATGGTTTCTCCCTCCTGTGGGACTCCTGGTGATGCAGCAGGACAGATTCCTCCTTGAAGTACTTACCACATTCCATGCACTTGTAGGGCTTCTCCCCGTTATGGATTCTTTGGTGCATGTATAGGCTAGAGCTCACAGTGAAGCTTTTCTCACACTCTGCACACTGGTACATTTTCACCCCTGCATGGGATCTCTGATGACTAATCAGAACAGTTTTTTGACTAAAGCGCTTCCCACATTCTGCGCATTCGTGGGGCTTCTTCCCAGAGTGGATCATCTGGTGCCTGTACAGGTTTGAGCTGACAGTGAAGCTTTTTGTGCACTCTGTACATCGGTACGGCTTTTCTCCTGTGTGTACCCTCTGATGTTTCTGTAGAGAGGAACGCAAGGTGAAATTTTTCTCACACTCTCTACACTGGTATGGATTCTCTCCAGTGTGAAGCCTTTGATGTTTGTACAGCGAGGCAGGCAGAGTGAAGCTTTTATCACACTCTGTACATTGGTACGGCTTCTCTCCTGCATGAATTCTCTGGTGTTTTTGCAAAGAGGAACGCAGGGTGAAGCTTTTCTCACAATCTGCACACTGGTGCGACTTCTCTCTAGGTTGTCTATTATGGACCCTCTTATGTTTCAGCAGAGAGGAATGCAGGGTGAATATTTTCTCACATTCTGCACACTGATACAGTTCCACCCCTGAGGGAGATGTCTGCTGGTCCCCAAAGTCAGATTCCTGTCTGAAAGGCTTACCATATTCTATCTCCTTGTAGGGCTCTTCGCTAATAGTGATCATCGCATGGATATCCATGATCCTGCTGCCAGTAAACCTTTTCCCACTCTGCAGACTCTGGTGCTGAACCTCTGTGGTGCTGCTCCTCTGATGTCTTTGAAGAGCAGACTGCGAGACAAAGCTTTCTCCACACTCTGTACTCTGGTGCAGTTCCTCTGCTGAGTGATCTTGCTGGTTATCTTGCATTATCTCTGATGGCATCCCACACGCCATCCCCTTCTGGGTATCCGCCATAATATCATCCGTCACACACCCGTCTGTGTTCTCGTTGCCATCAATGCCTTCTCCCCTTCCAAGGTCCTGGTGTGGCATCTCTGAGGCGTGGCTCCTCTGGTGTGTCCTCATCGCAGACTGTGAGGTGAACGCTTCTTGACACACTGTGCAGTAATAAAGTTTCCTCCCTGAGTGAGATGTCTGATGATCTTGGATTACCTCTGGTGGCCTAGCACATTTTGTGGCCTTGTGGGGTTCCTCTTTGATATGGGGCTTTGCATGCTTGTCCACGTTCTCGCTGCCAGTGCCACTTTTACCACTCTCCAGACGCTGGTGCAGTCTATCTGTGCCATGGATTCGCTGATGTCTATGTAGAGTGGACAGTACAGTGAAACTTTTATCACACTCTGTACACTGGTGAGGTTTTTCTCCCCGATGGCATCTCTGATGATTCATCAAAACAGTCTTTTGACTAAAGCGCTTCCCACATTCCGTGCACTCGTGGGGCTTCTTCCCAGAATGGATCATCTGATGCCTGTACAGGTTTGAGCTGACTGTGAAGCTTTTCGTGCACTCTGTACACTGGTACGGCTTCTCTCCAGTATGGACCCTTTGATGTTTCTGCAGAGAGGAGCGCAAAGTGAAGCTTTTCTCACACTCTGTACAGTGGAACTTCTTTTTCTCAATGTCTATGAAGGCAGATTCTGGCTGAGTTGGCCTAGAACATTCCATGTCCCTGTAGGACTCCCCCTTAAAATTGATCATCCGATGCCTGTACAGACTTTCACTGCAAGTGAAGGTTTTTTCATAATCTGCACGCTGGTAGGGTATCTCCTTAGCATGGCTTCCCTGATATTTGTGCAGAGATGAGCTCTGAACTGATATTTTCTCACACATGGAGAGTTTATCACCCAAGTGCAATCTGGTATGAATCTTTAGACTTGACTTGTCAATGAAGTTCTTCCCGCAGTCCCCACAGGTAAAGCCTTTTTCCTCTGTTTGGATACGCTCCGGTTTCATGAGTCCAGGACATTGGGCAGTGCTGGTTCTGTTGTATGTCCACTTATGGGGCCCCCCCTCAATGTAACAAACTTGTTTTTTGAAGGAGTGAGATGGGCCTGAAACATTATCCCCACAATCAGGACATGGACATGGTGTTTGGTTCATCTGAGACTCTGTTGACTTCTCCTTGAGTTCAGTGGTCTGACCATGACCATCTTCTATACCATTCGCTTTCTTCGGTAGGATAGCCAATGTTCTGGAGTTTATCCGGAGATTAGTTGTATCTGCAACGGGCCCATTCCCTGTTGAAAGAAGCATAACATCATAAGAGTAATAAACTGGAACATTATTCTGCCCCCCCATGGCATCTAGTACATTTAAAGAAGCCTGGGATCTTGACCCTAATCTTGCATACAGTTTACAGATGTTAAAAACATAAAACATAGCTGAAGTACAAATGAAACCTTCTGAACGAGATACTGTAAGTTCAGTAGTTTGCACAATGATTTTAATCTAATAACTAACTCACATGCTGCTACTTGATGCAGTTTTCTAGAACTGGAATTCACTGAAACACAGCATTGTTAAGGACAATGTAAAATTACTGATGGTGAGCCAATTCTTTTTTAGCTATTGCACAGTCCTTTTTTAAAAATTTTTAAAGGTTACAGGGTGTGCGGGAGGGGCTGGGAGAGCAAGTTGACAATGGAGGGCAGGTAGAGAGGCTGGGGAAGCATGCGAACAATAGAAGAGAAGGGGAGGGGCTAGAGAAGCAAGTTGACAATGGAGGGCAGGCGGAGAGGCTGGGGAAGCATGCGGACAATAGAAGAGAAGGGGAGGGGCTAGAGAAGCAAGCTGACAATGAAGGACTGATGGGAGGGGCTGGAGCAGCAAGTGGACAACAGACATTGGAGGGTGGGAGTTAGGGGTAGGGCAGCAAGCTGGACAATGGGTGAGGAAACGTGAGCAAACAGGAGTGGTAAGGAAGCAAGAACAGATAGGGAAGATGAGGGGAGGAAGCAAAAACTGCAACTGAGTGAGTATAAAAAAGAGAAACACGAAGAATAAGTACAGGATGGAGACTGTCACAAAACACAATCACTCTACTAGAGTGCTTAAAATGAAAAACAAAGTGGCACCTGAAAATAAGCAGGGAAGGGCACAAGTAATATGTCTATCCTCCAAGGGAGGGACATACACAAGAATAGGAAAGATAGCTGATAGAACCGGGCGAGTAAGAAGCATGCAAATGAGAGAGACAATGAAACCAACTAAATGTAAGAAATAGACGGCTCTAAGCTTAAAAAAACAAGTCTTGCAACAGACAGCACATTTGCAGTCTCATGAGAGACCTAAAAATGATACCAAGCAGTACTTAGCATGTAAGGCCTTTTATCTGGCTCCATGAGCCAGAAGATAAACAATGGGCAGTGCTAGTGCTCAGAAGCTCCATTTTCACTCACTTTCTAGGGCACTAGACACTAATGCAAGTTAACTTGACAGTCAATATTCCCTTACATGCCCAGTTTATGATTCGTATCTTGGACAAACAATCAAAGTTCTATCCAGGAAGTGGTGGTAGGTTTGGACTTCAATTACAACATGAAGCAGTAACTGCACAGGTTAAAGGTAAATGTCCAGTGAGTAGTAATGTTTTCAAAAGGTTATGACTTTATTTCCAAGATGGAGAGGTAGGGCACAAGGAGGAACAAGATCACTCGCTCTACATCCCAACTCCTTTTCTTCTCCAAGATAGCGGAACGTTTTGCTGCCTTACGTATATCCATCTTCTAGCAATCCCAACAGCCCACTTCAGTCAGGCTCTTCATTCTATTGAAGCCACTCTCTCCAATGTTGCCAATTTTAATTCATTGGACTCACCACAAGCATCTATCCTCTTTCCCAATTCTCCTTGACCTACTACCTGCATCTAACGTAGTAGATCATCCTTTACTTTCCTCCCACCATACCATTGGCATCAAAGGCTGTACTCTACAATGGTTCCCTTCGTACACATCAGACCAATCCTTTTCAGTGGCACAGGACTCCAAAACATCCCAAATGATCTCTCTGTACCCCCGAGGGACAGTGGCGTGCTCTTTCTACATCCCCAAGCTTGCACCATCATCCTGGCTTCTCCTGTCTTCACTAGTCCAATCACACACAAATCTTTCTTTCCACTTCTACCCTTTTCCTCATCTTTAATGATGCATCTCTGACTGTCTCCAAAACCGAGGTCCTTTCTTACTGGTCCCTCCATCTAGATCTACACACGTTCTTCTGGATTTCTTTACTTTCTCATCAGCTTCAAATCTGATCATAACATTCAAACCTGTGATGGGCATGTAATCATTTATTACTACAGCCACCACTGTGGCAAGATAGTAGGGGCACATTAACGAGGCTCTTTGCATCGCGTGCAAGAGTGATGCAACTGAAAAATGTGATTTATGAAGCTGTGCAAGGCCACCTTGCGTGCCCCTCATTGGGTTCATAAACCTCGAATAATGCAACACAGTGCAAATCACTGTGTTGCATTACTCTGCACCAGAGAGGTGTTTCCATGGGTGGTGCGTGGGTTCATCCATGGATTTTGACGCATTCTGAGATTTATCAGAAGTGGTTGCAAGGGAATGTGCCAAAAACCTAAATCTCCCTAGCTGAGGCGGAACTAGGAGAAATATGATTATGTCTACTTGTTGTTTCCTCTTTCTATGTGTGTTGCATTCTGCAGTAGACATAGAAAGAGGAAAAACCCTCAGGGGATGGTTTTTGTGCTTGAAGGTGGCCCTTCCTGCACAAAAACCATCCTGCACGCAACTGAGGCACCATGGTGCAATGGTACCTGTGTTGGAGCTAGGCTGTCAAAAGGGCACCGGCGCTGAGGAAAAGACAGGGATGCGCCGTACTGACTTAATATGGCGGATTCCTGCCCTTTCCCTGTTAGGCAGCAGAGCGCTTAACTGTGTGACAATCTCATAAATATGCCCCCTAGTATTTAACATAAAGAAGCATTGGTAAAACCATAACGGCTCATGTTTATAACAACAGTATCAAATCTCTGGCTTTGTCAATGCTGGTTTGTAAATGCTTGGTTGTAAAGGAAGGAAAAACATTTTAGAAACATGAAAAGCGAAAACATATCTGAATGTAATTCAACAATGTACATTGAATGCAATATTTTCAACCATTATAAACTGCATGATTTATTTCACAAATATCTAACACACAGGACAAACTGTAAAAATAATAAGGAAGTGTCAGGATTTTAATGAAGAAGCTTCCCAGGGACTAACTTACTTTCCACAGGACCAAGAACAGAAACACATGCTACAGCCATGTGTCGCTTTGCAGTAGCCCTAGTAGCAGATTTATGGACTTCAGGATAAGTCCTTTTTACTCATGCTAAGTATACCTTGTGCCTCAAATGCCAGCTAGGAGAAATCTAAAAATGGCTCATGCCTCCCGTTCCCTGATGTAGTAATCAACTCCCCAAAACTAAGTTGATGGGAAAACTGCAACACCCTACTCCGGACACACAAAAGGAATTGTCTTCATGGCATGGTGGGTGAGAAATGTGGATTGCAGCACGGTCTGTCGGTGGAGTCTCCATGTGACTCTTGCAAGATACTCCTCCCAGTAACTGCAGACGAAGCACAAACTGCCCAACCCACAGCCATCTTAAAGTACATTCATGAGCGTGGCGAAACACATATACATCTTTACTGACAGCCCAACAGTTTGATGGACGGCGTTGTGTGCCCAAAACAAGCCACAGCAAATATCAATAACCAGTCTGATGTTGAACACCTCTAGCAAACATAGAAGTGCAGGAGACATCAAAACACAGAGACAGACACCTAGAAGGAGTACTGCAGTCTTTGTATCATTTGCCTCAATAAACACTTTTTGCATGCTGCCAGAACAAACAAAATAGGCAATCTCTCACAATCATGGTGAAAGTGGTTTCTTCTCTTTAAAGACGCTGCTTTCTACAAAGGACCATGCAAGTCATAAATTGTGAAAGCAGGCGATACTTAAATGGAAGGCCCTGAGAAGTATTACCTCACTGATAAAGAAAATGTGTTTATCAACTGATCGTAAGGACTAACTGAGATAAGAGCGTGAAGTGGAGAAATAAAGGACTAAAAGTGCCTGCGGGGTTCTCCTGAAAAGACCTGTGCTGGGAACACTATAACGTAGAGGAAGGAAGAGGGGAGAGAGGTCATCTCAGCTACCCTATGAACTTAGGTGAATCGACATTCCTGCTTATTCGAGGTGGGTTTTGATTGGCTAACTGTACTTTTTTGAGTGATGTGCTGCAAAAAGCTTCTGAGGTGTACACAGAATTTTAAACATATATTTACAAATAATCAACAATGTTTCTATTCTCTGCTAAAGGAAAAAAATAAAGCTGGATAAAAGGCACAGTATGTCCTCCTGAAAACATTGGCAAGTTAGAAATAAAGTGTTAGGAACACCCTTAGAACATGGATAGAATATAAAGAGAATGAATGAACAGTAACTTGTAAAGTGCACTGTCACTCACAATTAGGCATCCTGCCACTAGGCTTAGGACCCACATGAACCCACAGGTGAAGGCACTGGGCAAGAAGATAACGGCTGATAGAATAACTTGGTTAAGGAAGGTCACGGAGAGTACAGGTGAGAAAAAGCTCAGTTTGGCTTCAGCGTAACATAAAGCGAAGATGGCCTGAAAGTTGGTTCCAGACTTTGGTATCCCACACCATGAAGGACTTTCCACCCGTGTTTGAAGTCTGAAGGGTGGGGGCTCCAAGTGATTAGTGTTAGATAATCTCAGTAACCTCTGGGTCTTGTAATGACAGAAGCGAGCAGTGGGTATTGGGGTCCGATGGAATGAAAGACTCTGTAAATCATTTAGTACCCTCTTGTGGATTGGCAGACAATGCAATTTTTCCAGAGCTGCAGAGGCTGAGCTCCATTTAGGTGGTTTTAGTGCCAGTCTAGCAGAGGCATCTGGAGTTAGTGGAGTATTTGCTTAGAGCATCCTGCGCAAAGACTACTGCAGTAGTCAAGCCCTTAAGTTATTAGAGCGAAGGCGATCGTTTACCTGGAGGCTAGTGGAAGAAAGTCAAAGAAGTTTCTCAGTGCTTTTATTAGATTAAAGCACATGCCTGCTACTGCCAGAGATTTTGGGCGGAAGGAGTGGGTGGTGTCAAATTTGACCCCTAGATTTTTTGCCACTTCCACAGTGGCAGGGGTTGGGAGCAGAGAGTTGGGCCACCAGCGGTGGAGGAGAACAAGTTCGACTTCTGGAATAGCAGGGTTTCAGTTTTGTCCATGTTGCATTTCAGGTGATTGTTTTGTATCCACAGGATGACATTGGTGACGAAGTTTTGGAAATTAAATTCAGAACTGAACAAGCCTTTGTCTAGAGATAGAATCAATGGGTATTGTCAGCACAGGGTGTGGTAGTGTTTCCAAATGATGAAATCATCAAGATGAGGGGAGTGCTACAGATAATGAAAAATGCGGGGCTGAAGGATGAACCTTGCGGGACTCCCAATGCCAATGGTCTTTCTGTTGACGAGAATTGCTCTAAGGCTACCGTTTGTCTTCTGTCGCTCAGGAAACAATTGATCCAGGAAAGAGCCTCATGGGAGATGCCACTATCTTAGATTTGCTGCAGGAGTATGGTGTGGGATATCAAACACTGCGGAGGGATCAGGCAATATCAACCCTGAATTCATACCAATGTCACCCAGGGTAAGTTTGATGGTTTCAGGTAGAGTGTTTACACCTGAAACCAGATTGTCAGGGTGTAATGAACTGGAGCTTTCCAGGGATGAGATAAGTTGACCATTTACAATTCTTGCCAGCATTTTAGTCCAAGAAGAAAGCTGGGAGATTGGTGGGAGGTTTGACAGGATGGTCATAATGCCATTCTGTGTCTTTCACAGTAGATTACACCACTATATTCCAAATTAAATATTGACACAGTATACATTGTTGAATAAAAACTGACAGTTTCAAGTATGATGAAATAAGGTTTTAAAAATCATATATGACGATAAATATATTTATTAAAAATCACCAAATCAGTTTTTGCCTGACCTTTTGTGAAATTAATATTTCTCCTTTTAGGGAAGAAGCAGCTTTTCGTTCATTGCTCCATTTTCTGATTACTTATGCTTTGCTAAAACACACAGCGCTGTGCTGGACTGCGAGAAGTATTCCTTAGAATTCAGTGGGCTCACAACCTTCCCACAGCCTATTATTGTTGTCACTCTCAATTGCAACCTTTCGAATGCTTCGCACTGTAGGCTTCATGTCCTTTCTCGTGTTAACTCCTCCCTGGAGCATCTATCAAGTACATGTGTTCTCCTTTGTCTGTGTTCTTCCTCCTCTTTTGGAACACACTTTTTTAACAATAAGCATTTCAGTATTATTCTGGACGTGCAATATGCTTTTCTACTTCTAACACAGACATAGGCTCCACATGAATTTTGCTTTCACCCAATCTACTGTCTCTATTGATGTTTTAGGGCCTGATTACGACCTTGGCGGACGGGATACTCCATCATAAACGTGACGGATATCCCGCCTGCCGTCTTGCAAGCTCCATTATATCCTATGGAAGTTGTGAAACGGTGGGCAGGATATCCGCCACGTCTGTGATGGAGTATCCCATCCGCCAAAGTCGCAATCAGGCCCTTAGTTACTTACACCCACAATTGTACTACTCTATGCCACCCTACTTGACTCTACTCTATTGTACACCACTCTGCACAATGCCACTTTACAGTACTCTCTGCACTCCAGTCTACACTACTCCCTTGCACGCCACGCCAAGCCACACTACTCTATGTGTCTCCATTTCACTCTATGCCACTTCACTCTACTCTGTGCCATACCACTAATGTTTAGCCACGCTGCTGTACAACACGGCTAAAAGACCCTGGCAAAGCCAAGAGCGGTCACATAAGAGAGAACCCACTGGCTTTGCCAATGCCTGTTTATTCATTTCTCCTAGTAAGCCTATTACTCTCTTAGGCCGCCCTCTGAATTCCCTACATATCCAGTTCCCTTGCAAACCTTACCTGCTAAGGAGGGCTGTCACCCCACCTATTGTGTTTGTATATTATAGTTTACTGCACTCTACGTTCATTCTTTTACAGATAATCGCAGACGTGTCTGACTACTTTTATCCAATCAAATACTTTGGGCCTGATTTAGATTTCGTGGAGGGGGAAGTCTGTCACAACGGAGACGGAGAGCCCGTCCGCCAAAATTTTATTCAGGCCTTGAGTCTCGGCTCAAAGGTGGGATTCCAGCTCTAATACCAGTTTTAAAGCCATTCATCAATGGTACTGGGAATTATATTTCTTCACATCCTTTCAACTCGGAGTAGATTTATGGCAGCGAGAGCTAAGTGCAGGATATGGCTGAGTACAGGTACGGGCAGCGAGAGCTCAGTGAAGGATATGGCTGAGTACAGGTACGGGCAGCGAGAGCTCAGTGCAAGATATGGCTGAGTATAGGTACGGGCAGCGAGAGCTCAGTGCAGGATATGGCTGAGTAGAGGTACAGGCAGCGAGAGCTCAGTGCAAGATATGGCTGAGTATAGGTACAAGCAGCAAGAGCTCAGTGCAGGATATGGCTGAGTAAAGGTACGGGCAGCGAGAGCTCAGTGAAGGATATGGCTGAGTACAGGTATGGGCAGCGAGCGCTCAGTGCAGGATATGGCTGAGTACAGGTACGGGCAGCGAGAGCTCAGTGAAGGATATGGCTGAGTACAGGTATGGGCAGCGAGCGCTCAGCGCAGGATATGGCTGAGTACAGGTACGGGCAGCGAGAGCTCAGCGCAGGATATGGCTGAGTACAGGTACGGGCAGCGAGAGCACAGTGCAGGATATGGCTGAGTACAGGTACGGGCAGCGAGCGCTCAGTGCAGGATTTGGTTGAGTACAGGTACGGTTCAGCTATGGCCACTTTGGGACACGCCGCACGAAGATTTATAGGGAGCACATAGGGATCTAAGTGTAGAGTAATTACTTAGAATACACAACCCAATTGGTCATCAGGTCAGGTCTTAAGACAATCCAGAAACTCCATGAACCCTTTGGCGTGGGTCGTCCAAGAGAAGGGATGGGTGGAAAAAACTGCTAAAATTCAATACTAGGGAAATGCACCCCTTCTCTGTCCACCATGCAGAACAGACTTTCTGCTCCCTGAGTTAACTAAAGAAAAGGTATAATTCTGTGCCATACACAGAAAACAGTCAGTAGTCAAGAAATTATCATGGTACGAGCACTACACCTGGGCCCCGTTTGTAGATTACAAGAAGATAAGGAATGGAACAAAATGCAACTACCTTCACCCCTTGGGTTACTTTGTCTTGATCACTATTAAAAAGCTGAGATAAGTTCAAGATAAGGACTGCTTCTATGTCACTACACGTTCAGCATTTGTTATGGTGCAATGTATTTGTCCCGTACCTGTAGCTGTGCATTCAGTCCTTTCTCCTTCCTTGGTCTCTTGGGGATTCCTGGGAAATTGTTCTTCATCGCCTTCAACTGCTACCCATTTCTTTAATATCTGACTTTCATGGTCAGGTATCTTTTGTTCTTCAAAGTTCTCCTTGCTCCAAGAGCCTGGGCAAATTTTTGAACATGACTCTTCCACTGCTTCTACTTTTATGTGGTTAATGAAGTTCTGGGAACCCTGGGAAAATGGCTCATCCCCTACTTCAATCTTTACCAAAGTAATGGAGCCTGGAGAATGCTTAGAAGGTGGTTTCGCTCTTTCATGCTCCACCCAGTCCATGGACATCCAGCGATTCACAAAAGAAGGTTCCTCCCCATCTTCAACTTTCACCAGAACAACTGAGTTGTGGTGATCACTAGTGGGTGGTCCGTCTCCTCCTCCACTCTCCACCCAATCCACTGAGTGCTGATGAACGCCGATACAAGGCTCCTCCGCTTCCTCAACCTTTATTTGGCACGCAGAAGCCTGACGATCCCTGGAGAGGGCACTTTCTTCTTTGTCAAACTTCATACAGTGGAAAGAGTTCCCACAATCTCTGGTGGAAGGTTTCTCCCCTTTGTCACTCTTCACCTGCTCCATGGAGTTAAGGCAATCTCTCGCCGGTGGGAAACGTTTCCTTTAGTCTTCAGCTGGCAAATGAAGACTTAAAAGACCCATCTAATTCTTTCAGATGATCTTGCTGTTTGCAGTCTGGTGAAGCATATCGTTAATTTCCAATGGTACGAATTCTGGTCAAAAAGAGAGAAATAAATATGATGTTTTAGGACAGAAGCCCATGTATCTTATCCTCACAGTATGTTATTGAATGTTTATGCTATGGCATGTCATTTGGGTAAATATTACAACTGTAAATTTAGCCAAAATGAAGTCCACATAAGGAAACAATGTGAATTGTGCATTAGTGACTTTCCTTCTATAGCAGCATTTGCAACATTACACACATACACTTTCAACTAACTCTCAGGAGATGCAGAGAGTCTTGAAACCAGAACTGAGGTTTAAAGTGATTTCCAGACGGCTGCTGCGTGTTTGCTTTCCTTGTGGGCACATTTATTGGGCTTGGCAGATAGAAGGCACACAAGGGTAACAATATCTGTGCCTGTCAACTTTCTGACATCTACCTCTTGTTTTCATCAAAATTCCCCTTGCGTGTTCTGCTGCTTTAATAACTCGTACAATACAACACCACAACAGCTACAATGTCACTTCTAATAGGATTTAACAAATGACAAAACCTGGATTTCATAGAGTATTCCATATTTTGACAACTTGCTTGGCGCTAAAGCGACTCAGGTTTGAAGTATCGCAAAGGAAAACACCATCAGAACTCATCACAGCCCTCATCCAAGAGGATAACATTCTCAGGAACATTTTTAACACATATCTGTCACCTATGAAAGCTGCGTCTGTCACAAATAAAGGTGATTCTCAGGGACAAATAATCTGAACCAAGTTAAACATTATGGGAACTGATATATATATATATAAATCCCCAATCTCACGAACGGCTATGAATCTCAACAGTCCATATATGTCAAGGGAAAGAGGGTCCATCACACCACATCCCAAGTAACTTATGTAAACAAAAGTGTGACATTCTGTGGAGTTTTCATGTGAAAGGTTAAAGATAACCCACTATCTGTATAGACCTTGTTAGGCCCTGTGAGAAATCGTTTTGAGGATCCACATGCCCTCGCCCAACCAGATGGCACGCTTCATCGTCGGGGGATGCTCCACATTGGGGGTCTTCTTTTAAGCTGGGACCCAACTGTACTCTGAAAGGGACCCATAGAGTGCACAGACCAGGTGCACCCCTACCAATAATTCACGCTTCCCACTTCATCGGGGCGCTGTGACTTGATTGTGTTACTTTAGCCTTTTACTAGGTGACAAACTATCAATCATATTTAATGTACCCTTGAATACGAGCATTTTTCTTATAAGGTGGAAAAACCCTACTGCAAAGCCCTTTATGAAGGAATTTATCCTGTACCCTTGAGTTAAAGAATTTCAGGCCAATATCCCTATTTCTCTATTGAGCTTCATAATTTATTGCGCATAATGATTTTAAAAGCCTTTCAGGCTGGTTTCAGTGCAGGCAGAAGTACAGAATTGGTGGTGCTCGCCCATTGTGATGATTTATGCAGGCATGTGGATAAGGGTGAAGACACGGGTTTGGTACTTTTGAAACTTCCAGCTGCAGTTGATTCCATTGACTACTGCATTTTGATCTAAAGGCTGAGTGCAACTGGTATTTCATACACTGTCCTGAACTGCCTAACTGTGGCCCTTCCCTCATATATAAGCCTAAAACTCTCTACTGTGGTGTTCCCCTAGGTTTGATCCTATCTCTCCAGTTGTTTGACATCTACATGAGTACCCTAAGGCAGCTTCTAACTCCAGCCAAGGCTAAATTTGACATGTATGTGGATTATACCGAGTTGATCGTTGGGCTCACAAGAGATTCAGCCATTACCGTATCCTTAACACTTTACATCTGGCATGCTGGTAGATGTCTCAGAACTTCCTGCAGTGGAATTCATCGAGGATTTAGGAACAATCTACTGATAATGCAAGCTGGTTCTGCAACTCCTGATTCACTGTTTTGGCCACCTGTTGTGGGCCTTGTTGAACACTTTCTAGGCCTGGGCGTGATTGATCTATCTCTCTGCCTTTCTATCATTTGGCCCTCACATAACACATATTTTGAACAATTGCTTATAGCTGCAAACAATTCTGAACATTCTTGCATTCCCTGATGGTAGCCACCACCTTTTGGCTATCAATACTCTTATTTAATCCCACCTTCATTATGGGAATTCTATACACCTACTGTCTCCTCTCAAATTGTGAACCAGTTTCAACTGATTAAAAATGAGCCTGCTCACCTGGTATGCAGAAGACCTAATATCAACACATTTCCCCTTTCCCTAAGCAATGACACCAGCTCCCAGTGCACCAAGGCACTGTTTCTGAGGCAATAGCTAGTGTTCACAGGGCTGTGTCAATTTCCTGCTTTAAATGCCAGACAGCTCTAAGGCCTCTGGCAGCCTGAGGCCTAACAATATTTTCACTTTAGGGTCTCAGGGACAGCACTTCCACATCTGGTGGCCATGCGTTCTCCAAGGGGGTGTCCTACACAAGTTACAGAGGTGTGGTCAGTTGTAAAAGTGTCCTACACAAGTTACAAAAGGTGCGGTCAGTTGTAAAAGTGTTCTATACACGTTACAGAGGTGTTGTGAGTTGGAAGAGTGTCCGGCGCAGGTTACAGAGGTGCGGTCAGTAGTAAGAGTGTCCGGCGCAGGTTACAGAGGTGCGGTCAGTGGTAAGAGTGTCCTGCGCAGGTTACAGAGGTGCGGTCAGTGGTAAGAGTGTCCGGCGCAGGTTACAGAGGTGCGGTCAGCAGTAAGAGTGTCCGGCGCAGGTTACAGAGGTGCGGTCAGCGGTAAGAGTGTCCTGCGCAGGTTACAGAGGTGCGGTCAGTGGTAAGAGTGTCCTGCGCAGGTTACAGAGGTGCGGTCAGTGGTAAGAGTGTCCGGCGCAGGTTACAGAGGTGCGGTCAGCGGTAAGAGTGTCCTGCGCAGGTTACAGAGGTGCGGTCAGTGGTAAGAGTGTCCTGCGCAGGTTACAGAGGTGCGGTCAGTGGTAAGAGTGTCCGGTGCAGGTTACAGAGGTGCGGTCAGTAGTGAGAATGTCCGGCGCAGGTAACAGAGGTGCGGTCAGTGGTAAGAGTGTCCTGCGCAGGTTACAGAGGTGCGGTCGGTGGTAAGAGTGTCCGGCGCAGGTTACAGAGGTGCGGTCGGTAGTACGAGTGTCCGGCGCAGGTTACAGAGGTGCGGTCAGTGGTAAGAGTGTCCTGCGCGGGTTACAGACGTGCGGTCAGTGGTAAGAGTGTCCGGCGCAGGTTACAGAGGTGCGGTAAGTAGTGAAAGTGTCCGGCGCAGGTAACAGAGGTGCGATCAGTGGTAAGAGTGTCCTGCGCAGGTTACAGAGGTGTGGTCAGCAGTAAGAGTGTCCTGCGCAGGTTACAGAGGTGCGGTCAGTGGTAAGAGTGTCCTGCGCAGGTTACAGAGGTGCGGTCAGCAGTAAGAGTGTCCGGCGCAGGTTACAGAGGTGCGGTCAGTGGTAAGAGTGTCCTGCGCAGGTTACAGAGGTGCGGTCAGTGGTAAGAGTGTCCGGCGCAGGTCACAGAGGTGCGGTCAGTAGTGAGAGTGTCCGGCGCAGGAAACAGAGGTGCGGTCAGTGGTAAGAGTGTCCTGCGCAGGTTACAGAGGTGCGGTCAGCAGTAAGAGTGTCCTGCGCAGGTTACAGAGGTGCGGTCAGTGGTAAGAGTGTCTTGCGCAGGTTACAGAGGTGCGGTCAGCAGTAAGAGTCTCCTGCGCAGGTTACAGAGGTGCGGTCAGCAGTAAGAGTGTCCTGCGCAGGTTTCAGAGGTGCGGTCAGTGGTAAGAGTGTCCGGCGCAGGTTACAGAGGTGCGGTCAGTAGTGAGAGTGTCCGGCGCAGGTAACAGAGGTGCGGTCAGTGGTAAGAGTGTCCTGCGCAGGTTACAGAGGTGCGGTCAGCAGTAAGAGTGTACTGCGCAGATTACAGAGGTGCGGTCAGTGGTAAGAGTGTCCGGGGCAGGCTACAGAGGTGCGGTCAGTGGTAAGAGTGTCCGGCGCAGGTTACAGAGGTGCGGTCAGTAGTGAGAGTGTCCGGCGCAGGTAACAGAGGTGCAGTCAGTGGTAAGAGTGTCCGGCGCAGGTTACAGAGGTGCGGTCGGTAGTACGAGTGTCCGGCGCAGTTTACAGAGGTGCGGTCAGTGGTAAGAGTGTCCTGCGCAGGTTACAGAGGTGCGGTCAGTGGTAAGAGTGTCCTGCGCAGGTTACAGAGGTGCGGTCAGCAGTAAGAGTGTCCTGCGCAGGTTACAGAGGTGCGGTCAGCAGTAAGAGTGTCCTGCGCAGGTTACAGAGGTGCGGTCAGTGGTAAGAGTGTCCTGCGCAGGTTACAGAGGTGCGGTCAGCAGTAAGAGTGTCAGGCGCAGGTTACAGAGGTGCGGTCAGTGGTAAGAGTGTCCTGCGCAGGTTACAGAGGTGCGGTCAGTGGTAAGAGTGTCCGGCGCAGGTTACAGAGGTGCGGTCAGTAGTGAGAGTGTCCGGCGCAGGTAACAGACGTGCGGTCAGTGGTAAGAGTGTCCTGCGCAGGTTACAGAGGTGCGGTCAGCAGTAAGAGTGTCCTGCGCAGGTTACAGAGGTGCGGTCAGTGGTAAGAGTGTCCTGCGCAGGTTACAGAGGTGCGGTCAGCAGTAAGAGTGTCCGGCGCAGGTTACAGAGGTGCGGTCAGTGGTAAGAGTGTCCTGCGCAGGTTACAGAGGTGCGGTCAGCAGTAAGAGTGTCCGGCGCAAGTTACAGAGGTGCGGTCAGTAGTGAGAGTGTCCGGCGCAGGTAACAGAGGTGCGGTCAGTGGTAAGAGTGTCCTGCGCAGGTTACAGAGGTGCGGTCAGCAGTAAGAGTGTCCTGCGCAGGTTTCAGAGGTGCGGTCACTGGTAAGAGTGTCCGGCGCAGGTTACAGAGGTGCGGTCAGTAGTAAGAGTGTCCTGCGCAGGTTACAGAGGTGCGGTCAGTGGTAAGAGTGTCCGGCGCAGGTTACAGAGGTGCGGTCAGTAGTGAGAGTGTCCTGCGCAGGTAACAGAGGTGCGGTCAGTGGTAAGAGTGTCCGGGGCAGGCTACAGGGGTGCGGTCAGTGGTAAGAGTGTCCGGCGCAGGTTACAGAGGTGCGGTCAGCGGTAAGAGTGTCCTGCGCAGGTTACAGAGGTGCGGTCAGTGGTAAGAGTGTCCTGCACAGGTTACAGAGGTGCGGTCAGTGGTAAGAGTGTCCGGCGCAGGTTACAGAGGTGCGGTCAGTAGTGAGAGTGTCCGGCGCAGGTAACAGAGGTGCGGTCAGTGGTAAGAGTGTCCTGCGCAGGTTACAGAGGTGCGGTCGGTGGTAAGAGTGTCCGGCGCAGGTTACAGAGGTGCGGTCGGTAGTACGAGTGTCCGGCGCAGGTTACAGAGGTGCGGTCAGTGGTAAGAGTGTCCTGCGCAGGTTACAGAGGTGCGGTCAGTGGTAAGAGTGTCCGGCGCAGGTTACAGAGGTGCGGTCAGTGGTAAGAGTGTCCTGCGCAGGTTACAGAGGTGCGGTCAGTGGTAAGAGTGTCCTGCGCAGGTTACAGAGGTGCGGTCAGCAGTAAGAGTGTCCGGCGCAGGTTACAGAGGTGCGGTCAGTGGTAAGAGTGTCCTGCGCAGGTTACAGAGGTGCGGTCAGTGGTAAGAGTGTCCTGCGCAGGTTACAGAGGTGCGGTCAGCAGTAAGAGTGTCCGGCGCAGGTTACAGAGGTGCGGTCAGTGGTAAGAGTGTCCTGCGCAGGTTACAGAGGTGCGGTCAGCAGTAAGAGTGTCCTGCGCAGGTTACAGAGGTGCGGTCAGTGGTAAGAGTGTCCTGCGCAGGTTACAGAGGTGCAGTCAGCAGTAAGAGTGTCCGGCGCAGGTTACAGAGGTGCGGTCAGTGGTAAGAGTGTCCTGCGCAGGTTACAGAGGTGCGGTCAGCAGTAAGAGTGTCCGGCGCAGGTTACAGAGGTGCGGTCAGTAGTGAGAGTGTCCGGCGCAGGTAACAGAGGTGCGGTCAGTGGTAAGAGTGTCCTGCGCAGGTTACAGAGGTGCGGTCAGCAGTAAGAGTGTCCTGCGCAGGTTTCAGAGGTGCGGTCACTGGTAAGAGTGTCCGGCGCAGGTTACAGAGGTGCGGTCAGTAGTGAGAGTGTCCGGCGCAGGTAACAGAGGTGCGGTCAGTGGTAAGAGTGTCCGGGGCAGGCTACAGGGGTGCGGTCAGTGGTAAGAGTGTCCTGCGCAGGTTACAGAGGTGCGGTCAGTGGTAAGAGTGTCCGGCGCAGGTTACAGAGGTGCGGTCAGTAGTGAGAGTGTCCGGCGCAGGTAACAGAGGTGCGGTCAGTGGTAAGAGTGTCCGGGGCAGGCTACAGGGGTGCGGTCAGTGGTAAGAGTGTCCGGCGCAGGTTACAGAGGTGCGGTCAGCGGTAAGAGTGTCCGGCGCAGGTTACAGAGGTGCAGTCAGCAGTAAGAGTGTCCGGCGCAGGTTACAGAGGTGCGGTCAGTGGTAAGAGTGTCCTGCGCAGGTTACAGAGGTGCGGTCAGCAGTAAGAGTGTCCTGCGCAGGTTTCAGAGGTGCGGTAAGTGGTAAGAGTGTCCGCCGCAGGTTACAGAGGTGCGGTCAGTAGTGAGAGTGTCCGGCGCAGGTAACAGAGGTGCGGTCAGTAGTAAGAGTGTCCTGCGCAGGTTACAGAGCTGCGGTCAGCAGTAAGAGCGTCCGGCGCAGGTTACAGAGGTGCGGTCAGTGGTAAGAGTGTCCGGCGCAGGTTACAGAGGTGCGGTTAGTGGTAAGAGTGTCCTGCGCAGGTTACAGAGGTGCGGTCAGCAGTAAGAGTGTCCGGCGCAGGTTACAGAGGTGCGGTCAGTGGTAAGAGTGTCCTGCGCAGGTTACAGAGGTGCGGTCAGCAGTAAGAGTGTCCGGCGCAGGTTACAGAGGTGCGGTCAGTAGTGAGAGTGTCCGGCGCAGGTAACAGAGGTGTGGTCAGTGGTAAGAGTGTCCTGCACAGGTTACAGAGGTGCGGTCAGCAGTAAGAGTGTCCTGCGCAGGTTTCAGAGGTGCGGTCAGTGGTAAGAGTGTTCGGCGCAGGTTACAGAGGTGCGGTCAGTAGTGAGAGTGTCCGGTGCAGGTAACAGAGGTGCGGTCAGTAGTAAGAGTGTCCTGCGCAGGTTACAGAGGTGCGGTCAGCAGTAAGAGCGTCCGGCGCAGGTTACAGAGGTGCGGTCAGTGGTAAGAGTGTCCGGCGCAGGTTACAGAGGTGCGGTTAGTGGTAAGAGTGTCCTGCGCAGGTTACAGAGGTGCGGTCAGCAGTAAGAGTGTCCTGCGCAGGTTACAGAGGTGCGGTCAGCAGTAAGAGTGTCCGGCGCAGGTTACAGAGGTGCGGTCAGTGGTAAGAGTGTCCTGCGCAGGTTACAGAGGTGCGGTCAGTGGTAAGAGTGTCCGGCGCAGGTTACAGAGGTGCGGTCAGTAGTGAGAGTGTCCGGCGCAGGTAACAGAGGTGCGGTTAGCGGTAAGAGTGTCCTGCGCAGGTTACAGAGGTGCGGTCAGCAGTAAGAGTGTCATGCGCAGGTTACAGAGGTGCGGTCAGTGGTAAAAGTGTCCTGCGCAGGTTACAGAGGTGCGGTCAGCAGTAAGAGTGTCCGGCGCAGGTTACAGAGGTGCGGTCAGTGGTAAGAGTGTCCGGCGCAGGTTACAGGGGTGCGGTCAGCAGTAAGAGTGTCCAGCGCAGGTTACAGAGGTGCGGTCAGTAGTGAGAGTGTCCGGCGCAGGTAACAGAGGTGCGGTCAGTGGTAAGAGTGTCCTGCGCAGGTTACAGAGGTGCGTTCAGCAGTAAGAGTGTCCTGCGCAGGTTTCAGAGGTGAGATCAGTGGTAAGAGTGTCCGGCGCAGGTTACAGAGGTGCGGTCAGTAGTAAGAGTGTCCTGCGCAGGTTACAGAGGTGCGGTCAGTGGTAAGAGTGTCCGGCGCAGGTTACAGAGGTGCGGTCAGTAGTAAGAGTGTCCTGCGCAGGTTACAGAGGTGCGGTCAGTGGTAAGAGTGTCCGGTGCAAGTTACAGAGGTGCGGTCAGTGGTAAGAGTGTCCGGCGCAGGTAACAGAGGTGCGGTCAGTGGTAAGAGTGTCCGGCGCAGGTTACAGAGGTGCGGTCGGTGGTAAGAGTGTCCGGCGCAGGTTACAGAGGTGCGGTCAGTAGTAAGAGTGTCCGGCGCAGGTTACAGAGGTGCGGTCAGTGGTAAGAGTGTCCTGCGCAGGTTACAGAGGTGCGGTCAGCAGTAAGAGTGTCCGGCGCAGGTTACAGAGGTGCGGTCAGTAGTAAGAGTGTCCCGCGCAGGTTACAGGGGTGCGGTCAGCAGTAAGAGTGTCCGGCGCAGGTTACAGAGGTGCGGTCAGTGGTAAGAGTGTCCGGCGCAGGTTACAGGGGTGCGGTCAGCGGTAAGAGTGTCCGGCGCAGGTTACAGAGGTGCGGTCAGTAATAAGAGTGTCCGGCGCAGGTTACAGAGGTGCGGTCAGTGGTAAGAGTGTCCGGCGCAGTTTACAGAGGTGCGGTCAGTGGTAAGAGTGTCCGGTGCAGGTTACAGAGGTGCGGTCAGTGGTAAGAGTGTCCGGCGCAGGTTACAGAGGTGCGGTCAGTGGTAAGAGTGTCCGGGGCAGGCTACAGAGGTGCGGTCAGTGGTAAGAGTGTCCTGCGCAGGTTTCAGAGGTGCGGTCAGTAGTAAGAGTGTCCGGCGCAGGTTACAGAGGTGCGGTCAGTAGTAAGAGTGTCCGGCGCAGGTTACAGAGGTGCGGTCAGTGGTAAGACTGTCCGGCGCAGGTTACAGAGGTGCGGTCAGTAGTAAGAGTGTCCGGCGCAGGTTACAGAGGTGCGGTCAGTGGTAAGAGTGTCCTGCGCAGGTTACAGGGGTGCGGTCAGTGGTAAGAGTGTCCGGCGCAGGTTACAGGGGTGCGGTCAGCAGTAAGAGTGTCCGGCGCAGGTTACAGGGGTGCGGTCAGCAGTAAGAGTGTCCGGCGCAGGTTACAGAGGTGCGGTCAGTGGTAAGAGTGTCCTGCGCAGGTTACAGAGGTGCGGACAGCGGTAAGAGTGTCCGGCGCAGGTTACAGAGGTGCGGTCAGTGGTAAGAGTGTCCTGCGCAGGTTACAGAGGTGCGGTCAGCAGTAAGAGTGTCCTGCGCAGGTTACAGAAGGCGGGCAGTGGTAAGAGTGTCCGGCGCAGGCTACAGAGGTGCGGTCAGTGGTAAGAGTGTCTGGCGCAGGTTACAGAGGTGCGGTCAGTGGTAAGAGTGTCCTGCGCAGGTTACAGAGGTGCGGACAGCGTTAAGAGTGTCTGGCGCAGGTTACAGAGGTGCGGTCAGTGGTAAGAGTGTCCTGCGCAGGTTACAGAGGTGCGGTCAGCAGTAAGAGTGTCCTGCGCAGGTTACAGAAGGCGGGCAGTGGTAAGAGTGTCCGGGGCAGGCTACAGAGGTGCGGTCAGTGGTAAGAGTGTCCGGCGCAGGTTACAGAGGTGCGGTCAGTGGTAAGAGTGTCCGGCGCAGGTTACAGAGGTGCGGTCGGTAGTACGAGTGTCCGGCGCAGGTTACAGAGGTGCGGTCAGTGGTAAGAGTGTCCTGCGCAGGTTACAGGGGTGCGGTCAGTGGTAAGAGTGTCCGGCGCAGGTTACAGGGGTGCGGTCAGCAGTAAGAGTGTCCGGCGCAGGTTACAGGCGTGCGGTCAGCAGTAAGAGTGTCCGGCGCAGGCTACAGAGGTGCGGTCAGTGGTAAGAGTGTCCGGCGCAGGTTACAGAGGTGCGGTCAGTGGTAAGAGTGTCCTGCGCAGGTTACAGGGGTGCGGTCAGTAGTAAGAGTGTCCGGCGCAGGTTACAGAGGTGCGGTCAGTGGTAAGAGTGTCCGGCGCAGGTTACAGAGGTGCGGTCAGCAGTAAGAGTGTCCGGCGCAGGTTACAGAGGTGCGGTCAGTGGTAAGAGTGTCCTGCGCAGGTTACAGAGGTGCGGTCAGCAGTAAGAGTGTCCTGCGCAGGTTTCAGAGGTGCGGTCAGTGGTAAGAGTGTCCGGCGCAGGTTACAGAGGTGCGGTCAGTAGTGAGAGTGTCCGGCGCAGGTAACAGAGGTGCGGTCAGTAGTAAGAGTGTCCTGCGCAGGTTACAGAGGTGCGGTCAGCAGTAAGAGTGTCCGGCGCAGGTTACAGAGGTGCGGTCAGTGGTAAGAGTGTCTGGGGCAGGCTACAGAGGTGCGGTCAGCAGTAACAGTGTCCGGCGCAGGTTACAGGGGTGCAGTCAGCAGTAAGAGTGTCCGGCGCAGGTTACAGAGGTACGGTCAGTAGTAAGAGTGTACGGCGCAGGTTACAGAGGTGCGGTCAGTGGTAAGAGTGTCCTGCGCAGGTTACAGGGGTGCGGTCAGTGGTAAGAGTGTCCGGCGCAGGTTACAGGGGTGCGGTCAGCGGTAAGAGTGTCCGGCGCAGGTTACAGAGGTGCGGTCAGTGGTAAGAGTGTCCTGCGCAGGTTACAGGGGTGCGGTCAGTGGTAAGAGTGTCCGGCGCAGGTTACAGGGGTGCGGTCAGCAGTAACAGTGTCCTGCGCAGGTTACAGGGGAGCGGTCAGCAGTAAGAGTGTCTGGCGCAGGTTACAGAGGTGCGGTCAGTAGTAAGAGTGTCCCGCGCAGGTTACAGGGGTGCGGTCAGCAGTAAGAGTGTCCGGCGCAGGTTACAGAGGTGCGGTCAGTGGTAAGAGTGTCCGGCGCAGGTTACAGGGGTGCGGTCAGCGGTAAGAGTGTCCGGCGCAGGTTACAGAGGTGCGGTCAGTGGTAAGAGTGTCCGGCGCAGGTTACAGAGGTGCGGTCAGTGGTAAGAGTGTCCGGCGCAGGTTACAGAGGTGCGGTCAGTGGTAAGAGTGTCCGGCGCAGGTTACAGAGGTGCGGTCAGTGGTAAGAGTGTCCGGGGCAGGCTACAGAGGTGCGGTCAGTGGTAAGAGTGTCCTGCGCAGGTTTCAGAGGTGCGGTCAGTAGTAAGAGTGTCCTGCGCAGGTTACAGAGGTGCGGTCAGCAGTAAGAGTGTCCTGCGCAGGTTACAGAGGTGCGGTCAGCGGTAAGAGTGTCCGGCGCAGGTTACAGAGGTGCGGTCAGTGGTAAGAGTGTCCAGGGCAGGCTACAGAGGTGCGGTCAGCAGTAAGAGTGTCCCGCGCAGGTTACAGGGGTGCGGTCAGCAGTAAGAGTGTCCGGCGCAGGTTACAGAGGTGCGGTCAGTAGTAAGAGTGTCCGGCGCATGTTACAGGGGTGCGGTCAGCAGTAAGAGTGTCCGGCGCAGGTTACAAAGGTGCGGTCAGTGGTAAGAGTGTCCGGCGCATGTTACAGGGGTGCAGTCAGCAGTAAGAGTGTCCGGCGCAGGTTACAGAGGTGCGGTCAGTAGTAAGAGTGTCCGCCGCAGGTCACAGAGGTGCGGTCAGTGGTAAGAGTGTCCGGCGCAGGTTACAGAGGTGCGGTCAGTAGTAAGAGTGTCCGGCGCAGGTTACAGAGGTGCGGTCAGTGGTAAGAGTGTCCGGCGCAGGTTACAGAGGTGCGGTCAGCAGTAAGAGTGTCCCGCGCAGGTTACAGGGGTGCGGTCAGCAGTAAGAGTGTCCGGCGCAGGTTACAGAGGTGCGGTCAGTAGTAAGAGTGTCCCGCGCAGGTTACAGGGGTGCGGTCAGCAGTAAGAGTGTCCGGCGCAGGTTACAAAGGTGCGGTCAGTGGTAAGAGTGTCCGGCGCAGGTTACAGGGGTGCAGTCAGCAGTAAGAGTGTCCGGCGCAGGTTACAGAGGTGCGGTCAGTAGTAAGAGTGTCCGGCGCAGGTTACAGAGGTGCGGTCAGTGGTAAGAGTGTCCGGCGCAGGTTACAGAGGTGCGGTCAGTAGTAAGAGTGTCCGGCGCAGGTTACAGAGGTGCGGTCAGTGGTAAGAGTGTCCTGCGCAGGTTACAGGGGTGCGGTCAGTGGTAAGAGTGTCCGGCGCAGGTTACAGGGGTGCGGTCAGCAGTAAGAGTGTCCGGCGCAGGTTACAGGGGTGCGGTCAGCAGTAAGAGTGTCCGGCGCAGGTTACAGAGGTGCGGTCAGTGGTAAGAGTGTCCTGCGCAGGTTACAGAGGTGCGGACAGCGGTAAGAGTGTCCGGCGCAGGTTACAGAGGTGCGGTCAGTGGTAAGAGTGTCCTGCGCAGGTTACAGAGGTGCGGTCAGCAGTAAGAGTGTCCTGCGCAGGTTACAGAAGGCGGGCAGTGGTAAGAGTGTCCGGCGCAGGCTACAGAGGTGCGGTCAGTGGTAAGAGTGTCTGGCGCAGGTTACCGAGGTGCGGTCAGTGGTAAGAGTGTCCTGCGCAGGTTACAGAGGTGCGGACAGCGTTAAGAGTGTCTGGCGCAGGTTACAGAGGTGCGGTCAGTGGTAAGAGTGTCCTGCGCAGGTTACAGAGGTGCGGTCAGCAGTAAGAGTGTCCTGCGCAGGTTACAGAAGGCGGGCAGTGGTAAGAGTGTCCGGGGCAGGCTACAGAGGTGCGGTCAGTGGTAAGAGTGTCCGGCGCAGGTTACAGAGGTGCGGTCAGTGGTAAGAGTGTCCGGCGCAGGTTACAGAGGTGCGGTCGGTAGTACGAGTGTCCGGCGCAGGTTACAGAGGTGCGGTCAGTGGTAAGAGTGTCCTGCGCAGGTTACAGGGGTGCGGTCAGTGGTAAGAGTGTCCGGCGCAGGTTACAGGGGTGCGGTCAGCAGTAAGAGTGTCCGGCGCAGGTTACAGGCGTGCGGTCAGCAGTAAGAGTGTCCGGCGCAGGCTACAGAGGTGCGGTCAGTGGTAAGAGTGTCCGGCGCAGGTTACAGAGGTGCGGTCAGTGGTAAGAGTGTCCTGCGCAGGTTACAGGGGTGCGGTCAGTAGTAAGAGTGTCCGGCGCAGGTTACAGAGGTGCGGTCAGTGGTAAGAGTGTCCGGCGCAGGTTACAGAGGTGCGGTCAGCAGTAAGAGTGTCCGGCGCAGGTTACAGAGGTGCGGTCAGTGGTAAGAGTGTCCTGCGCAGGTTACAGAGGTGCGGTCAGCAGTAAGAGTGTCCTGCGCAGGTTTCAGAGGTGCGGTCAGTGGTAAGAGTGTCCGGCGCAGGTTACAGAGGTGCGGTCAGTAGTGAGAGTGTCTGGGGCAGGCTACAGAGGTGCGGTCAGCAGTAACAGTGTCCGGCGCAGGTTACAGGGGTGCAGTCAGCAGTAAGAGTGTCCGGCGCAGGTTACAGAGGTACGGTCAGTAGTAAGAGTGTCCGGCGCAGGTTACAGAGGTGCGGTCAGTGGTAAGAGTGTCCTGCGCAGGTTACAGGGGTGCGGTCAGTGGTAAGAGTGTCCGGCGCAGGTTACAGGGGTGCGGTCAGCGGTAAGAGTGTCCGGCGCAGGTTACAGAGGTGCGGTCAGTGGTAAGAGTGTCCTGCGCAGGTTACAGGGGTGCGGTCAGTGGTAAGAGTGTCCGGCGCAGGTTACAGGGGTGCGGTCAGCAGTAAGAGTGTCCGCGCAGGTTACAGGGGTGCGGTCAGCAGTAAGAGTGTCCGGCGCAGGCTACTGAGGTGCGGTCAGTGGTAAGAGTGTCCGGCGCAGGTTACAGAGGTGCGGTCAGTGGTAAGAGTGTCCGGGGCAGGCTACAGAGGTGCGGTCAGCAGTAACAGTGTCCTGCGCAGGTTACAGGGGAGCGGTCAGCAGTAAGAGTGTCCGGCGCAGGTTACAGAGGTGCGGTCAGTAGTAAGAGTGTCCCGCGCAGGTTACAGGGGTGCGGTCAGCAGTAAGAGTGTCCGGCGCAGGTTACAGAGGTGCGGTCAGTGGTAAGAGTGTCCGGCGCAGGTTACAGGGGTGCGGTCAGCGGTAAGAGTGTCCGGCGCAGGTTACAGAGGTGCGGTCAGTGGTAAGAGTGTCCGGCGCAGGTTACAGAGGTGCGGTCAGTGGTAAGAGTGTCCGGCGCAGGTTACAGAGGTGCGGTCAGTGGTAAGAGTGTCCGGCGCAGGTTACAGAGGTGCGGTCAGTGGTAAGAGTGTCCGGGGCAGGCTACAGAGGTGCGGTCAGTGGTAAGAGTGTCCTGCGCAGGTTTCAGAGGTGCGGTCAGTAGTAAGAGTGTCCTGCGCAGGTTACAGAGGTGCGGTCAGCAGTAAGAGTGTCCTGCGCAGGTTACAGAGGTGCGGTCAGCGGTAAGAGTGTCCGGCGCAGGTTACAGAGGTGCGGTCAGTGGTAAGAGTGTCCAGGGCAGGCTACAGAGGTGCGGTCAGCAGTAAGAGTGTCCCGCGCATGTTACAGGGGTGCAGTCAGCAGTAAGAGTGTCCGGCGCAGGTTACAGAGGTGCGGTCAGTAGTAAGAGTGTCCGGCGCAGGTCACAGAGGTGCGGTCAGTGGTAAGAGTGTCCGGCGCAGGTTACAGAGGTGCGGTCAGTAGTAAGAGTGTCCGGCGCAGGTTACAGGGGTGCGGTCAGCAGTAAGAGTGTCCGCGCAGGTTACAGGGGTGCGGTCAGCAGTAAGAGTGTCCGGCGCAGGCTACTGAGGTGCGGTCAGTGGTAAGAGTGTCCGGCGCAGGTTACAGAGGTGCGGTCAGTGGTAAGAGTGTCCGGGGCAGGCTACAGAGGTGCGGTCAGCAGTAACAGTGTCCTGCGCAGGTTACAGGGGAGCGGTCAGCAGTAAGAGTGTCCGGCGCAGGTTACAGAGGTGCGGTCAGTAGTAAGAGTGTCCCGCGCAGGTTACAGGGGTGCGGTCAGCAGTAAGAGTGTCCGGCGCAGGTTACAGAGGTGCGGTCAGTGGTAAGAGTGTCCGGCGCAGGTTACAGGGGTGCGGTCAGCGGTAAGAGTGTCCGGCGCAGGTTACAGAGGTGCGGTCAGTGGTAAGAGTGTCCGGCGCAGGTTACAGAGGTGCGGTCAGTGGTAAGAGTGTCCGGCGCAGGTTACAGAGGTGCGGTCAGTGGTAAGAGTGTCCGGCGCAGGTTACAGAGGTGCGGTCAGTGGTAAGAGTGTCCGGGGCAGGCTACAGAGGTGCGGTCAGTGGTAAGAGTGTCCTGCGCAGGTTTCAGAGGTGCGGTCAGTAGTAAGAGTGTCCTGCGCAGGTTACAGAGGTGCGGTCAGCAGTAAGAGTGTCCTGCGCAGGTTACAGAGGTGCGGTCAGCGGTAAGAGTGTCCGGCGCAGGTTACAGAGGTGCGGTCAGTGGTAAGAGTGTCCAGGGCAGGCTACAGAGGTGCGGTCAGCAGTAAGAGTGTCCCGCGCAGGTTACAGGGGTGCGGTCAGCAGTAAGAGTGTCCGGCGCAGGTTACAGAGGTGCGGTCAGTAGTAAGAGTGTCCGGCGCATGTTACAGGGGTGCGGTCAGCAGTAAGAGTGTCCGGCGCAGGTTACAAAGGTGCGGTCAGTGGTAAGAGTGTCCGGCGCATGTTACAGGGGTGCAGTCAGCAGTAAGAGTGTCCGGCGCAGGTTACAGAGGTGCGGTCAGTAGTAAGAGTGTCCGGCGCAGGTCACAGAGGTGCGGTCAGTGGTAAGAGTGTCCGGCGCAGGTTACAGAGGTGCGGTCAGTAGTAAGAGTGTCCGGCGCAGGTTACAGAGGTGCGGTCAGTGGTAAGAGTGTCCTGCGCAGGTTACAGGGGTGCGGTCAGTGGTAAGAGTGTCCGGCGCAGGTTACAGGGGTGCGGTCAGCAGTAAGAGTGTCCGGCGCAGGTTACAGGGGTGCGGTCAGCAGTAAGAGTGTCCGGCACAGGCTACAGAGGTGCGGTCAGTGGTAAGAGTGTCCGGCGCAGGTTACAGAGGTGCGGTCAGTAGTAAGAGTGTCCCGCGCAGGTTACAGGGGTGCGGTCAGCAGTAAGAGTGTCCGGCGCAGGTTACAGAGGTGCGGTCAGTGGTAAGAGTGTCCTGCGCAGGTTACAGAGGTGCGGTCAGCAGTAAGAGTGTCCTGCGCAGGTTTCAGAGCTGCGGTCAGTGGTAAGAGTGTCCGGCGCAGGTTACAGAGGTGCGGTCAGTAGTGAGAGTGTCCGGCGCAGGTAACAGAGGTGCGGTCAGTAGTAAGAGTGTCCTGCGCAGGTTACAGAGGTGCGGTCAGCAGTAAGAGTGTCCGGCGCAGGTTACAGAGGTGCGGTCAGTAGTAAGAGTGTCCGGCGCAGGTTACAGAGGTGCGGTCAGTGGTAAGAGTGTCCGGCGCAGGTTACAGAGGTGCGGTCAGTAGTAAGAGTGTCCGGCGCAGGTTACAGAGGTGCGGTCAGTGGTAAGAGTGTCCTGCGCAGGTTACAGGGGTGCGGTCAGTGGTAAGAGTGTCCGGCGCAGGTTACAGGGGTGCGGTCAGCAGTAAGAGTGTCCGGCGCAGGTTACAGGGGTGCGGTCAGCAGTAAGAGTGTCCGGCGCAGGTTACAGAGGTGCGGTCAGTGGTAAGAGTGTCCTGCGCAGGTTACAGAGGTGCGGACAGCGGTAAGAGTGTCCGGCGCAGGTTACAGAGGTGCGGTCAGTGGTAAGAGTGTCCTGCGCAGGTTACAGAGGTGCGGTCAGCAGTAAGAGTGTCCTGCGCAGGTTACAGAAGGCGGGCAGTGGTAAGAGTGTCCGGCGCAGGCTACAGAGGTGCGGTCAGTGGTAAGAGTGTCTGGCGCAGGTTACAGAGGTGCGGTCAGTGGTAAGAGTGTCCTGCGCAGGTTACAGAGGTGCGGACAGCGTTAAGAGTGTCTGGCGCAGGTTACAGAGGTGCGGTCAGTGGTAAGAGTGTCCTGCGCAGGTTACAGAGGTGCGGTCAGCAGTAAGAGTGTCCTGCGCAGGTTACAGAAGGCGGGCAGTGGTAAGAGTGTCCGGGGCAGGCTACAGAGGTGCGGTCAGTGGTAAGAGTGTCCGGCGCAGGTTACAGAGGTGCGGTCAGTGGTAAGAGTGTCCGGCGCAGGTTACAGAGGTGCGGTCGGTAGTACGAGTGTCCGGCGCAGGTTACAGAGGTGCGGTCAGTGGTAAGAGTGTCCTGCGCAGGTTACAGGGGTGCGGTCAGTGGTAAGAGTGTCCGGCGCAGGTTACAGGGGTGCGGTCAGCAGTAAGAGTGTCCGGCGCAGGTTACAGGCGTGCGGTCAGCAGTAAGAGTGTCCGGCGCAGGCTACAGAGGTGCGGTCAGGGGTAAGAGTGTCCGGCGCAGGTTACAGAGGTGCGGTCAGTGGTAAGAGTGTCCTGCGCAGGTTACAGGGGTGCGGTCAGTAGTAAGAGTGTCCGGCGCAGGTTACAGAGGTGCGGTCAGTGGTAAGAGTGTCCGGCGCAGGTTACAGAGGTGCGGTCAGCAGTAAGAGTGTCCGGCGCAGGTTACAGAGGTGCGGTCAGTGGTAAGAGTGTCCTGCGCAGGTTACAGAGGTGCGGTCAGCAGTAAGAGTGTCCTGCGCAGGTTTCAGAGGTGCGGTCAGTGGTAAGAGTGTCCGGCGCAGGTTACAGAGGTGCGGTCAGTAGTGAGAGTGTCCGGCGCAGGTAACAGAGGTGCGGTCAGTAGTAAGAGTGTCCTGCGCAGGTTACAGAGGTGCGGTCAGCAGTAAGAGTGTCCGGCGCAGGTTACAGAGGTGCGGTCAGTGGTAAGAGTGTCTGGGGCAGGCTACAGAGGTGCGGTCAGCAGTAACAGTGTCCGGCGCAGGTTACAGGGGTGCAGTCAGCAGTAAGAGTGTCCGGCGCAGGTTACAGAGGTACGGTCAGTAGTAAGAGTGTCCGGCGCAGGTTACAGAGGTGCGGTCAGTGGTAAGAGTGTCCTGCGCAGGTTACAGGGGTGCGGTCAGTGGTAAGAGTGTCCGGCGCAGGTTACAGGGGTGCGGTCAGCGGTAAGAGTGTCCGGCGCAGGTTACAGAGGTGCGGTCAGTGGTAAGAGTGTCCTGCGCAGGTTACAGGGGTGCGGTCAGTGGTAAGAGTGTCCGGCGCAGGTTACAGGGGTGCGGTCAGCAGTAAGAGTGTCCGCGCAGGTTACAGGGGTGCGGTCAGCAGTAAGAGTGTCCGGCGCAGGCTACTGAGGTGCGGTCAGTGGTAAGAGTGTCCGGCGCAGGTTACAGAGGTGCGGTCAGTGGTAAGAGTGTCCGGGGCAGGCTACAGAGGTGCGGTCAGCAGTAACAGTGTCCTGCGCAGGTTACAGGGGAGCGGTCAGCAGTAAGAGTGTCCGGCGCAGGTTACAGAGGTGCGGTCAGTAGTAAGAGTGTCCCGCGCAGGTTACAGGGGTGCGGTCAGCAGTAAGAGTGTCCGGCGCAGGTTACAGAGGTGCGGTCAGTGGTAAGAGTGTCCGGCGCAGGTTACAGGGGTGCGGTCAGCGGTAAGAGTGTCCGGCGCAGGTTACAGAGGTGCGGTCAGTGGTAAGAGTGTCCGGCGCAGGTTACAGAGGTGCGGTCAGTGGTAAGAGTGTCCGGCGCAGGTTACAGAGGTGCGGTCAGTGGTAAGAGTGTCCGGCGCAGGTTACAGAGGTGCGGTCAGTGGTAAGAGTGTCCGGGGCAGGCTACAGAGGTGCGGTCAGTGGTAAGAGTGTCCTGCGCAGGTTTCAGAGGTGCGGTCAGTAGTAAGAGTGTCCTGCGCAGGTTACAGAGGTGCGGTCAGCAGTAAGAGTGTCCTGCGCAGGTTACAGAGGTGCGGTCAGCGGTAAGAGTGTCCGGCGCAGGTTACAGAGGTGCGGTCAGTGGTAAGAGTGTCCAGGGCAGGCTACAGAGGTGCGGTCAGCAGTAAGAGTGTCCCGCGCAGGTTACAGGGGTGCGGTCAGCAGTAAGAGTGTCCGGCGCAGGTTACAGAGGTGCGGTCAGTAGTAAGAGTGTCCGGCGCATGTTACAGGGGTGCGGTCAGCAGTAAGAGTGTCCGGCGCAGGTTACAAAGGTGCGGTCAGTGGTAAGAGTGTCCGGCGCATATTACAGTGGTGCAGTCAGCAGTAAGAGTGTCCGGCGCAGGTTACAGAGGTGCGGTCAGTAGTAAGAGTGTCCGGCGCAGGTCACAGAGGTGCGGTCAGTGGTAAGAGTGTCCGGCGCAGGTTACAGAGGTGCGGTCAGTAGTAAGAGTGTCCGGCGCAGGTTACAGAGGTGCGGTCAGTGGTAAGAGTGTCCGGCGCAGGTTACAGAGGTGCGGTCAGCAGTAAGAGTGTCCCGCGCAGGTTACAGGGGTGCGGTCAGCAGTAAGAGTGTCCGGCGCAGGTTACAGAGGTGCGGTCAGTAGTAAGAGTGTCCCGCGCAGGTTACAGGGGTGCGGTCAGCAGTAAGAGTGTCCGGCGCAAGTTACAAAGGTGCGGTCAGTGGTAAGAGTGTCCGGCGCAGGTTACAGGGGTGCAGTCAGCAGTAAGAGTGTCCGGCGCAGGTTACAGAGGTGCGGTCAGTAGTAAGAGTGTCCGGCGCAGGTTACAGAGGTGCGGTCAGTGGTAAGAGTGTCCGGCGCAGGTTACAGAGGTGCGGTCAGTAGTAAGAGTGTCCGGCGCAGGTTACAGAGGTGCGGTCAGTGGTAAGAGTGTCCTGCGCAGGTTACAGGGGTGCGGTCAGTGGTAAGAGTGTCCGGCGCAGGTTACAGGGGTGCGGTCAGCAGTAAGAGTGTCCGGCGCAGGTTACAGGGGTGCGGTCAGCAGTAAGAGTGTCCGGCGCAGGTTACAGAGGTGCGGTCAGTGGTAAGAGTGTCCTGCGCAGGTTACAGAGGTGCGGACAGCGGTAAGAGTGTCCGGCGCAGGTTACAGAGGTGCGGTCAGTGGTAAGAGTGTCCTGCGCAGGTTACAGAGGTGCAGTCAGCAGTAAGAGTGTCCTGCGCAGGTTACAGAAGGCGGGCAGTGGTAAGAGTGTCCGGCGCAGGCTACAGAGGTGCAGTCAGTGGTAAGAGTGTCTGGCGCAGGTTACAGAGGTGCGGTCAGTGGTAAGAGTGTCCTGCGCAGGTTACAGAGGTGCGGACAGCGTTAAGAGTGTCTGGCGCAGGTTACAGAGGTGCGGTCAGTGGTAAGAGTGTCCTGCGCAGGTTACAGAGGTGCGGTCAGCAGTAAGAGTGTCCTGCGCAGGTTACAGAAGGCGGGCAGTGGTAAGAGTGTCCGGGGCAGGCTACAGAGGTGCGGTCAGTGGTAAGAGTGTCCGGCGCAGGTTACAGAGGTGCGGTCGGTAGTACGAGTGTCCGGCGCAGGTTACAGAGGTGCGGTCAGTGGTAAGAGTGTCCTGCGCAGGTTACAGGGGTGCGGTCAGTGGTAAGAGTGTCCGGCGCAGGTTACAGGGGTGCGGTCAGCAGTAAGAGTGTCCGGCGCAGGTTACAGGCGTGCGGTCAGCAGTAAGAGTGTCCGGCGCAGGCTACAGAGGTGCGGTCAGTGGTAAGAGTGTCCGGCGCAGGTTACAGAGGTGCGGTCAGTGGTAAGAGTGTCCTGCGCAGGTTACAGGGGTGCGGTCAGTAGTAAGAGTGTCCGGCGCAGGTTACAGAGGTGCGGTCAGTGGTAAGAGTGTCCGGCGCAGGTTACAGAGGTGCGGTCAGCAGTAAGAGTGTCCGGCGCAGGTTACAGAGGTGCGGTCAGTGGTAAGAGTGTCCTGCGCAGGTTACAGAGGTGCGGTCAGCAGTAAGAGTGTCCTGCGCAGGTTTCAGAGGTGCGGTCAGTGGTAAGAGTGTCCGGCGCAGGTTACAGAGGTGCGGTCAGTAGTGAGAGTGTCCGGCGCAGGTAACAGAGGTGCGGTCAGTAGTAAGAGTGTCCTGCGCAGGTTACAGAGGTGCATCAGCAGTAAGAGTGTCCGGCGCAGGTTACAGAGGTGCGGTCAGTGGTAAGAGTGTCTGGGGCAGGCTACAGAGGTGCGGTCAGCAGTAACAGTGTCCGGCGCAGGTTACAGGGGTGCAGTCAGCAGTAAGAGTGTCCGGCGCAGGTTACAGAGGTACGGTCAGTAGTAAGAGTGTCCGGCGCAGGTTACAGAGGTGTGGTCAGTGGTAAGAGTGTCCTGCGCAGGTTACAGGGGTGCGGTCAGTGGTAAGAGTGTCCGGCGCAGGTTACAGGGGTGCGGTCAGCGGTAAGAGTGTCCGGCGCAGGTTACAGAGGTGCGGTCAGTGGTAAGAGTGTCCTGCGCAGGTTACAGGGGTGCGGTCAGTGGTAAGAGTGTCCGGCGCAGGTTACAGGGGTGCGGTCAGCAGTAAGAGTGTCCGCGCAGGTTACAGGGGTGCGGTCAGCAGTAAGAGTGTCCGGCGCAGGCTACTGAGGTGCGGTCAGTGGTAAGAGTGTCCGGCGCAGGTTACAGAGGTGCGGTCAGTGGTAAGAGTGTCCGGGGCAGGCTACAGAGGTGCGGTCAGCAGTAACAGTGTCCTGCGCAGGTTACAGGGGAGCGGTCAGCAGTAAGAGTGTCCGGCGCAGGTTACAGAGGTGCGGTCAGTAGTAAGAGTGTCCCGCGCAGGTTACAGGGGTGCGGTCAGCAGTAAGAGTGTCCGGCGCAGGTTACAGAGGTGCGGTCAGTGGTAAGAGTGTCCGGCGCAGGTTACAGGGGTGCGGTCAGCGGTAAGAGTGTCCGGCGCAGGTTACAGAGGTGCGGTCAGTGGTAAGAGTGTCCGGCGCAGGTTACAGAGGTGCGGTCAGTGGTAAGAGTGTCCGGCGCAGGTTACAGAGGTGCGGTCAGTGGTAAGAGTGTCCGGCGCAGGTTACAGAGGTGCGGTCAGTGGTAAGAGTGTCCGGGGCAGGCTACAGAGGTGCGGTCAGTGGTAAGAGTGTCCTGCGCAGGTTTCAGAGGTGCGGTCAGTAGTAAGAGTGTCCTGCGCAGGTTACAGAGGTGCGGTCAGCAGTAAGAGTGTCCTGCGCAGGTTACAGAGGTGCGGTCAGCGGTAAGAGTGTCCGGCGCAGGTTACAGAGGTGCGGTCAGTGGTAAGAGTGTCCAGGGCAGGCTACAGAGGTGCGGTCAGCAGTAAGAGTGTCCCGCGCAGGTTACAGGGGTGCGGTCAGCAGTAAGAGTGTCCGGCGCAGGTTACAGAGGTGCGGTCAGTAGTAAGAGTGTCCGGCGCATGTTACAGGGGTGCGGTCAGCAGTAAGAGTGTCCGGCGCAGGTTACAAAGGTGCGGTCAGTGGTAAGAGTGTCCGGCGCATGTTACAGGGGTGCAGTCAGCAGTAAGAGTGTCCGGCGCAGGTTACAGAGGTGCGGTCAGTAGTAAGAGTGTCCGGCGCAGGTCACAGAGGTGCGGTCAGTGGTAAGAGTGTCCGGCGCAGGTTACAGAGGTGCGGTCAGTAGTAAGAGTGTCCGGCGCAGGTTACAGGGGTGCGGTCAGCAGTAAGAGTGTCCGCGCAGGTTACAGGGGTGCGGTCAGCAGTAAGAGTGTCCGGCGCAGGCTACTGAGGTGCGGTCAGTGGTAAGAGTGTCCGGCGCAGGTTACAGAGGTGCGGTCAGTGGTAAGAGTGTCCGGGGCAGGCTACAGAGGTGCGGTCAGCAGTAACAGTGTCCTGCGCAGGTTACAGGGGAGCGGTCAGCAGTAAGAGTGTCCGGCGCAGGTTACAGAGGTGCGGTCAGTAGTAAGAGTGTCCCGCGCAGGTTACAGGGGTGCGGTCAGCAGTAAGAGTGTCCGGCGCAGGTTACAGAGGTGCGGTCAGTGGTAAGAGTGTCCGGCGCAGGTTACAGGGGTGCGGTCAGCGGTAAGAGTGTCCGGCGCAGGTTACAGAGGTGCGGTCAGTGGTAAGAGTGTCCGGCGCAGGTTACAGAGGTGCGGTCAGTGGTAAGAGTGTCCGGCGCAGGTTACAGAGGTGCGGTCAGTGGTAAGAGTGTCCGGCGCAGGTTACAGAGGTGCGGTCAGTGGTAAGAGTGTCCGGGGCAGGCTACAGAGGTGCGGTCAGTGGTAAGAGTGTCCTGCGCAGGTTTCAGAGGTGCGGTCAGTAGTAAGAGTGTCCTGCGCAGGTTACAGAGGTGCGGTCAGCAGTAAGAGTGTCCTGCGCAGGTTACAGAGGTGCGGTCAGCGGTAAGAGTGTCCGGCGCAGGTTACAGAGGTGCGGTCAGTGGTAAGAGTGTCCAGGGCAGGCTACAGAGGTGCGGTCAGCAGTAAGAGTGTCCCGCGCAGGTTACAGGGGTGCGGTCAGCAGTAAGAGTGTCCGGCGCAGGTTACAGAGGTGCGGTCAGTAGTAAGAGTGTCCGGCGCATGTTACAGGGGTGCGGTCAGCAGTAAGAGTGTCCGGCGCAGGTTACAAAGGTGCGGTCAGTGGTAAGAGTGTCCGGCGCAGGTTACAGAGGTGCGGTCAGTAGTGAGAGTGTCCGGCGCAGGTAACAGAGGTGCGGTCAGTAGTAAGAGTGTCCTGCGCAGGTTAAAGAGGTGCGGTCAGCAGTAAGAGTGTCCGGCGCAGGTTACAGAGGTGCGGTCAGTGGTAAGAGTGTCTGGGGCAGGCTACAGAGGTGCGGTCAGCAGTAACAGTGTCCGGCGCAGGTTACAGGGGTGCAGTCAGCAGTAAGAGTGTCCGGCGCAGGTTACAGAGGTACGGTCAGTAGTAAGAGTGTCCGGCGCAGGTTACAGAGGTGCGGTCAGTGGTAAGAGTGTCCGGCGCAGGTTACAGAGGTGCGGTCAGTAGTAAGAGTGTCCGGCGCAGGTTACAGGGGTGCGGTCAGCGGTAAGAGTGTCCGGCGCAGGTTACAGAGGTGCGGTCAGTGGTAAGAGTGTCCTGCGCAGGTTACAGGGGTGCGGTCAGTGGTAAGAGTGTCCGGCGCAGGTTACAGGGGTGCGGTCAGCAGTAAGAGTGTCCGCGCAGGTTACAGGGGTGCGGTCAGCAGTAAGAGTGTCCGGCGCAGGCTACTGAGGTGCGGTCAGTGGTAAGAGTGTCCGGCGCAGGTTACAGAGGTGCGGTCAGTGGTAAGAGTGTCCGGGGCAGGCTACAGAGGTGCGGTCAGCAGTAACAGTGTCCTGCGCAGGTTACAGGGGAGCGGTCAGCAGTAAGAGTGTCCGGCGCAGGTTACAGAGGTGCGGTCAGTAGTAAGAGTGTCCCGCGCAGGTTACAGGGGTGCGGTCAGCAGTAAGAGTGTCCGGCGCAGGTTACAGAGGTGCGGTCAGTGGTAAGAGTGTCCGGCGCAGGTTACAGGGGTGCGGTCAGCGGTAAGAGTGTCCGGCGCAGGTTACAGAGGTGCGGTCAGTGGTAAGAGTGTCCGGCGCAGGTTACAGAGGTGCGGTCAGTGGTAAGAGTGTCCGGCGCAGGTTACAGAGGTGCGGTCAGTGGTAAGAGTGTCCGGCGCAGGTTACAGAGGTGCGGTCAGTGGTAAGAGTGTCCGGGGCAGGCTACAGAGGTGCGGTCAGTGGTAAGAGTGTCCTGCGCAGGTTTCAGAGGTGCGGTCAGTAGTAAGAGTGTCCTGCGCAGGTTACAGAGGTGCGGTCAGCAGTAAGAGTGTCCTGCGCAGGTTACAGAGGTGCGGTCAGCGGTAAGAGTGTCCGGCGCAGGTTACAGAGGTGCGGTCAGTGGTAAGAGTGTCCAGGGCAGGCTACAGAGGTGCGGTCAGCAGTAAGAGTGTCCCGCGCAGGTTACAGGGGTGCGGTCAGCAGTAAGAGTGTCCGGCGCAGGTTACAGAGGTGCGGTCAGTAGTAAGAGTGTCCGGCGCATGTTACAGGGGTGCGGTCAGCAGTAAGAGTGTCCGGCGCAGGTTACAAAGGTGCGGTCAGTGGTAAGAGTGTCCGGCGCATGTTACAGGGGTGCAGTCAGCAGTAAGAGTGTCCGGCGCAGGTTACAGAGGTGCGGTCAGTAGTAAGAGTGTCCGGCGCAGGTCACAGAGGTGCGGTCAGTGGTAAGAGTGTCCGGCGCAGGTTACAGAGGTGCGGTCAGTAGTAAGAGTGTCCGGCGCAGGTTACAGAGGTGCGGTCAGTGGTAAGAGTGTCCGGCGCAGGTTACAGAGGTGCGGTCAGCAGTAAGAGTGTCCCGCGCAGGTTACAGGGGTGCGGTCAGCAGTAAGAGTGTCCGGCGCAGGTTACAGAGGTGCGGTCAGTAGTAAGAGTGTCCCGCGCAGGTTACAGGGGTGCGGTCAGCAGTAAGAGTGTCCCGCGCAGGTTACAGGGGTGCGGTCAGCAGTAAGAGTGTCCGGCGCAGGTTACAGAGGTGCGGTCAGTAGTAAGAGTGTCCGGCGCATGTTACAGGGGTGCGGTCAGCAGTAAGAGTGTCCGGCGCAGGTTACAAAGGTGCGGTCAGTGGTAAGAGTGTCCGGCGCATGTTACAGGGGTGCAGTCAGCAGTAAGAGTGTCCGGCGCAGGTTACAGAGGTGCGGTCAGTAGTAAGAGTGTCCGGCGCAGGTCACAGAGGTGCGGTCAGTGGTAAGAGTGTCCGGCGCAGGTTACAGAGGTGCGGTCAGTAGTAAGAGTGTCCGGCGCAGGTTACAGGGGTGCGGTCAGCAGTAAGAGTGTCCGCGCAGGTTACAGGGGTGCGGTCAGCAGTAAGAGTGTCCGGCGCAGGCTACTGAGGTGCGGTCAGTGGTAAGAGTGTCCGGCGCAGGTTACAGAGGTGCGGTCAGTGGTAAGAGTGTCCGGGGCAGGCTACAGAGGTGCGGTCAGCAGTAACAGTGTCCTGCGCAGGTTACAGGGGAGCGGTCAGCAGTAAGAGTGTCCGGCGCAGGTTACAGAGGTGCGGTCAGTAGTAAGAGTGTCCCGCGCAGGTTACAGGGGTGCGGTCAGCAGTAAGAGTGTCCGGCGCAGGTTACAGAGGTGCGGTCAGTGGTAAGAGTGTCCGGCGCAGGTTACAGGGGTGCGGTCAGCGGTAAGAGTGTCCGGCGCAGGTTACAGAGGTGCGGTCAGTGGTAAGAGTGTCCGGCGCAGGTTACAGAGGTGCGGTCAGTGGTAAGAGTGTCCGGCGCAGGTTACAGAGGTGCGGTCAGTGGTAAGAGTGTCCGGCGCAGGTTACAGAGGTGCGGTCAGTGGTAAGAGTGTCCGGGGCAGGCTACAGAGGTGCGGTCAGTGGTAAGAGTGTCCTGCGCAGGTTTCAGAGGTGCGGTCAGTAGTAAGAGTGTCCTGCGCAGGTTACAGAGGTGCGGTCAGCAGTAAGAGTGTCCTGCGCAGGTTACAGAGGTGCGGTCAGCGGTAAGAGTGTCCGGCGCAGGTTACAGAGGTGCGGTCAGTGGTAAGAGTGTCCAGGGCAGGCTACAGAGGTGCGGTCAGCAGTAAGAGTGTCCCGCGCAGGTTACAGGGGTGCGGTCAGCAGTAAGAGTGTCCGGCGCAGGTAACAGAGGTGCGGTCAGTAGTAAGAGTGTCCTGCGCAGGTTACAGAGGTGCGGTCAGCAGTAAGAGTGTCCGGCGCAGGTTACAGAGGTGCGGTCAGTGGTAAGAGTGTCTGGGGCAGGCTACAGAGGTGCGGTCAGCAGTAACAGTGTCCGGCGCAGGTTACAGGGGTGCAGTCAGCAGTAAGAGTGTCCGGCGCAGGTTACAGAGGTACGGTCAGTAGTAAGAGTGTCCGGCGCAGGTTACAGAGGTGCGGTCAGTGGTAAGAGTGTCCGGCGCAGGTTACAGAGGTGCGGTCAGTAGTAAGAGTGTCCGGCGCAGGTTACAGGGGTGCGGTCAGCGGTAAGAGTGTCCGGCGCAGGTTACAGAGGTGCGGTCAGTGGTAAGAGTGTCCTGCGCAGGTTACAGGGGTGCGGTCAGTGGTAAGAGTGTCCGGCGCAGGTTACAGGGGTGCGGTCAGCAGTAAGAGTGTCCGCGCAGGTTACAGGGGTGCGGTCAGCAGTAAGAGTGTCCGGCGCAGGCTACTGAGGTGCGGTCAGTGGTAAGAGTGTCCGGCGCAGGTTACAGAGGTGCGGTCAGTGGTAAGAGTGTCCGGGGCAGGCTACAGAGGTGCGGTCAGCAGTAACAGTGTCCTGCGCAGGTTACAGGGGAGCGGTCAGCAGTAAGAGTGTCCGGCGCAGGTTACAGAGGTGCGGTCAGTAGTAAGAGTGTCCCGCGCAGGTTACAGGGGTGCGGTCAGCAGTAAGAGTGTCCGGCGCAGGTTACAGAGGTGCGGTCAGTGGTAAGAGTGTCCGGCGCAGGTTACAGGGGTGCGGTCAGCGGTAAGAGTGTCCGGCGCAGGTTACAGAGGTGCGGTCAGTGGTAAGAGTGTCCGGCGCAGGTTACAGAGGTGCGGTCAGTGGTAAGAGTGTCCGGCGCAGGTTACAGAGGTGCGGTCAGTGGTAAGAGTGTCCGGCGCAGGTTACAGAGGTGCGGTCAGTGGTAAGAGTGTCCGGCGCAGGTTACAGAGGTGCGGTCAGTGGTAAGAGTGTCCGGCGCAGGTTACAGAGGTGCGGTCAGTGGTAAGAGTGTCCGGGGCAGGCTACAGAGGTGCGGTCAGTGGTAAGAGTGTCCTGCGCAGGTTTCAGAGGTGCGGTCAGTAGTAAGAGTGTCCTGCGCAGGTTACAGAGGTGCGGTCAGCAGTAAGAGTGTCCTGCGCAGGTTACAGAGGTGCGGTCAGCGGTAAGAGTGTCCGGCGCAGGTTACAGAGGTGCGGTCAGTGGTAAGAGTGTCCAGGGCAGGCTACAGAGGTGCGGTCAGCAGTAAGAGTGTCCCGCGCAGGTTACAGGGGTGCGGTCAGCAGTAAGAGTGTCCGGCGCAGGTAACAGAGGTGCGGTCAGTAGTAAGAGTGTCCTGCGCAGGTTACAGAGGTGCGGTCAGCAGTAAGAGTGTCCGGCGCAGGTTACAGAGGTGCGGTCAGTGGTAAGAGTGTCTGGGGCAGGCTACAGAGGTGCGGTCAGCAGTAACAGTGTCCGGCGCAGGTTACAGGGGTGCAGTCAGCAGTAAGAGTGTCCGGCGCAGGTTACAGAGGTACGGTCAGTAGTAAGAGTGTCCGGCGCAGGTTACAGAGGTGCGGTCAGTGGTAAGAGTGTCCGGCGCAGGTTACAGAGGTGCGGTCAGTAGTAAGAGTGTCCGGCGCAGGTTACAGGGGTGCGGTCAGCGGTAAGAGTGTCCGGCGCAGGTTACAGAGGTGCGGTCAGTGGTAAGAGTGTCCTGCGCAGGTTACAGGGGTGCGGTCAGTGGTAAGAGTGTCCGGCGCAGGTTACAGGGGTGCGGTCAGCAGTAAGAGTGTCCGCGCAGGTTACAGGGGTGCGGTCAGCAGTAAGAGTGTCCGGCGCAGGCTACTGAGGTGCGGTCAGTGGTAAGAGTGTCCGGCGCAGGTTACAGAGGTGCGGTCAGTGGTAAGAGTGTCCGGGGCAGGCTACAGAGGTGCGGTCAGCAGTAACAGTGTCCTGCGCAGGTTACAGGGGAGCGGTCAGCAGTAAGAGTGTCCGGCGCAGGTTACAGAGGTGCGGTCAGTAGTAAGAGTGTCCCGCGCAGGTTACAGGGGTGCGGTCAGCAGTAAGAGTGTCCGGCGCAGGTTACAGAGGTGCGGTCAGTGGTAAGAGTGTCCGGCGCAGGTTACAGGGGTGCGGTCAGCGGTAAGAGTGTCCGGCGCAGGTTACAGAGGTGCGGTCAGTGGTAAGAGTGTCCGGCGCAGGTTACAGAGGTGCGGTCAGTGGTAAGAGTGTCCGGCGCAGGTTACAGAGGTGCGGTCAGTGGTAAGAGTGTCCGGCGCAGGTTACAGAGGTGCGGTCAGTGGTAAGAGTGTCCGGGGCAGGCTACAGAGGTGCGGTCAGTGGTAAGAGTGTCCTGCGCAGGTTACAGAGGTGCGGTCAGCAGTAAGAGTGTCCTGCGCAGGTTACAGAGGTGCGGTCAGCGGTAAGAGTGTCCGGCGCAGGTTACAGAGGTGCGGTCAGTGGTAAGAGTGTCCAGGGCAGGCTACAGAGGTGCGGTCAGCAGTAAGAGTGTCCCGCGCAGGTTACAGGGGTGCGGTCAGCAGTAAGAGTGTCCGGCGCAGGTTACAGAGGTGCGGTCAGTAGTAAGAGTGTCCGGCGCATGTTACAGGGGTGCGGTCAGCAGTAAGAGTGTCCGGCGCAGGTTACAAAGGTGCGGTCAGTGGTAAGAGTGTCCGGCGCATGTTACAGGGGTGCAGTCAGCAGTAAGAGTGTCCGGCGCAGGTTACAGAGGTGCGGTCAGTAGTAAGAGTGTCCGGCGCAGGTCACAGAGGTGCGGTCAGTGGTAAGAGTGTCCGGCGCAGGTTACAGAGGTGCGGTCAGTAGTAAGAGTGTCCGGCGCAGGTTACAGAGGTGCGGTCAGTGGTAAGAGTGTCCGGCGCAGGTTACAGAGGTGCGGTCAGCAGTAAGAGTGTCCCGCGCAGGTTACAGGGGTGCGGTCAGCAGTAAGAGTGTCCGGCGCAGGTTACAGAGGTGCGGTCAGTAGTAAGAGTGTCCCGCGCAGGTTACAGGGGTGCGGTCAGCAGTAAGAGTGTCCGGCGCAGGTTACAAAGGTGCGGTCAGTGGTAAGAGTGTCCGGCGCAGGTTACAGGGGTGCAGTCAGCAGTAAGAGTGTCCGGCGCAGGTTACAGAGGTGCGGTCAGTAGTAAGAGTGTCCGGCGCAGGTTACAGAGGTGCGGTCAGTGGTAAGAGTGTCCGGCGCAGGTTACAGAGGTGCGGTCAGTAGTAAGAGTGTCCGGCGCAGGTTACAGAGGTGCGGTCAGTGGTAAGAGTGTCCTGCGCAGGTTACAGAGGTGCGGTCAGCAGTAAGAGTGTCCCGCGCAGGTTACAGGGGTGCGGTCAGCAGTAAGAGTGTCCGGCGCAGGTTACAGAGGTGCGGTCAGTAGTAAGAGTGTCCCGCGCAGGTTACAGGGGTGCGGTCAGCAGTAAGAGTGTCCGGCGCAGGTTACAAAGGTGCGGTCAGTGGTAAGAGTGTCCGGCGCAGGTTACAGGGGAGCAGTCAGCAGTAAGAGTGTCCGGCGCAGGTTACAGAGGTGCGGTCAGTAGTAAGAGTGTCCGGCGCAGGTTACAGAGGTGCGGTCAGTGGTAAGAGTGTCCGGCGCAGGTTACAGAGGTGCGGTCAGTAGTAAGAGTGTCCGGCGCAGGTTACAGAGGTGCGGTCAGTGGTAAGAGTGTCCTGCGCAGGTTACAGGGGTGCGGTCAGTGGTAAGAGTGTCCGGCGCAGGTTACAGGGGTGCGGTCAGCAGTAAGAGTGTCCGGCGCAGGTTACAGGGGTGCGGTCAGCAGTAAGAGTGTCCGGCGCAGGTTACAGAGGTGCGGTCAGTGGTAAGAGTGTCCTGCGCAGGTTACAGAGGTGCGGACAGCGGTAAGAGTGTCCGGCGCAGGTTACAGAGGTGCGGTCAGTGGTAAGAGTGTCCTGCGCAGGTTACAGAGGTGCGGTCAGCAGTAAGAGTGTCCTGCGCAGGTTACAGAAGGCGGGCAGTGGTAAGAGTGTCCGGCGCAGGCTACAGAGGTGCGGTCAGTGGTAAGAGTGTCTGGCGCAGGTTACAGAGGTGCGGTCAGTGGTAAGAGTGTCCTGCGCAGGTTACAGAGGTGCGGACAGCGTTAAGAGTGTCTGGCGCAGGTTACAGAGGTGCGGTCAGTGGTAAGAGTGTCCTGCGCAGGTTACAGAGGTGCGGTCAGCAGTAAGAGTGTCCTGCGCAGGTTACAGAAGGCGGGCAGTGGTAAGAGTGTCCGGGGCAGGCTACAGAGGTGCGGTCAGTGGTAAGAGTGTCCGGCGCAGGTTACAGAGGTGCGGTCAGTGGTAAGAGTGTCCGGCGCAGGTTACAGAGGTGCGGTCGGTAGTACGAGTGTCCGGCGCAGGTTACAGAGGTGCGGTCAGTGGTAAGAGTGTCCTGCGCAGGTTACAGGGGTGCGGTCAGTGGTAAGAGTGTCCGGCGCAGGTTACAGGGGTGCGGTCAGCAGTAAGAGTGTCCGGCGCAGGTTACAGGCGTGCGGTCAGCAGTAAGAGTGTCCGGCGCAGGCTACAGAGGTGCGGTCAGTGGTAAGAGTGTCCGGCGCAGGTTACAGAGGTGCGGTCAGTGGTAAGAGTGTCCTGCGCAGGTTACAGGGGTGCGGTCAGTAGTAAGAGTGTCCGGCGCAGGTTACAGAGGTGCGGTCAGTGGTAAGAGTGTCCGGCGCAGGTTACAGAGGTGCGGTCAGCAGTAAGAGTGTCCGGCGCAGGTTACAGAGGTGCGGTCAGTGGTAAGAGTGTCCTGCGCAGGTTACAGAGGTGCGGTCAGCAGTAAGAGTGTCCTGCGCAGGTTTCAGAGGTGCGGTCAGTGGTAAGAGTGTCCGGCGCAGGTTACAGAGGTGCGGTCAGTAGTGAGAGTGTCCGGCGCAGGTAACAGAGGTGCGGTCAGTAGTAAGAGTGTCCTGCGCAGGTTACAGAGGTGCGGTCAGCAGTAAGAGTGTCCGGCGCAGGTTACAGAGGTGCGGTCAGTGGTAAGAGTGTCTGGGGCAGGCTACAGAGGTGCGGTCAGCAGTAACAGTGTCCGGCGCAGGTTACAGGGGTGCAGTCAGCAGTAAGAGTGTCCGGCGCAGGTTACAGAGGTACGGTCAGTAGTAAGAGTGTCCGGCGCAGGTTACAGAGGTGCGGTCAGTGGTAAGAGTGTGCTGCGCAGGTTACAGGGGTGCGGTCAGTGGTAAGAGTGTCCGGCGCAGGTTACAGGGGTGCGGTCAGCGGTAAGAGTGTCCGGCGCAGGTTACAGAGGTGCGGTCAGTGGTAAGAGTGTCCTGCGCAGGTTACAGGGGTGCGGTCAGTGGTAAGAGTGTCCGGCGCAGGTTACAGGGGTGCGGTCAGCAGTAAGAGTGTCCGCGCAGGTTACAGGGGTGCGGTCAGCAGTAAGAGTGTCCGGCGCAGGCTACTGAGGTGCGGTCAGTGGTAAGAGTGTCCGGCGCAGGTTACAGAGGTGCGGTCAGTGGTAAGAGTGTCCGGGGCAGGCTACAGAGGTGCGGTCAGCAGTAACAGTGTCCTGCGCAGGTTACAGGGGAGCGGTCAGCAGTAAGAGTGTCCGGCGCAGGTTACAGAGGTGCGGTCAGTAGTAAGAGTGTCCCGCGCAGGTTACAGGGGTGCGGTCAGCAGTAAGAGTGTCCGGCGCAGGTTACAGAGGTGCGGTCAGTGGTAAGAGTGTCCGGCGCAGGTTACAGGGGTGCGGTCAGCGGTAAGAGTGTCCGGCGCAGGTTACAGAGGAGCGGTCAGTGGTAAGAGTGTCCGGCGCAGGTTACAGAGGTGCGGTCAGTGGTAAGAGTGTCCGGCGCAGGTTACAGAGGTGCGGTCAGTGGTAAGAGTGTCCGGCGCAGGTTACAGAGGTGCGGTCAGTGGTAAGAGTGTCCGGGGCAGGCTACAGAGGTGCGGTCAGTGGTAAGAGTGTCCTGCGCAGGTTTCAGAGGTGCGGTCAGTAGTAAGAGTGTCCTGCGCAGGTTACAGAGGTGCGGTCAGCAGTAAGAGTGTCCTGCGCAGGTTACAGAGGTGCGGTCAGCGGTAAGAGTGTCCGGCGCAGGTTACAGAGGTGCGGTCAGTGGTAAGAGTGTCCAGGGCAGGCTACAGAGGTGCGGTCAGCAGTAAGAGTGTCCCGCGCAGGTTACAGGGGTGCGGTCAGCAGTAAGAGTGTCCGGCGCAGGTTACAGAGGTGCGGTCAGTAGTAAGAGTGTCCGGCGCATGTTACAGGGGTGCGGTCAGCAGTAAGAGTGTCCGGCGCAGGTTACAAAGGTGCGGTCAGTGGTAAGAGTGTCCGGCGCATGTTACAGGGGTGCAGTCAGCAGTAAGAGTGTCCGGCGCAGGTTACAGAGGTGCGGTCAGTAGTAAGAGTGTCCGGCGCAGGTCACAGAGGTGCGGTCAGTGGTAAGAGTGTCCGGCGCAGGTTACAGAGGTGCGGTCAGTAGTAAGAGTGTCCGGCGCAGGTTACAGAGGTGCGGTCAGTGGTAAGAGTGTCCTGCGCAGGTTACAGGGGTGCGGTCAGTGGTAAGAGTGTCCGGCGCAGGTTACAGGGGTGCGGTCAGCAGTAAGAGTGTCCGGCGCAGGTTACAGGGGTGCGGTCAGCAGTAAGAGTGTCCGGCACAGGCTACAGAGGTGCGGTCAGTGGTAAGAGTGTCCGGCGCAGGTTACAGAGGTGCGGTCAGTAGTAAGAGTGTCCCGCGCAGGTTACAGGGGTGCGGTCAGCAGTAAGAGTGTCCGGCGCAGGTTACAGAGGTGCGGTCAGTGGTAAGAGTGTCCTGCGCAGGTTACAGAGGTGCGGACAGCGGTAAGAGTGTCCGGCTCAGGTTACAGAGGTGCGGTCAGTGGTAAGAGTGTCCTGCGCAGGTTACAGAGGTGCGGTCAGCAGTAAGAGTGTCCTGCGCAGGTTACAGAAGGCGGGCAGTGGTAAGAGTGTCCGGGGCAGGCTACAGAGGTGCAGTCAGTGGTAAGAGTGTCCGGCGCAGGTTACAGAGGTGCGGTCAGTGGTAAAAGTGTCCTGCGCAGGTTACAGAGGTGCGGACAGCGTTAAGAGTGTCTGGCGCAGGTTACAGAGGTGCGGTCAGTGGTAAGAGTGTCCTGCGCAGGTTACAGAGGTGCGGTCAGCAGTAAGAGTGTCCTGCGCAGGTTACAGAAGGCGGGCAGTGGTAAGAGTGTCCGGGGCAGGCTACAGAGGTGCGGTCAGTGGTAAGAGTGTCCGGCGCAGGTTACAGAGGTGCGGTCAGTGGTAAGAGTGTCCGGCGCAGGTTACAGAGGTGCGGTCGGTAGTACGAGTGTCCGGCGCAGGTTACAGAGGTGCGGTCAGTGGTAAGAGTGTACTGCGCAGGTTACAGGGGTGCGGTCAGTGGTAAGAGTGTCCGGCGCAGGTTACAGGGGTGCGGTCAGCAGTAAGAGTGTCCGGCGCAGGTTACAGGCGTGCGGTCAGCAGTAAGAGTGTCCGGCGCATGCTACAGAGGTGCGGTCAGTGGTAAGAGTGTCCGGCGCAGGTTACAGAGGTGCGGTCAGTGGTAAGAGTGTCCTGCGCAGGTTACAGGGGTGCGGTCAGTAGTAAGAGTGTCCGGCGCAGGTTACAGAGGTGCGGTCAGTGGTAAGAGTGTCCGGCGCAGGTTACAGAGGTGCGGTCAGCAGTAAGAGTGTCCGGCGCAGGTTACAGAGGTGCGGTCAGTGGTAAGAGTGTCCTGCGCAGGTTACAGAGGTGCGGTCAGCAGTAAGAGTGTCCTGCGCAGGTTTCAGAGGTGCGGTCAGTGGTAAGAGTGTCCGGCGCAGGTTACAGAGGTGCGGTCAGTAGTGAGAGTGTCCGGCGCAGGCTACAGAGGTGCGGTCAGTGGTAAGAGTGTCCTGCGCAGGTTACAGAGGTGCGGTCAGCAGTAAGAGTGTCCTGCGCAGGTTTCAGAGGTGCGGTCAGTGGTAAGAGTGTCCGGCGCAGGTTACAGAGGTGCGGTCAGTAGTGAGAGTGTCCGGCGCAGGTTACAGGGGTGCGGTCAGAGGTAAGAGTGTCCGGCGCAGGTTACAGGGGTGCGGTCAGCAGTAAGAGTGTCCGGCGCAGGCTACAGAGGTGCGGTCAGTGGTAAGAGTGTCCTGCGCAGGTTACAGGGGTGCGGTCAGTAGTAAGAGTGTCCGGCGCAGGTTACAGAGGTGCGGTCAGTGGTAAGAGTGTCCTGCGCAGGTTACAGAAGGCGTGCAGTGGTAAGAGTGTCCGGGGCAGGCTACAGAGGTGCGGTCAGTGGTAAGAGTGTCCGGCGCAGGTTACAGAGGTGCGGTCAGCGGTAAGAGTGTCCTGCGCAAGTTACAGAGGTGCGGTCAGTGGTAAGAGTGTCCTGCGCAGGTTACAGAGGTGCGGTCAGTGGTAAGAGTGTCCGGCGCAGGTTACAGATGTGCGGTCAGTGGTAAGAGTGTCCTGCGCAGGTTACAGAGGTGCGGTCAGCAGTAAGAGTGTCCGGCGCAGGTTACAGAGGTGCAGTCAGTAGTGAGAGTGTCTGGCGCAGGTAACAGAGGTGCGGTCAGTGGTAAGAGTGTCCTGCGCAGGTTACAGAGGTGCGGTCAGCAGTAAGAGTGTCCTGCGCAGGTTTCAGAGGTGCGGTCAGTGGTAAGAGTGTCCGGCGCAGGTTACAGAGGTGCGGTCAGCAGTAAGAGTGTCCTGCGCAGGTTACAGAGGTGCGGTCAGTGGTAAGAGTGTCCGGCGCAGGTTACAGAGGTGCGGTCAGTGGTAAGAGTGTCCGGGGCAGGCTACAGAGGTGCGGTCCGTGGTAAGAGTGTCCTGCGCAGGCTACAGAGGTGCGGTCAGTGGTAAGAGTGTCCTGCGCAGGTTTCAGAGGTGCGGTCAGTAGTAAGAGTGTCCTGCGCAGGTTACAGAGGTGCGGTCAGCAGTAAGAGTGTCCTGCGCAGGTTACAGAGGTGCGGTCAGTGGTAAGAGTGTCCGGCGCAGGTTACAGAGGTGCGGTCAGTGGTAAGAGTGTCCGGGGCAGGCTACAGAGGTGCGGTCAGCAGTAACAGTGTCCCGCGCAGGTTACAGGGGAGCGGTCAGCAGTAAGAGTGTCCGGCGCAGGTTACAGAGGTGCGGTCAGTAGTCAGAGTGTCCCGCGCAGGTTACAGGGGTGCGGTCAGCAGTAAGAGTGTCCGGCGCAGGTTACAGAGGTGCGGTCAGTGGTAAGAGTGTCCGGCGCAGGTTACAGGGGTGCGGTCAGCGGTAAGAGTGTCCGGCGCAGGTTACAGAGGTGCGGTCAGTAATAAGAGTGTCCGGCGCAGGTTACAGAGGTGCGGTCAGTGGTAAGAGTGTCCGGCGCAGGTTACAGAGGTGCGGTCAGTGGTAAGAGTGTCCGGCGCAGGTTACAGAGGTGCGGTCAGTGGTAAGAGTGTCCGGCGCAGGTTACAGAGGTGCGGTCAGTGGTAAGAGTGTCCGGGGCAGGCTACAGAGGTGCGGTCAGTGGTAAGAGTGTCCTGCGCAGGTTTCAGAGGTGCGGTCAGTAGTAAGAGTGTCCTGCGCAGGTTACAGAGGTGCGGTCAGCAGTAAGAGTGTCCTGCGCAGGTTACAGAGGTGCAGTCAGCGGTAAGAGTGTCCGGAGCAGGTTACAGAGGTGCGGTCAGTGGTAAGAGAGTCCAGGGCAGGCTACAGAGGTGCGGTCAGCAGTAAGAGTGTCCCGCGCAGGTTACAGGGGTGCGGTCAGCAGTAAGAGTGTCCGGCGCAGGTTACAGAGGTGCGGTCAGTAGTAAGAGTGTCCCGCGCAGGTTACAGGGGTGCGGTCAGCAGTAAGAGTGTCCGGCGCAGGTTACAAAGGTGCGGTCAGTGGTAAGAGTGTCCGGCGCAGGTTACAGGGGTGCAGTCAGCAGTAAGAGTGTCCGGCGCAGGTTACAGAGGTGCGGTCAGTAGTAAGAGTGTCCGGCGCAGGTTACAGAGGTGCGGTCAGTGGTAAGAGTGTCCGGCGCAGGTTACAGAGGTGCGGTCAGTAGTAAGAGTGTCCGGCGCAGGTTACAGAGGAGCGGTCAGTGGTAAGAGTGTCCTGCGCAGGTTACAGGGGTGCGGTCAGTGGTAAGAGTGTCCGGCGCAGGTTACAGGGGTGCGGTCAGCAGTAAGAGTGTCCGGCGCAGGTTACAGGGGTGCGGTCAGCAGTAACAGTGACCGGCGCAGGTTACAGAGGTGCGGTCAGTGGTAAGAGTGTCCTGCGCAGGTTACAGAGGTGCTAACAGCGGTAAGAGTGTCCGGCGCAGGTTACAGAGGTGCGGTCAGTGGTAAGAGTGTCCTGCGCAGGTTACAGAGGTGCGGTCAGCAGTAAGAGTGTCCTGCGCAGGTTACAGAAGGCGGGCAGTGGTAAGAGTGTCCGGGGCAGGCTACAGAGGTGCGGTCAGTGGTAAGAGTGTCCGGCGCAGGTTACAGAGGTGCGGTCAGTGGTAAGAGTGTCCTGCGCAGGTTACAGAGGTGCGGACAGCGTTAAGAGTGTCTGGCGCAGGTTACAGAGGTGCGGTCAGTGGTAAGAGTGTCCTGCGCAGGTTACAGAGGTGCGGTCAGCAGTAAGAGTGTCCTGCGCAGGTTACAGAAGGCGGTCAGTGGTAAGAGTGTCCGGGGCAGGCTACAGAGGTGCGGTCAGTGGTAAGAGTGTCCGGTGCAGGTTACAGAGGTGCGGTCAGTGGTAAGAGTGTCCGGCGCAGGTTACAGAGGTGCGGTCGGTAGTACGAGTGTCCGGCGCAGGTTACAGAGGTGCGGTCAGTGGTAAGAGTGTCCTGCGCAGGTTACAGGGGTGCGGTCAGTGGTAAGAGTGTCCGGCGCAGGTTACAGGGGTGCGGTCAGCAGTAAGAGTGTCCGGCGCAGGTTACAGGCGTGCGGTCAGCAGTAAGAGTTTCCGGCGCAGGCTACAGAGGTGCGGTCAGTGGTAAGAGTGTCCGGCGCAGGTTACAGAGGTGCGGTCAGTGGTAAGAGTGTCCTGCGCAGGTTACAGGGGTGCGGTCAGCAGTAAGAGTGTCCAGCGCAGGCTACAGAGGTGCGGTCAGTGGTAAGAGTGTCCGGCGCAGGTTACAGAGGTGCGGTCAGTGGTAAGAGTGTCCTGCGCAGGTTACAGGGGTGCGGTCAGCAGTAAGAGTGTCCAGCGCAGGTTACAGAGGTGCGGTCAGCGTTAAGAGTGTCTGGCGCAGGTTACAGAGGCGCGGTCAGCAGTAAGAGTGTCCTGCGCAGGTTACAGAAGGCGGTCAGTGGTAAGAGTGTCCGGGGCAGGCTACAGAGGTGCGGTCAGCAGTAACAGTGTCCGACGCAGGTTACAGGGGTGCAGTCAGCAGTAAGAGTGTCCGGCGCAGGTTACAGAGGTGCGGTCAGCAGTAAGAGTGTCCGGCGCAGGTTACAGAGGTGCGGTCAGTGGTAAGAGTGTCCGGCGCAGGTAACAGAGGTGCGGTCAGTAGTAAGAGTGTCCTGCGCAGGTTACAGAGGTGCGGTCAGCAGTAAGAGTGTCCGGCGCAGGTTACAGAGGTGCGGTCAGTGGTAAGAGTGTCTGGGGCAGGCTACAGAGGTGCGGTCAGCAGTAACAGTGTCCGGCGCAGGTTACAGGGGTGCAGTCAGCAGTAAGAGTGTCCGGCGCAGGTTACAGAGGTGCGGTCAGTAGTAAGAGTGTCCGGCGCAGGTTACAGAGGTGCGGTCAGTGGTAAGAGTGTCCTGCGCAGGTTACAGGGGTGCGGTCAGTGGTAAGAGTGTCCGGCGCAGGTTACAGGGGTGCGGTCAGCGGTAAGAGTGTCCGGCGCAGGTTACAGAGGTGCGGTCAGTGGTAAGAGTGTCCTGCGCAGGTTACAGGGGTGCGGTCAGTGGTAAGAGTGTCCGGCGCAGGTTACAGGGGTGCGGTCAGCAGTAAGAGTGTCCGCGCAGGTTACAGGGGTGCGGTCAGCAGTAAGAGTGTCTGGCGCAGGCTACTGAGGTGCGGTCAGTGGTAAGAGTGTCCGGCGCAGGTTACAGAGGTGCGGTCAGTAGTAAGAGTGTCCCGCGCAGGTTACAGGGGTGCGGTCAGCAGTAAGAGTGTCCGGCGCAGGTTACAGAGGTGCGGTCAGTGGTAAGAGTGTCAGAGGTGCGGACAGGGGTAAGAGTGTCCGGCGCAGGTTACAGAGGTGCGGTCAGTGGTAAGAGTGTCCGGCGCAGGTTACAGAGGTGCGGTCGGTAGTACGAGTGTCCGGCGCAGGTTACAGAGGTGCGGTCAGTGGTAAGAGTGTCCTGCGCAGGTTACAGGGGTGCGGTCAGTGGTAAGAGTGTCCGGCGCAGGTTACAGAGGTGCGGTCAGCGGTAAGAGTGTCCGGCGCAGGTTACAGAGGTGCGGTCAGTGGTAAGAGTGTCCTGCGCAGGTTTCAGAGGTGCGGTCAGTGGTAAGAGTGTCCGGCGCAGGTTACAGAGGTGCGGTCAGTAGTGAGAGTGTCCGGCGCAGGTAACAGAGGTGCAGTCAGTAGTAAGAGTGTCCTGCGCAGGTTACAGAGGTGCGGTCAGCAGTAAGAGTGTCCGGCGCAGGTTACAGAGGTGCGGTCAGTGGTAAGAGTGTCCGGCGCAGGTTACAGAGGTGCGGTCAGTGGTAAGAGTGTCCGGCGCAGGTTACAGAGGTGCGGTCAGTGGTAAGAGTGTCCTGCGCAGGTTACAGAGGTGCGGTCAGCAGTAAGAGTGTCCGGCGCAGGTTACAGAGGTGCGGTCAGTAGTGAGAGTGTCCGGCGCAGGTAACAGAGGTGCGGTCAGTGGTAAGAGTGTCCTGCGCAGGTTACAGAGGTGCGGTCAGCAGTAAGAGTGTCCTGCGCAGGTTTCAGAGGTGCGGTCAGTGGTAAGAGTGTCCGGCGCAGGTTACAGAGGTGCGGTCAGTAGTGAGAGGGTCCAGCGCAGGTAACAGAGGTGCGGTCAGTGGTAAGAGTGTCCTGCGCAGGTTACAGAGGTGCGGTCAGCAGTAAGAGTGTCCTGCGCAGGTTACAGAGGTGCGGTCAGTGGTAAGAGTGTCTGGCGCAGGTTACAGAGGTGCGGTCAGTGGTAAGAGTGTCCGGGGCAGGCTACAGAGGTGCGGTCAGTGGTAAGAGTGTCCGGCGCAGGCTACAGAGGTGCGGTCAGTGGTAAGAGTGTCCTGCGCAGGTTTCAGAGGTGATGTCAGTAGTAAGAGTGTCCTGCGCAGGTTACAGAGGTGCGGTCAGCAGTAAGAGTGTCCTGCGCAGGTTACAGAGGTGCGGTCAGTGGTAAGAGTGTCGGGCGCAGGTTACAGAGGTGCGGTCAGTGGTAAGAGTGTCCGGGGCAGGCTACAGAGGTGCGGTCAGCAGTAACAGTGTCCCGCGCAGGTTACAGGGGTGCGGTCAGCAGTAAGAGTGTCCGGCGCAGGTTACAGAGGTGCGGTCAGTAGTAAGAGTGTCCCGCGCAGGTTACAGGGGTGCGGTCAGCAGTAAGAGTGTCCGGCGCAGGTTACAGAGGTGCGGTCAGTGGTAAGAGTGTCCGGCGCAGGTTACAGGGGTGCGGTCAGCGGTAAGAGTGTCTTGCGCAGGTTACAGAGGTGCGGTCAGTAGTAAGAGTGTCCGGCGCAGGTTTCAGAGGTGCGGTCAGTGGTAAGAGTGTCCGGCGCAGGTTACAGAGGTGCGGTCAGTAGTGAGAGTGTCCGGCGCAGGTTACAGAGGTGCGGTCAGTGGTAAGAGTGTCCGGGGCAGGCTACAGAGGTGCGGTCAGCAGTAACAGTGTCCCGCGCAGGTTACAGGGGTGCAGTCAGCAGTAAGAGTGTCCGGCGCAGGTTACAGAGGTGCGGTCAGTAGTAAGAGTGTCCGGCGCAGGTTACAGAGGTGCGGTCAGTGGTAAGAGTGTCCTGCGCAGGTTACAGGGGTGCGGTCAGTGGTAAGAGTGTCCGGCGCAGGTTACAGGGGTGCGGTCAGCAGTAAGAGTGTCCGGCGCAGGTTACAGGGGTGCGGTCAGCAGTAAGAGTGTCCGGCGCAGGCTACTGAGGTGCGGTCAGTGGTAAGAGTGTCCGGCGCAGGTTACAGAGGTGCGGTCAGTAGTAAGAGTGTCCCGCGCAGGTTACAGGGGTGTGGTCAGCAGTAAGAGTGTCCGGCGCAGGTTACAGAGGTGCGGTCAGTGGTAAGAGTGTCCTGCGCAGGTTACAGAGGTGCGGACAGTGGTAAGAGTGTCCGGCGCAGGTTACAGAGGTGCGTGCGGTCAGTGGTGAGAGTGTCCGGCACAGGTTACAGAGGTGCGGTCGGTAGTACGAGTGTCCGGCGCAGGTTACAGAGGTGCGGTCAGTGGTAAGAGTGTCCTGCGCAGGTTACAGGGGTGCGGTCAGTGGTAAGAGTGTCCGGCGCAGGTTACAGGGGTGCGGTCAGCAGTAAGAGTGTCCGGCGCAGGTTACAGGCGTGCGGTCAGCAGTAAGAGTGTCCGGCGCAGGCTACAGAGGTGCGGTCAGTGGTAAGAGTGTCCGGCGCAGGTTACAGAGGTGCGGTCAGTGGTAAGAGTGTCCTGCGCAGGTTACAGGGGTGCGGTCAGTAGTAAGAGTGTCCGGCGCATGTTACAGAGGTGCGGTCAGTGGTAAGAGTGTCCGGCGCAGGTTACAGAGGTGCGGTCAGCGGTAAGAGTGTCCGGCGCAGGTTACAGAGGTGCGGTCAGTGGTAAGAGTGTCCTGCGCAGGTTACAGAGGTGCGGTCAGCAGTAAGAGTGTCCTGCGCAGGTTTCAGAGGTGCGGTCAGTGGTAAGAGTGTCCGGCGCAGGTTACAGAGGTGCGGTCAGTAGTGAGAGTGTCCGGCGCAGGTAACAGAGGTGCGGTCAGTAGTAAGAGTGTCCTGCGCAGGTTACAGAGGTGCGGTCAGCAGTAAGAGTGTCCGGCGCAGGTTACAGAGGTGCGGTCAGTGGTAAGAGTGTCTGGGGCAGGCTACAGAGGTGCGGTCAGCAGTAACAGTGTCCGGCGCAGGTTACAGGGGTGCAGTCAGCAGTAAGAGTGTCCGGCGCAGGTTACAGAGGTGCGGTCAGTAGTAAGAGTGTCCGGCGCAGGTTACAGAGGTGCGGTCAGTGGTAAGAGTGTCCTGCGCAGGTTACAGGGGTGCGGTCAGTGGTAAGAGTGTCCGGCGCAGGTTACAGGGGTGCGGTCAGCAGTAAGAGTGTCCGGCGCAGGTTACAGGGGTGCGGTCAGCAGTAAGAGTGTCCGGCGCAGGCTACAGAGGTGCGGTCAGTGGTAAGAGTGTCCTGCGCAGGTTACAGGGGTGCGGTCAGTAGTAAGAGTGTCCGGCGCAGGTTACAGAGGTGCGGTCAGTGGTAAGAGTGTCCGGCGCAGGTTACAGAGGTGCGGTCAGCAGTAAGAGTGTCCGGCGCAGGTTACAGAGGTGCGGTCAGTGGTAAGAGTGTCCTGCGCAGGTTACAGAGGTGCGGTCAGCAGTAAGAGTGTCCTGCGCAGGTTTCAGAGGTGCGGTCAGTGGTAAGAGTGTCCGGCGCAGGTTACAGAGGTGCGGTCAGTAGTGAGAGTGTCCGGCGCAGGTAACAGAGGTGCGGTCAGTAGTAAGAGTGTCCTGCGCAGGTTACAGAGGTGCAGTCAGCAGTAAGAGTGTCCGGCGCAGGTTACAGAGGTGCGGTCAGTGGTAAGAGTGTCCGGCGCAGGTTACAGAGGTGCGGTCAGTGGTAAGAGTGTCCGGCGCAGGTTACAGAGGTGCGGTCAGTGGTAAGAGTGTCCTGCGCAGGTTACAGAGGTGCGGTCAGCAGTAAGAGTGTCCGGCGCAGGTTACAGAGGTGCGGTCAGTAGTGAGAGTGTCCGGCGCAGGTAACAGAGGTGCGGTCAGTGGTAAGAGTGTCCTGCGCAGGTTACAGAGGTGCGGTCAGCAGTAAGAGTGTCCTGCGCAGGTTTCAGAGGTGCGGTCAGTGGTAAGAGTGTCCGGCGCAGGTTACAGAGGTGCGGTCAGTAGTCAGAGGGTCCAGCGCAGGTAACAGAGGTGCGGTCAGTGGTAAGAGTGTCCTGTGCAGGTTACAGAGGTGCGGTCAGCAGTAAGAGTGTCCTGCGCAGGTTACAGAGGTGCGGTCAGTGGTAAGAGTGTCCGGCGCAGGTTACAGAGGTGCGGTCAGTGGTAAGAGTGTCCGGGGCAGGCTACAGAGGTGCGGTCAGTGGTAAGAGTGTCCTGCGCAGGTTACAGAGGTGCGGTCAGTGGTAAGAGTGTCCGGCGCAGGTTACAGAGGTGCGGTCAGCAGTAAGAGTGTCCGGCGCAGGTTACAGAGGTGCGGTCAGTAGTGAGAGTGTCCGGCGCAGGTAACAGAGGTGAGGTCAGTAGTAAGAGTGTCCTGCGCAGGTTACAGAGGTGCGGTCAGCAGTAAGAGTGTCCGGCGCAGGTTACAGAGGTGCGGTCAGTGGTAAGAGTGTCCGGCGCAGGTTACAGAGGTGCGGTCAGCAGTAAGAGTGTCCGGCACAGGTTACAGAGGTGCGGTCAGTGGTAAGAGTGTCTGGGGCAGGCTACAGAGGTGCGGTCAGCAGTAACAGTGTCCGGCGCAGGTTACAGGGGTGCAGTCAGCAGTAAGAGTGTCTGGCGCAGGTTACAGAGGTGTGGTCAGTAGTAAGAGTGTCCGGCGCAGGTTACAGAGGTGCGGTCAGTGGTAAGAGTGTCCTGCGCAGGTTACAGGGGTGCGGTCAGTGGTAAGAGTGTCCGGCGCAGGTTACAGGGGTGCGGTCAGCAGTAAGAGTGTCCGGCGCAGGTTACAGGGGTGCGGTCAGCAGTAAGAGTGTCCGGCGCAGGCTACAGAGGTGCGGTCAGTGGTAAGAGTGTCCTGCGCAGGTTACAGGGGTGCGGTCAGTAGTAAGAGTGTCCGGCGCAGGTCACAGAGGTGCGGTCAGTGGTAAGAGTGTCCGGCGCAGGTTACAGAGGTGCGGTCAGCAGTAAGAGTGTCCGGCGCAGGTTACAGAGGTGCGGTCAGTGGTAAGAGTGTCCTGCGCAGGTTACAGAGGTGCGGTCAGCAGTAAGAGTGTCCTGCGCAGGTTTCAGAGGTGCGGTCAGTGGTAAGAGTGTCCGGCGCAGGTTACAGAGGTGCGGTCAGTAGTGAGAGTGTCCGGCGCAGGTAACAGAGGTGCGGTCAGCAGTAAGAGTGTCCGGCGCAGGTTACAGAGGTGCGGTCAGTGGTAAGAGTGTCTGGGGCAGGCTACAGAGGTGCGGTCAGCAGTAACAGTGTCCTGCGCAGGTTACAGGGGTGCAGTCAGCAGTAAGAGTGTCCGGCGCAGGTTACAGAGGTGCGGTCAGTAGTAAGAGTGTCCGGCGCAGGTTACAGAGGTGCGGTCAGTGGAAAGAGTGTCCTGCGCAGGTTACAGGGGTGCGGTCAGTGGTAAGAGTGTCCGGCGCAGGTTACAGGGGTGCGGTCAGCGGTAAGAGTGTCCGGCGCAGGTTACAGGGGTGCGGTCAGCAGTAAGAGTGTCCGGCGCAGGCTACAGAGGTGCGGTCAGTGGTAAGAGTGTCCTGCGCAGGCTACAGAGGTGCGGTCAGTGGTAAGAGTGTCCTGCGCAGGTTACAGGGGTGCGGTCAGTAGTAAGAGTGTCCGGCGCAGGTTACAGAGGTGCGGTCAGTGGTAAGAGTGTCCGGCGCAGGTTACAGAGGTGCGGTCAGCAGTAAGAGTGTCCGGCGCAGGTTACAGAGGTGCGGTCAGTGGTAAGAGTGTCCGGCGCAGGTTACAGAGGTGCGGTCAGCAGTAAGAGTGTCCGGCGCAGGTTACAGAGGTGCGGTCAGTGGTAAGAGTGTCCGGCGCAGGTTACAGGGGTGCGGTCAGCAGTAAGAGTGTCCGGCGCAGGCTACAGAGGTGCGGTCAGTGGTAAGAGTGTCCTGCGCAGGCTACAGAGGTGCGGTCAGTGGTAAGAGTGTCCTGCGCAGGTTACAGGGGTGCGGTCAGTAGTAAGAGTGTCCGGCGCAGGTTACAGAGGTGCGGTCAGTGGTAAGAGTGTCCTGCGCAGGTTACAGAGGTGCGGTCAGTGGTAAGAGTGTCCGGCGCAGGTTACAGGGGTGCGGTCAGCGGTAAGAGTGTCCGGCGCAGGTTACAGGGGTGCGGTCAGCAGTAAGAGTGTCCGGCGCAGGCTACAGAGGTGCGGTCAGTGGTAAGAGTGTCCTGCGCAGGCTACAGAGGTGCGGTCAGAGGTAAGAGTGTCCTGCGCAGGTTACAGGGGTGCGGTCAGTAGTAAGAGTGTCCGGCGCAGGTTACAGAGGTGCGGTCAGTGGTAAGAGTGTCCGGCGCAGGTTACAGAGGTGCGGTCAGCAGTAAGAGTGTCCGGCGCAGGTTACAGAGGTGCGGTCAGTGGTAAGAGTGTCCGGCGCAGGTTACAGGGGTGCGGTCAGCAGTAAGAGTGTCCGGCGCAGGCTACAGAGGTGCGGTCAGTGGTAAGAGTGTCCTGCGCAGGCTACAGAGGTGCGGTCAGTGGTAAGAGTGTCCTGCGCAGGTTACAGGGGTGCGGTCAGTAGTAAGAGTGTCCGGCGCAGGTTACAGAGGTGCGGTCAGTGGTAAGAGTGTCCTGCGCAGGTTACAGAGGTGCGGTCAGTGGTAAGAGTGTCCGGCGCAGGTTACAGGGGTGCGGTCAGCGGTAAGAGTGTCCGGCGCAGGTTACAGGGGTGCGGTCAGCAGTAAGAGTGTCCGGCGCAGGCTACAGAGGTACGGTCAGTGGTAAGAGTGTCCTGCGCAGGCTACAGAGGTGCGGTCAGTGGTAAGAGTGTCCTGCGCAGGTTACAGGGGTGCGGTCAGTAGTAAGAGTGTCCGGCGCAGGTTACAGGGGTGCGGTCAGTGGTAAGAGTGTCCGGCACAGGTTACAGAGGTGCGGTCAGCAGTAAGAGTGTCCGGCACAGGTTACAGAGGTGCGGTCAGTGGTAAGAGTGTCCGGCGCAGGTTACAGAGGTGCGGTCAGCAGTAAGAGTGTCCGGCGCAGGTTACAGAGGTGCGGTCAGTGGTAAGAGTGTCCGGCGCAGGTTACAGGGGTGCGGTCAGCAGTAAGAGTGTCCGGCGCAGGCTACAGAGGTGCGGTCAGTGGTAAGAGTGTCCTGCGCAGGCTACAGAGGTGCGGTCAGTGGTAAGAGTGTCCTGCGCAGGTTACAGGGGTGCGGTCAGTAGTAAGAGTGTCCGGCGCAGGTTACAGAGGTGCGGTCAGTGGTAAGAGTGTCCTGCGCAGGTTACAGAGGTGCGGTCAGTGGTAAGAGTGTCCGGCGCAGGTTACAGAGGTGCGGTCAGCAGTAAGAGTGTCCGGCGCAGGTTACAGAGGTGCGGTCAGTGGTAAGAGTGTCCTGCGCAGGTTTCAGAGGTGCGGTCAGTGGTAAGAGTGTCCGGCGCAGGTTACAGAGGTGCGGTCAGTAGTGAGAGTGTCCGGCGCAGGTAACAGAGGTGCGGTCAGTAGTAAGAGTGTCCTGCGGAGGTTACAGAGGTGCGGTCAGCAGTAAGAGTGTCCGGCGCAGGTTACAGAGGTGCGGTCAGCAGTAAGAGTGTCCGGCGCAGGTTACAGAGGTGCGGTCAGCAGTAAGAGTGTCCGGCGCAGGTTACAGAGGTGCGGTCAGTGGTAAGAGTGTCCGGCGCAGGTTACAGAGGTGCGGTCAGCGGTAAGAGTGTCCGGCACAGGTTACAGAGGTGCGGTCAGTGGTAAGAGTGTCCTGCGCAGGTTACAGAGGTGCGGTCAGCAGTAAGAGTGTGCTGCGCAGGTTTCAGAGGTGCGGTCAGTGGTAAGAGTGTCCGGCGCAGGTTACAGAGGTGCGGTCAGTAGTGAGAGTGTCCGGCGCAGGTAACAGAGGTGCGGTCAGTAGTAAGAGTGTCCTGCGCAGGTTACAGAGGTGCGGTCAGCAGTAAGAGTGTCCGGCGCAGGTTACAGAGGTGCGGTCAGTGGTAAGAGTGTCTGGGGCAGGCTACAGAGGTGCGGTCAGCAGTAAGAGTGTCCGGCGCAGGTTACAGGGGTGCAGTCAGCAGTAAGAGTGTCCGGCGCAGGTTACAGAGGTGCGGTCAGTAGTAAGAGTGTCCGGCGCAGGTTACAGAGGTGCGGTCAGTGGAAAGAGTGTCCTGCGCAGGTTACAGGGGTGCGGTCAGTGGTAAGAGTGTCCGGCGCAGGTTACAGGGGTGCGGTCAGCGGTAAGAGTGTCCGGCGCAGGTTACAGGGGTGCGGTCAGCAGTAAGAGTGTCCGGCGCAGGCTACAGAGGTGCGGTCAGTGGTAAGAGTGTCCTGCGCAGGCTACAGAGGTGCGGTCAGTGGTAAGAGTGTCCTGCGCAGGTTACAGGGGTGCGGTCAGTAGTAAGAGTGTCCGGCGCAGGTTACAGAGGTGCGGTCAGTGGTAAGAGTGTCCGGCGCAGGTTACAGAGGTGCGGTCAGCAGTAAGAGTGTCCGGCGCAGGTTACAGAGGTGCGGTCAGTGGTAAGAGTGTCCTGCGCAGGTTACAGAGGTGCGGTCAGTGGTAAGAGTGTCCGGCGCAGGTTACAGAGGTGCGGTCAGCAGTAAGAGTGTCCGGCGCAGGTTACAGAGGTGCGGTCAGTGGTAAGAGTGTCCTGCGCAGGTTTCAGAGGTGCGGTCAGTGGTAAGAGTGTCCGGCGCAGGTTACAGAGGTGCGGTCAGTAGTGAGAGTGTCCGGCGCAGGTAACAGAGGTGCGGTCAGTAGTAAGAGTGTCCTGCGGAGGTTACAGAGGTGCGGTCAGCAGTAAGAGTGTCCGGCGCAGGTTACAGAGGTGCGGTCAGTGGTAAGAGTGTCCGGCGCAGGTTACAGAGGTGTGGTCAGTGGTAAGAGTGTCCGGCGCAGGTTACAGAGGTGCGGTCAGTGGTAAGAGTGTCCTGCGCAGGTTACAGAGGTGCGGTCAGCAGTAAGAGTGTCCGGCGCAGGTTACAGAGGTGCGGTCAGTAGTGAGAGTGTCCGGCGCAGGTAACAGAGGTGCGGTCAGTGGTAAGAGTGTCCTGCGCAGGTTACAGAGGTGCGGTCAGCAGTAAGAGTGTCCTGCGCAGGTTTCAGAGGTGCGGTCAGTGGTAAGAGTGTCCGGCGCAGGTTACAGAGGTACGGTCAGTAGTGAGAGGGTCCAGCGCAGGTAACAGAGGTGCGGTCAGTGGTAAGAGTGTCCTGCGCAGGTTACAGAGGTGCGGTCAGCAGTAAGAGTGTCCTGCGCAGGTTACAGAGGTGCGGTCAGTGGTAAGAGTGTCCGGCGCAGGTTACAGAGGTGCGGTCAGTGGTAAGAGTGTCCGGGGCAGGCTACAGAGGTGCGGTCAGTGGCAAGAGTGTCCTGCGCAGGCTACAGAGGTGCGGTCAGTGGTAAGAGTGTCCTGCGCAGGTTTCAGAGGTGCGGTCAGTAGTAAGAGTGTCCTGCGCAGGTTACAGAGGTGCGGTCAGCAGTAAGAGTGTCCTGCGCAGGTTACAGAGGTGCGGTCAGTGGTAAGAGTGTCGGGCGCAGGTTACAGAGGTGCGGTCAGTGGTAAGAGTGTCCGGGGCAGGCTACAGAGGTGCGGTCAGCAGTAACAGTGTCCCGCGCAGGTTACAGGGGTGCGGTCAGCAGTAAGAGTGTCCGGCGCAGGTTACAGAGGTGCGGTCAGTAGTAAGAGTGTCCCGCGCAAGTTACAGGGGTGCGGTCAGCAGTAAGAGTGTCCGGCGCAGGTTACAGGGGTGCGGTCAGTGGTAAGAGTGTCCGGCGCAGGTTACAGGGGTGCGGTCAGCAGTAAGAGTGTCCGGCGCAGGTTACAGGGGTGCGGTCAGCAGTAAGAGTGTCCGGCGCAGGTTACAGGGGTGCGGTCAGCAGTAAGAGTGTCCGGCGCAGGCTACAGAGGTGCGGTCAGTGGTAAGAGTGTCCTGCGCAGGTTACAGGGGTGCGGTCAGTAGTAAGAGTGTACGGCGCAGGTTACAGAGGTGCGGTCAGTGGTAAGAGTGTCCGGCGCAGGTTACAGAGGTGCGGTCAGCAGTAAGAGTGTCCGGCGCAGGTTACAGAGGTGCGGTCAGCGGTAAGAGTGTCCTGCGCAGGTTACAGAGGTGCGGTCAGCAGTAAGAGTGCCCTGCGCAGGTTTCAGAGGTGCGGTCAGTGGTAAGAGTGTCCGGCGCAGGTTACAGAGGTGCGGTCAGTAGTGAGAGTGTCCGGCGCAGGTTACAGGGGTGCGGTCAGCGGTAAGAGTGTCCGGCGCAGGTTACAGAGGTGCGGTCAGTAGTAAGAGTGTCCGGCGCAGGTTTCAGAGGTGCGGTCAGTGGTAAGAGTGTCCGGCGCAGGTTACAGAGGTGCGGTCAGTGGTAAGAGTGTCCGGCGCAGGTTACAGAGGTGCGGTCAGTGGTAAGAGTGTCCTGCGCAGGTTACAGAGGTGCGGTCAGCAGTAAGAGTGTCCGGCGCAGGTTACAGAGGTGCGGTCAGTAGTGAGAGTGTCCGGCGCAGGTAACAGAGGTGCGGTCAGTGGTAAGAGTGTCCTGCGCAGGTTACAGAGGTGCGGTCAGCAGTAAGAGTGTCCTGCGCAGGTTTCAGAGGTGCGGTCAGTGGTAAGAGTGTCCGGCGCAGGTTACAGAGGTACGGTCAGTAGTGAGAGGGTCCAGCGCAGGTAACAGAGGTGCGGTCAGTGGTAAGAGTGTCCTGCGCAGGTTACAGAGGTGCGGTCAGCAGTAAGAGTGTCCTGCGCAGGTTACAGAGGTGCGGTCAGTGGTAAGAGTGTCCGGCGCAGGTTACAGAGGTGCGGTCAGTGGTAAGAGTGTCCGGGGCAGGCTACAGAGGTGCGGTCAGTGGTAAGAGTGTCCGGGGCAGGCTACAGAGGTGCGGTCAGTGGTAAGAGTGTCCTGCGCAGGTTACAGGGGTGCGGTCAGCGGTAAGAGTGTCCGGCGCAGGTTACAGAGGTGCGGTCAGTGGTAAGAGTGTCCTGCGCAGGTTACAGGGGTGCGGTCAGTGGTAAGAGTGTCCGGCGCAGGTTACAGGGGTGCGGTCAGCGGTAAGAGTGTCCGGCGCAGGTTACAGAGGTGCGGTCAGTGGTAAGAGTGTCCTGCGCAGGTTACAGGGGTGCGGTCAGTGGTAAGAGTGTCCGGCGCAGGTTACAGGGGTGCGGTCAGCAGTAAGAGTGTCCGCGCAGGTTACAGGGGTGCGGTCAGCAGTAAGAGTGTCTGGCGCAGGCTACTGAGGTGCGGTCAGTGGTAAGAGTGTCCGGCGCAGGTTACAGAGGTGCGGTCAGTAGTAAGAGTGTCCCGCGCAGGTTACAGGGGTGCGGTCAGCAGTAAGAGTGTCCGGCGCAGGTTACAGAGGTGCGGTCAGTGGTAAGAGTGTCAGAGGTGCGGACAGGGGTAAGAGTGTCCGGCGCAGGTTACAGAGGTGCGGTCAGTGGTAAGAGTGTCCGGCGCAGGTTACAGAGGTGCGGTCGGTAGTACGAGTGTCCGGCGCAGGTTACAGAGGTGCGGTCAGTGGTAAGAGTGTCCTGCGCAGGTTACAGGGGTGCGGTCAGTGGTAAGAGTGTCCGGCGCAGGTTACAGAGGTGCGGTCAGCGGTAAGAGTGTCCGGCGCAGGTTACAGAGGTGCGGTCAGTGGTAAGAGTGTCCTGCGCAGGTTTCAGAGGTGCGGTCAGTGGTAAGAGTGTCCGGCGCAGGTTACAGAGGTGCGGTCAGTAGTGAGAGTGTCCGGCGCAGGTAACAGAGGTGCAGTCAGTAGTAAGAGTGTCCTGCGCAGGTTACAGAGGTGCGGTCAGCAGTAAGAGTGTCCGGCGCAGGTTACAGAGGTGCGGTCAGTGGTAAGAGTGTCCGGCGCAGGTTACAGAGGTGCGGTCAGTGGTAAGAGTGTCCGGCGCAGGTTACAGAGGTGCGGTCAGTGGTAAGAGTGTCCTGCGCAGGTTACAGAGGTGCGGTCAGCAGTAAGAGTGTCCGGCGCAGGTTACAGAGGTGCGGTCAGTAGTGAGAGTGTCCGGCGCAGGTAACAGAGGTGCGGTCAGTGGTAAGAGTGTCCTGCGCAGGTTACAGAGGTGCGGTCAGCAGTAAGAGTGTCCTGCGCAGGTTTCAGAGGTGCGGTCAGTGGTAAGAGTGTCCGGCGCAGGTTACAGAGGTGCGGTCAGTAGTGAGAGGGTCCAGCGCAGGTAACAGAGGTGCGGTCAGTGGTAAGAGTGTCCTGCGCAGGTTACAGAGGTGCGGTCAGCAGTAAGAGTGTCCTGCGCAGGTTACAGAGGTGCGGTCAGTGGTAAGAGTGTCTGGCGCAGGTTACAGAGGTGCGGTCAGTGGTAAGAGTGTCCGGGGCAGGCTACAGAGGTGCGGTCAGTGGTAAGAGTGTCCGGCGCAGGCTACAGAGGTGCGGTCAGTGGTAAGAGTGTCCTGCGCAGGTTTCAGAGGTGATGTCAGTAGTAAGAGTGTCCTGCGCAGGTTACAGAGGTGCGGTCAGCAGTAAGAGTGTCCTGCGCAGGTTACAGAGGTGCGGTCAGTGGTAAGAGTGTCGGGCGCAGGTTACAGAGGTGCGGTCAGTGGTAAGAGTGTCCGGGGCAGGCTACAGAGGTGCGGTCAGCAGTAACAGTGTCCCGCGCAGGTTACAGGGGTGCGGTCAGCAGTAAGAGTGTCCGGCGCAGGTTACAGAGGTGCGGTCAGTAGTAAGAGTGTCCCGCGCAGGTTACAGGGGTGCGGTCAGCAGTAAGAGTGTCCGGCGCAGGTTACAGAGGTGCGGTCAGTGGTAAGAGTGTCCGGCGCAGGTTACAGGGGTGCGGTCAGCGGTAAGAGTGTCTGGCGCAGGTTACAGAGGTGCGGTCAGTAGTAAGAGTGTCCGGCGCAGGTTTCAGAGGTGCGGTCAGTGGTAAGAGTGTCCGGCGCAGGTTACAGAGGTGCGGTCAGTAGTGAGAGTGTCCGGCGCAGGTTACAGAGGTGCGGTCAGTGGTAAGAGTGTCCGGGGCAGGCTACAGAGGTGCGGTCAGCAGTAACAGTGTCCCGCGCAGGTTACAGGGGTGCAGTCAGCAGTAAGAGTGTCCGGCGCAGGTTACAGAGGTGCGGTCAGTAGTAAGAGTGTCCGGCGCAGGTTACAGAGGTGCGGTCAGTGGTAAGAGTGTCCTGCGCAGGTTACAGGGGTGCGGTCAGTGGTAAGAGTGTCCGGCGCAGGTTACAGGGGTGCGGTCAGCAGTAAGAGTGTCCGGCGCAGGTTACAGGGGTGCGGTCAGCAGTAAGAGTGTCCGGCGCAGGCTACTGAGGTGCGGTCAGTGGTAAGAGTGTCCGGCGCAGGTTACAGAGGTGCGGTCAGTAGTAAGAGTGTCCCGCGCAGGTTACAGGGGTGTGGTCAGCAGTAAGAGTGTCCGGCGCAGGTTACAGAGGTGCGGTCAGTGGTAAGAGTGTCCTGCGCAGGTTACAGAGGTGCGGACAGTGGTAAGAGTGTCCGGCGCAGGTTACAGAGGTGCGTGCGGTCAGTGGTGAGAGTGTCCGGCACAGGTTACAGAGGTGCGGTCGGTAGTACGAGTGTCCGGCGCAGGTTACAGAGGTGCGGTCAGTGGTAAGAGTGTCCTGCGCAGGTTACAGGGGTGCGGTCAGTGGTAAGAGTGTCCGGCGCAGGTTACAGGGGTGCGGTCAGCAGTAAGAGTGTCCGGCGCAGGTTACAGGCGTGCGGTCAGCAGTAAGAGTGTCCGGCGCAGGCTACAGAGGTGCGGTCAGTGGTAAGAGTGTCCGGCGCAGGTTACAGAGGTGCGGTCAGTGGTAAGAGTGTCCTGCGCAGGTTACAGGGGTGCGGTCAGTAGTAAGAGTGTCCGGCGCATGTTACAGAGGTGCGGTCAGTGGTAAGAGTGTCCGGCGCAGGTTACAGAGGTGCGGTCAGCGGTAAGAGTGTCCGGCGCAGGTTACAGAGGTGCGGTCAGTGGTAAGAGTGTCCTGCGCAGGTTACAGAGGTGCGGTCAGCAGTAAGAGTGTCCTGCGCAGGTTTCAGAGGTGCGGTCAGTGGTAAGAGTGTCCGGCGCAGGTTACAGAGGTGCGGTCAGTAGTGAGAGTGTCCGGCGCAGGTAACAGAGGTGCGGTCAGTAGTAAGAGTGTCCTGCGCAGGTTACAGAGGTGCGGTCAGCAGTAAGAGTGTCCGGCGCAGGTTACAGAGGTGCGGTCAGTGGTAAGAGTGTCTGGGGCAGGCTACAGAGGTGCGGTCAGCAGTAACAGTGTCCGGCGCAGGTTACAGGGGTGCAGTCAGCAGTAAGAGTGTCCGGCGCAGGTTACAGAGGTGCGGTCAGTAGTAAGAGTGTCCGGCGCAGGTTACAGAGGTGCGGTCAGTGGTAAGAGTGTCCTGCGCAGGTTACAGGGGTGCGGTCAGTGGTAAGAGTGTCCGGCGCAGGTTACAGGGGTGCGGTCAGCAGTAAGAGTGTCCGGCGCAGGTTACAGGGGTGCGGTCAGCAGTAAGAGTGTCCGGCGCAGGCTACAGAGGTGCGGTCAGTGGTAAGAGTGTCCTGCGCAGGTTACAGGGGTGCGGTCAGTAGTAAGAGTGTCCGGCGCAGGTTACAGAGGTGCGGTCAGTGGTAAGAGTGTCCGGCGCAGGTTACAGAGGTGCGGTCAGCAGTAAGAGTGTCCGGCGCAGGTTACAGAGGTGCGGTCAGTGGTAAGAGTGTCCTGCGCAGGTTACAGAGGTGCGGTCAGCAGTAAGAGTGTCCTGCGCAGGTTTCAGAGGTGCGGTCAGTGGTAAGAGTGTCCGGCGCAGGTTACAGAGGTGCGGTCAGTAGTGAGAGTGTCCGGCGCAGGTAACAGAGGTGCGGTCAGTAGTAAGAGTGTCCTGCGCAGGTTACAGAGGTGCAGTCAGCAGTAAGAGTGTCCGGCGCAGGTTACAGAGGTGCGGTCAGTGGTAAGAGTGTCCGGCGCAGGTTACAGAGGTGCGGTCAGTGGTAAGAGTGTCCGGCGCAGGTTACAGAGGTGCGGTCAGTGGTAAGAGTGTCCTGCGCAGGTTACAGAGGTGCGGTCAGCAGTAAGAGTGTCCGGCGCAGGTTACAGAGGTGCGGTCAGTAGTGAGAGTGTCCGGCGCAGGTAACAGAGGTGCGGTCAGTGGTAAGAGTGTCCTGCGCAGGTTACAGAGGTGCGGTCAGCAGTAAGAGTGTCCTGCGCAGGTTTCAGAGGTGCGGTCAGTGGTAAGAGTGTCCGGCGCAGGTTACAGAGGTGCGGTCAGTAGTCAGAGGGTCCAGCGCAGGTAACAGAGGTGCGGTCAGTGGTAAGAGTGTCCTGTGCAGGTTACAGAGGTGCGGTCAGCAGTAAGAGTGTCCTGCGCAGGTTACAGAGGTGCGGTCAGTGGTAAGAGTGTCCGGCGCAGGTTACAGAGGTGCGGTCAGTGGTAAGAGTGTCCGGGGCAGGCTACAGAGGTGCGGTCAGTGGTAAGAGTGTCCTGCGCAGGTTACAGAGGTGCGGTCAGTGGTAAGAGTGTCCGGCGCAGGTTACAGAGGTGCGGTCAGCAGTAAGAGTGTCCGGCGCAGGTTACAGAGGTGCGGTCAGTAGTGAGAGTGTCCGGCGCAGGTAACAGAGGTGAGGTCAGTAGTAAGAGTGTCCTGCGCAGGTTACAGAGGTGCGGTCAGCAGTAAGAGTGTCCGGCGCAGGTTACAGAGGTGCGGTCAGTGGTAAGAGTGTCCGGCGCAGGTTACAGAGGTGCGGTCAGCAGTAAGAGTGTCCGGCACAGGTTACAGAGGTGCGGTCAGTGGTAAGAGTGTCTGGGGCAGGCTACAGAGGTGCGGTCAGCAGTAACAGTGTCCGGCGCAGGTTACAGGGGTGCAGTCAGCAGTAAGAGTGTCTGGCGCAGGTTACAGAGGTGTGGTCAGTAGTAAGAGTGTCCGGCGCAGGTTACAGAGGTGCGGTCAGTGGTAAGAGTGTCCTGCGCAGGTTACAGGGGTGCGTGCGGTCAGTGGTAAGAGTGTCCGGCGCAGGTTACAGGGGTGCGGTCAGCAGTAAGAGTGTCCGGCGCAGGTTACAGGGGTGCGGTCAGCAGTAAGAGTGTCCGGCGCAGGCTACAGAGGTGCGGTCAGTGGTAAGAGTGTCCTGCGCAGGTTACAGGGGTGCGGTCAGTAGTAAGAGTGTCCGGCGCAGGTCACAGAGGTGCGGTCAGTGGTAAGAGTGTCCGGCGCAGGTTACAGAGGTGCGGTCAGCAGTAAGAGTGTCCGGCGCAGGTTACAGAGGTGCGGTCAGTGGTAAGAGTGTCCTGCGCAGGTTACAGAGGTGCGGTCAGCAGTAAGAGTGTCCTGCGCAGGTTTCAGAGGTGCGGTCAGTGGTAAGAGTGTCCGGCGCAGGTTACAGAGGTGCGGTCAGTAGTGAGAGTGTCCGGCGCAGGTAACAGAGGTGCGGTCAGCAGTAAGAGTGTCCGGCGCAGGTTACAGAGGTGCGGTCAGTGGTAAGAGTGTCTGGGGCAGGCTACAGAGGTGCGGTCAGCAGTAACAGTGTCCTGCGCAGGTTACAGGGGTGCAGTCAGCAGTAAGAGTGTCCGGCGCAGGTTACAGAGGTGCGGTCAGTAGTAAGAGTGTCCGGCGCAGGTTACAGAGGTGCGGTCAGTGGAAAGAGTGTCCTGCGCAGGTTACAGGGGTGCGGTCAGTGGTAAGAGTGTCCGGCGCAGGTTACAGGGGTGCGGTCAGCGGTAAGAGTGTCCGGCGCAGGTTACAGGGGTGCGGTCAGCAGTAAGAGTGTCCGGCGCAGGCTACAGAGGTGCGGTCAGTGGTAAGAGTGTCCTGCGCAGGCTACAGAGGTGCGGTCAGTGGTAAGAGTGTCCTGCGCAGGTTACAGGGGTGCGGTCAGTAGTAAGAGTGTCCGGCGCAGGTTACAGAGGTGCGGTCAGTGGTAAGAGTGTCCGGCGCAGGTTACAGAGGTGCGGTCAGCAGTAAGAGTGTCCGGCGCAGGTTACAGAGGTGCGGTCAGTGGTAAGAGTGTCCGGCGCAGGTTACAGAGGTGCGGTCAGCAGTAAGAGTGTCCGGCGCAGGTTACAGAGGTGCGGTCAGTGGTAAGAGTGTCCGGCGCAGGTTACAGGGGTGCGGTCAGCAGTAAGAGTGTCCGGCGCAGGCTACAGAGGTGCGGTCAGTGGTAAGAGTGTCCTGCGCAGGCTACAGAGGTGCGGTCAGTGGTAAGAGTGTCCTGCGCAGGTTACAGGGGTGCGGTCAGTAGTAAGAGTGTCCGGCGCAGGTTACAGAGGTGCGGTCAGTGGTAAGAGTGTCCTGCGCAGGTTACAGAGGTGCGGTCAGTGGTAAGAGTGTCCGGCGCAGGTTACAGGGGTGCGGTCAGCGGTAAGAGTGTCCGGCGCAGGTTACAGGGGTGCGGTCAGCAGTAAGAGTGTCCGGCGCAGGCTACAGAGGTGCGGTCAGTGGTAAGAGTGTCCTGCGCAGGCTACAGAGGTGCGGTCAGAGGTAAGAGTGTCCTGCGCAGGTTACAGGGGTGCGGTCAGTAGTAAGAGTGTCCGGCGCAGGTTACAGAGGTGCGGTCAGTGGTAAGAGTGTCCGGCGCAGGTTACAGAGGTGCGGTCAGCAGTAAGAGTGTCCGGCGCAGGTTACAGAGGTGCGGTCAGTGGTAAGAGTGTCCGGCGCAGGTTACAGGGGTGCGGTCAGCAGTAAGAGTGTCCGGCGCAGGCTACAGAGGTGCGGTCAGTGGTAAGAGTGTCCTGCGCAGGCTACAGAGGTGCGGTCAGTGGTAAGAGTGTCCTGCGCAGGTTACAGGGGTGCGGTCAGTAGTAAGAGTGTCCGGCGCAGGTTACAGAGGTGCGGTCAGTGGTAAGAGTGTCCTGCGCAGGTTACAGAGGTGCGGTCAGTGGTAAGAGTGTCCGGCGCAGGTTACAGGGGTGCGGTCAGCGGTAAGAGTGTCCGGCGCAGGTTACAGGGGTGCGGTCAGCAGTAAGAGTGTCCGGCGCAGGCTACAGAGGTACGGTCAGTGGTAAGAGTGTCCTGCGCAGGCTACAGAGGTGCGGTCAGTGGTAAGAGTGTCCTGCGCAGGTTACAGGGGTGCGGTCAGTAGTAAGAGTGTCCGGCGCAGGTTACAGGGGTGCGGTCAGTGGTAAGAGTGTCCGGCACAGGTTACAGAGGTGCGGTCAGCAGTAAGAGTGTCCGGCACAGGTTACAGAGGTGCGGTCAGTGGTAAGAGTGTCCGGCGCAGGTTACAGAGGTGCGGTCAGCGGTAAGAGTGTCCGGCGCAGGTTACAGAGGTGCGGTCAGTGGTAAGAGTGTCCGGCGCAGGTTACAGGGGTGCGGTCAGCAGTAAGAGTGTCCGGCGCAGGCTACAGAGGTGCGGTCAGTGGTAAGAGTGTCCTGCGCAGGCTACAGAGGTGCGGTCAGTGGTAAGAGTGTCCTGCGCAGGTTACAGGGGTGCGGTCAGTAGTAAGAGTGTCCGGCGCAGGTTACAGAGGTGCGGTCAGTGGTAAGAGTGTCCTGCGCAGGTTACAGAGGTGCGGTCAGTGGTAAGAGTGTCCGGCGCAGGTTACAGAGGTGCGGTCAGCAGTAAGAGTGTCCGGCGCAGGTTACAGAGGTGCGGTCAGTGGTAAGAGTGTCCTGCGCAGGTTTCAGAGGTGCGGTCAGTGGTAAGAGTGTCCGGCGCAGGTTACAGAGGTGCGGTCAGTAGTGAGAGTGTCCGGCGCAGGTAACAGAGGTGCGGTCAGTAGTAAGAGTGTCCTGCGGAGGTTACAGAGGTGCGGTCAGCAGTAAGAGTGTCCGGCGCAGGTTACAGAGGTGCGGTCAGCAGTAAGAGTGTCCGGCGCAGGTTACAGAGGTGCGGTCAGCAGTAAGAGTGTCCGGCGCAGGTTACAGAGGTGCGGTCAGTGGTAAGAGTGTCCGGCGCAGGTTACAGAGGTGCGGTCAGCGGTAAGAGTGTCCGGCACAGGTTACAGAGGTGCGGTCAGTGGTAAGAGTGTCCTGCGCAGGTTACAGAGGTGCGGTCAGCAGTAAGAGTGTCCTGCGCAGGTTTCAGAGGTGCGGTCAGTGGTAAGAGTGTCCGGCGCAGGTTACAGAGGTGCGGTCAGTAGTGAGAGTGTCCGGCGCAGGTAACAGAGGTGCGGTCAGTAGTAAGAGTGTCCTGCGCAGGTTACAGAGGTGCGGTCAGCAGTAAGAGTGTCCGGCGCAGGTTACAGAGGTGCGGTCAGTGGTAAGAGTGTCTGGGGCAGGCTACAGAGGTGCGGTCAGCAGTAACAGTGTCCGGCGCAGGTTACAGGGGTGCAGTCAGCAGTAAGAGTGTCCGGCGCAGGTTACAGAGGTGCGGTCAGTAGTAAGAGTGTCCGGCGCAGGTTACAGAGGTGCGGTCAGTGGAAAGAGTGTCCTGCGCAGGTTACAGGGGTGCGGTCAGTGGTAAGAGTGTCCGGCGCAGGTTACAGGGGTGCGGTCAGCGGTAAGAGTGTCCGGCGCAGGTTACAGGGGTGCGGTCAGCAGTAAGAGTGTCCGGCGCAGGCTACAGAGGTGCGGTCAGTGGTAAGAGTGTCCTGCGCAGGCTACAGAGGTGCGGTCAGTGGTAAGAGTGTCCTGCGCAGGTTACAGGGGTGCGGTCAGTAGTAAGAGTGTCCGGCGCAGGTTACAGAGGTGCGGTCAGTGGTAAGAGTGTCCGGCGCAGGTTACAGAGGTGCGGTCAGCAGTAAGAGTGTCCGGCGCAGGTTACAGAGGTGCGGTCAGTGGTAAGAGTGTCCTGCGCAGGTTACAGAGGTGCGGTCAGTGGTAAGAGTGTCCGGCGCAGGTTACAGAGGTGCGGTCAGCAGTAAGAGTGTCCGGCGCAGGTTACAGAGGTGCGGTCAGTGGTAAGAGTGTCCTGCGCAGGTTTCAGAGGTGCGGTCAGTGGTAAGAGTGTCCGGCGCAGGTTACAGAGGTGCGGTCAGTAGTGAGAGTGTCCGGCGCAGGTAACAGAGGTGCGGTCAGTAGTAAGAGTGTCCTGCGGAGGTTACAGAGGTGCGGTCAGCAGTAAGAGTGTCCGGCGCAGGTTACAGAGGTGCGGTCAGTGGTAAGAGTGTCCGGCGCAGGTTACAGAGGTGTGGTCAGTGGTAAGAGTGTCCGGCGCAGGTTACAGAGGTGCGGTCAGTGGTAAGAGTGTCCTGCGCAGGTTACAGAGGTGCGGTCAGCAGTAAGAGTGTCCGGCGCAGGTTACAGAGGTGCGGTCAGTAGTGAGAGTGTCCGGCGCAGGTAACAGAGGTGCGGTCAGTGGTAAGAGTGTCCTGCGCAGGTTACAGAGGTGCGGTCAGCAGTAAGAGTGTCCTGCGCAGGTTTCAGAGGTGCGGTCAGTGGTAAGAGTGTCCGGCGCAGGTTACAGAGGTACGGTCAGTAGTGAGAGGGTCCAGCGCAGGTAACAGAGGTGCGGTCAGTGGTAAGAGTGTCCTGCGCAGGTTACAGAGGTGCGGTCAGCAGTAAGAGTGTCCTGCGCAGGTTACAGAGGTGCGGTCAGTGGTAAGAGTGTCCGGCGCAGGTTACAGAGGTGCGGTCAGTGGTAAGAGTGTCCGGGGCAGGCTACAGAGGTGCGGTCAGTGGCAAGAGTGTCCTGCGCAGGCTACAGAGGTGCGGTCAGTGGTAAGAGTGTCCTGCGCAGGTTTCAGAGGTGCGGTCAGTAGTAAGAGTGTCCTGCGCAGGTTACAGAGGTGCGGTCAGCAGTAAGAGTGTCCTGCGCAGGTTACAGAGGTGCGGTCAGTGGTAAGAGTGTCGGGCGCAGGTTACAGAGGTGCGGTCAGTGGTAAGAGTGTCCGGGGCAGGCTACAGAGGTGCGGTCAGCAGTAACAGTGTCCCGCGCAGGTTACAGGGGTGCGGTCAGCAGTAAGAGTGTCCGGCGCAGGTTACAGAGGTGCGGTCAGTAGTAAGAGTGTCCCGCGCAAGTTACAGGGGTGCGGTCAGCAGTAAGAGTGTCCGGCGCAGGTTACAGGGGTGCGGTCAGTGGTAAGAGTGTCCGGCGCAGGTTACAGGGGTGCGGTCAGCAGTAAGAGTGTCCGGCGCAGGTTACAGGGGTGCGGTCAGCAGTAAGAGTGTCCGGCGCAGGTTACAGGGGTGCGGTCAGCAGTAAGAGTGTCCGGCGCAGGCTACAGAGGTGCGGTCAGTGGTAAGAGTGTCCTGCGCAGGTTACAGGGGTGCGGTCAGTAGTAAGAGTGTACGGCGCAGGTTACAGAGGTGCGGTCAGTGGTAAGAGTGTCCGGCGCAGGTTACAGAGGTGCGGTCAGCAGTAAGAGTGTCCGGCGCAGGTTACAGAGGTGCGGTCAGCGGTAAGAGTGTCCTGCGCAGGTTACAGAGGTGCGGTCAGCAGTAAGAGTGCCCTGCGCAGGTTTCAGAGGTGCGGTCAGTGGTAAGAGTGTCCGGCGCAGGTTACAGAGGTGCGGTCAGTAGTGAGAGTGTCCGACGCAGGTTACAGGGGTGCGGTCAGCGGTAAGAGTGTCCGGCGCAGGTTACAGAGGTGCGGTCAGTAGTAAGAGTGTCCGGCGCAGGTTTCAGAGGTGCGGTCAGTGGTAAGAGTGTCCGGCGCAGGTTACAGAGGTGCGGTCAGTGGTAAGAGTGTCCGGCGCAGGTTACAGAGGTGCGGTCAGTGGTAAGAGTGTCCTGCGCAGGTTACAGAGGTGCGGTCAGCAGTAAGAGTGTCCGGCGCAGGTTACAGAGGTGCGGTCAGTAGTGAGAGTGTCCGGCGCAGGTAACAGAGGTGCGGTCAGTGGTAAGAGTGTCCTGCGCAGGTTACAGAGGTGCGGTCAGCAGTAAGAGTGTCCTGCGCAGGTTTCAGAGGTGCGGTCAGTGGTAAGAGTGTCCGGCGCAGGTTACAGAGGTACGGTCAGTAGTGAGAGGGTCCAGCGCAGGTAACAGAGGTGCGGTCAGTGGTAAGAGTGTCCTGCGCAGGTTACAGAGGTGCGGTCAGCAGTAAGAGTGTCCTGCGCAGGTTACAGAGGTGCGGTCAGTGGTAAGAGTGTCCGGCGCAGGTTACAGAGGTGCGGTCAGTGGTAAGAGTGTCCGGGGCAGGCTACAGAGGTGCGGTCAGTGGTAAGAGTGTCCGGGGCAGGCTACAGAGGTGCGGTCAGTGGTAAGAGTGTCCTGCGCAGGCTACAGAGGTGCGGTCAGTGGTAAGAGTGTCCTGCGCAGGTTTCAGAGGTGCGGTCAGTAGTAAGAGTGTCCTGCGCAGGTTACAGAGGTGCGGTCAGCAGTAAGAGTGTCCTGCGCAGGTTACCGAGGTGCGGTCAGTGGTAAGAGTGTCGGGCGCAGGTTACAGAGATGCGGTCAGTGGTAAGAGTGTCCGGGGCAGGCTACAGAGGTGCGGTCAGCAGTAACAGTGTCCCGCGCAGGTTACAGGGGTGCGGTCAGCAGTAAGAGTGTCCGGCGCAGGTTACAGAGGTGCGGTCAGTAGTAAGAGTGTCCCGCGCAGGTTACAGGGGTGCGGTCAGCAGTAAGAGTGTCCGGCGCAGGTTACAGAGGTGCGGTCAGTGGTAAGAGTGTCCGGCGCAGGTTACAGGGGTGCGGTCAGCGGTAAGAGTGTCCGGCGCAGGTTACAGAGGTGCGGTCAGTAGTAAGAGTGTCCGGCGCAGGTTTCAGAGGTGCGGTCAGTGGTAAGAGTGTCCGGCGCAGGTTACAGAGGTGCGGTCAGTAGTGAGAGTGTCCGGCGCAGGTTACAGAGGTGCGGTCAGTGGTAAGAGTGTCCGGGGCAGGCTACAGAGGTGCGGTCAGCAGTAACAGTGTCCCGCGCAGGTTACAGGGGTGCAGTCAGCAGTAAGAGTGTCCGGCGCAGGTTACAGAGGTGCGGTCAGTAGTAAGAGGGTCCGGCGCAGGTTACAGAGGTGCGGTCAGTGGTAAGAGTGTCCTGCGCAGGTTACAGGGGTGCGGTCAGTGGTAAGAGTGTCCGGCGCAGGTTACAGGGGTGCGGTCAGCGGTAAGAGTGTCCGGCGCAGGTTACAGGGGTGCGGTCAGCAGTAAGAGTGTCCGGCGCAGGATACTGAGGTGCGGTCAGTGGTAAGAGTGTCCGGCGCAGGTTACAGAGGTGCGGTCAGTAGTAAGAGTGTCCCGCGCAGGTTACAGGGGTGCGGTCAGCAGTAAGAGTGTCCGGCGCAGGTTACAGAGGTGCGGTCAGTGGTAAGAGTGTCCGGGGCAGGCTACAGAGGTGCGGTCAGTGGTAAGAGTGTCCGGCGCAGGTTAAAGAGGTGCGGTCAGCGGTAAGAGTGTCCGGGGCAGGCTACAGAGGTGCGGTCAGTGGAAAGAGTGTCCTGCGCAGGTTACAGGGGTGCGGTCAGTGGTAAGAGTGTCCGGCGCAGGTTACAGGGGTGCGGTCAGCGGTAAGAGTGTCCGGCGCAGGTTACAGGGGTGCGGTCAGCAGTAAGAGTGTCCGGCGCAGGCTACAGAGGTGCGGTCAGTGGTAAGAGTGTCCTGCGCAGGCTACAGAGGTGCGGTCAATGGTAAGAGTGTCCTGCGCAGGTTACAGGGGTGCGGTCAGTAGTAAGAGTGTCCGGCGCAGGTTACAGAGGTGCGGTCAGTGGTAAGAGTGTCCGGCGCAGGTTACAGAGGTGCGGTCAGCAGTAAGAGTGTCCGGCGCAGGTTACAGAGGTGCGGTCAGTGGTAAGAGTGTCCTGCGCAGGTTACAGAGGTGCGGTCAGTGGTAAGAGTGTCCGGCGCAGGTAACAGAGGTGCGGTCAGTAGTAAGAGTGTCCTGCGGAGGTTACAGAGGTGCGGTCAGCAGTAAGAGTGTCCGGCGCAGGTTACAGAGGTGCGGTCAGTGGTAAGAGTGTCCGGCGCAGGTTACAGAGGTGCGGTCAGTGGTAAGAGTGTCCGGCGCAGGTTACAGAGGTGCGGTCAGTGGTAAGAGTGTCCTGCGCAGGTTACAGAGGTGCGGTCAGCAGTAAGAGTGTCCGGCGCAGGTTACAGAGGTGCGGTCAGTAGTGAGAGTGTCCGGCGCAGGTAACAGAGGTGCGGTCAGTGGTAAGAGTGTCCTGCGCAGGTTACAGAGGTGCGGTCAGCAGTAAGAGTGTCCTGCGCAGGTTTCAGAGGTGCGGTCAGTGGTAAGAGTGTCCGGCGCAGGTTACAGAGGTGCGGTCAGTAGTGAGAGGGTCCAGCGCAGGTAACAGAGGTGCGGTCAGTGGTAAGAGTGTCCTGCGCAGGTTACAGAGGTGCGGTCAGCAGTAAGAGTGTCCTGCGCAGGTTACAGAGGTGCGGTCAGTGGTAAGAGTGTCCGGCGCAGGTTACAGAGGTGCGGTCAGTGGTAAGAGTGTCCGGGGCAGGCTACAGAGGTGCGGTCAGTGGCAAGAGTGTCCTGCGCAGGCTACAGAGGTGCGGTCAGTGGTAAGAGTGTCCTGCGCAGGTTTCAGAGGTGCGGTCAGTAGTAAGAGTGTCCTGCGCAGGTTACAGAGGTGCGGTCAGCAGTAAGAGTGTCCTGCGCAGGTTACAGAGGTGCGGTCAGTGGTAAGAGTGTCGGGCGCAGGTTACAGAGGTGCGGTCAGTGGTAAGAGTGTCCGGGGCAGGCTACAGAGGTGCGGTCAGCAGTAACAGTGTCCCGCGCAGGTTACAGGGGTGCGGTCAGCAGTAAGAGTGTCCGGCGCAGGTTACAGAGGTGCGGTCAGTAGTAAGAGTGTCCCGCGCAAGTTACAGGGGTGCGGTCAGCAGTAAGAGTGTCCGGCGCAGGTTACAGGGGTGCGGTCAGTGGTAAGAGTGTCCGGCGCAGGTTACAGGGGTGCGGTCAGCAGTAAGAGTGTCCGGCGCAGGTTACAGGGGTGCGGTCAGCAGTAAGAGTGTCCGGCGCAGGCTACAGAGGTGCGGTCAGTGGTAAGAGTGTCCTGCGCAGGTTACAGGGGTGCGGTCAGTAGTAAGAGTGTACGGCGCAGGTTACAGAGGTGCGGTCAGTGGTAAGAGTGTCCGGCGCAGGTTACAGAGGTGCGGTCAGCAGTAAGAGTGTCCGGCGCAGGTTACAGAGGTGCGGTCAGCGGTAAGAGTGTCCTGCGCAGGTTACAGAGGTGCGGTCAGCAGTAAGAGTGCCCTGCGCAGGTTTCAGAGGTGCGGTCAGTGGTAAGAGTGTCCGGCGCAGGTTACAGAGGTGCGGTCAGTAGTGAGAGTGTCCGGCGCAGGTTACAGGGGTGCGGTCAGCGGTAAGAGTGTCCGGCGCAGGTTACAGAGGTGCGGTCAGTAGTAAGAGTGTCCGGCGCAGGTTTCAGAGGTGCGGTCAGTGGTAAGAGTGTCCGGCGCAGGTTACAGAGGTGCGGTCAGTGGTAAGAGTGTCCGGCGCAGGTTACAGAGGTGCGGTCAGTGGTAAGAGTGTCCTGCGCAGGTTACAGAGGTGCGGTCAGCAGTAAGAGTGTCCGGCGCAGGTTACAGAGGTGCGGTCAGTAGTGAGAGTGTCCGGCGCAGGTAACAGAGGTGCGGTCAGTGGTAAGAGTGTCCTGCGCAGGTTACAGAGGTGCGGTCAGCAGTAAGAGTGTCCTGCGCAGGTTTCAGAGGTGCGGTCAGTGGTAAGAGTGTCCGGCGCAGGTTACAGAGGTACGGTCAGTAGTGAGAGGGTCCAGCGCAGGTAACAGAGGTGCGGTCAGTGGTAAGAGTGTCCTGCGCAGGTTACAGAGGTGCGGTCAGCAGTAAGAGTGTCCTGCGCAGGTTACAGAGGTGCGGTCAGTGGTAAGAGTGTCCGGCGCAGGTTACAGAGGTGCGGTCAGTGGTAAGAGTGTCCGGGGCAGGCTACAGAGGTGCGGTCAGTGGTAAGAGTGTCCGGGGCAGGCTACAGAGGTGCGGTCAGTGGTAAGAGTGTCCTGCGCAGGCTACAGAGGTGCGGTCAGTGGTAAGAGTGTCCTGCGCAGGTTTCAGAGGTGCGGTCAGTAGTAAGAGTGTCCTGCGCAGGTTACAGAGGTGCGGTCAGCAGTAAGAGTGTCCTGCGCAGGTTACCGAGGTGCTGTCAGCGGTAAGAGTGTCGGGCGCAGGTTACAGAGATGCGGTCAGTGGTAAGAGTGTCCGGGGCAGGCTACAGAGGTGCGGTCAGCAGTAACAGTGTCCCGCGCAGGTTACAGGGGTGCGGTCAGCAGTAAGAGTGTCCGGCGCAGGTTACAGAGGTGCGGTCAGTAGTAAGAGTGTCCCGCGCAGGTTACAGGGGTGCGGTCAGCAGTAAGAGTGTCCGGCGCAGGTTACAGAGGTGCGGTCAGTGGTAAGAGTGTCCGGCGCAGGTTACAGGGGTGCGGTCAGCGGTAAGAGTGTCCGGCGCAGGTTACAGAGGTGCGGTCAGTAGTAAGAGTGTCCGGCGCAGGTTTCAGAGGTGCGGTCAGTGGTAAGAGTGTCCGGCGCAGGTTACAGAGGTGCGGTCAGTAGTGAGAGTGTCCGGCGCAGGTTACAGAGGTGCGGTCAGTGGTAAGAGTGTCCGGGGCAGGCTACAGAGGTGCGGTCAGCAGTAACAGTGTCCCGCGCAGGTTACAGGGGTGCAGTCAGCAGTAAGAGTGTCCGGCGCAGGTTACAGAGGTGCGGTCAGTGGTAAGAGTGTCCGGCGCAGGTTACAGAGGTGCGGTCAGTAGTAAGAGTGTCCGGCGCAGGTTACAGAGGTGCGGTCAGTGGTAAGAGTGTCCTGCGCAGGTTACAGGGGTGCGGTCAGTGGTAAGAGTGTCCGGCGCAGGTTACAGGGGTGCGGTCAGCAGTAAGAGTGTCCGGCGCAGGTTACAGGGGTGCGGTCAGCAGTAAGAGTGTCCGGCGCAGGCTACTGAGGTGCGGTCAGTGGTAAGAGTGTCCGGCGCAGGTTACAGAGGTGCGGTCAGTAGTAAGAGTGTCCCGCGCAGGTTACAGGGGTGTGGTCAGCAGTAAGAGTGTCCGGCGCAGGTTACAGAGGTGCGGTCAGTGGTAAGAGTGTCCTGCGCAGGTTACAGAGGTGCGGACAGTGGTAAGAGTGTCCGGCGCAGGTTACAGAGGTGCGTGCGGTCAGTGGTGAGAGTGTCCGGCACAGGTTACAGAGGTGCGGTCGGTAGTACGAGTGTCCGGCGCAGGTTACAGAGGTGCGGTCAGTGGTAAGAGTGTCCTGCGCAGGTTACAGGGGTGCGGTCAGTGGTAAGAGTGTCCGGCGCAGGTTACAGGGGTGCGGTCAGCAGTAAGAGTGTCCGGCGCAGGTTACAGGCGTGCGGTCAGCAGTAAGAGTGTCCGGCGCAGGCTACAGAGGTGCGGTCAGTGGTAAGAGTGTCCGGCGCAGGTTACAGAGGTGCGGTCAGTGGTAAGAGTGTCCTGCGCAGGTTACAGGGGTGCGGTCAGTAGTAAGAGTGTCCGGCGCATGTTACAGAGGTGCGGTCAGTGGTAAGAGTGTCCGGCGCAGGTTACAGAGGTGCGGTCAGCGGTAAGAGTGTCCGGCGCAGGTTACAGAGGTGCGGTCAGTGGTAAGAGTGTCCTGCGCAGGTTACAGAGGTGCGGTCAGCAGTAAGAGTGTCCTGCGCAGGTTTCAGAGGTGCGGTCAGTGGTAAGAGTGTCCGGCGCAGGTTACAGAGGTGCGGTCAGTAGTGAGAGTGTCCGGCGCAGGTAACAGAGGTGCGGTCAGTAGTAAGAGTGTCCTGCGCAGGTTACAGAGGTGCGGTCAGCAGTAAGAGTGTCCGGCGCAGGTTACAGAGGTGCGGTCAGTGGTAAGAGTGTCTGGGGCAGGCTACAGAGGTGCGGTCAGCAGTAACAGTGTCCGGCGCAGGTTACAGGGGTGCAGTCAGCAGTAAGAGTGTCCGGCGCAGGTTACAGAGGTGCGGTCAGTAGTAAGAGTGTCCGGCGCAGGTTACAGAGGTGCGGTCAGTGGTAAGAGTGTCCTGCGCAGGTTACAGGGGTGCGGTCAGTGGTAAGAGTGTCCGGCGCAGGTTACAGGGGTGCGGTCAGCAGTAAGAGTGTCCGGCGCAGGTTACAGGGGTGCGGTCAGCAGTAAGAGTGTCCGGCGCAGGCTACAGAGGTGCGGTCAGTGGTAAGAGTGTCCTGCGCAGGTTACAGGGGTGCGGTCAGTAGTAAGAGTGTCCGGCGCAGGTTACAGAGGTGCGGTCAGTGGTAAGAGTGTCCGGCGCAGGTTACAGAGGTGCGGTCAGCAGTAAGAGTGTCCGGCGCAGGTTACAGAGGTGCGGTCAGTGGTAAGAGTGTCCTGCGCAGGTTACAGAGGTGCGGTCAGCAGTAAGAGTGTCCTGCGCAGGTTTCAGAGGTGCGGTCAGTGGTAAGAGTGTCCGGCGCAGGTTACAGAGGTGCGGTCAGTAGTGAGAGTGTCCGGCGCAGGTAACAGAGGTGCGGTCAGTAGTAAGAGTGTCCTGCGCAGGTTACAGAGGTGCAGTCAGCAGTAAGAGTGTCCGGCGCAGGTTACAGAGGTGCGGTCAGTGGTAAGAGTGTCCGGCGCAGGTTACAGAGGTGCGGTCAGTGGTAAGAGTGTCCGGCGCAGGTTACAGAGGTGCGGTCAGTGGTAAGAGTGTCCTGCGCAGGTTACAGAGGTGCGGTCAGCAGTAAGAGTGTCCGGCGCAGGTTACAGAGGTGCGGTCAGTAGTGAGAGTGTCCGGCGCAGGTAACAGAGGTGCGGTCAGTGGTAAGAGTGTCCTGCGCAGGTTACAGAGGTGCGGTCAGCAGTAAGAGTGTCCTGCGCAGGTTTCAGAGGTGCGGTCAGTGGTAAGAGTGTCCGGCGCAGGTTACAGACGTGCGGTCAGTAGTCAGAGGGTCCAGCGCAGGTAACAGAGGTGCGGTCAGTGGTAAGAGTGTCCTGTGCAGGTTACAGAGGTGCGGTCAGCAGTAAGAGTGTCCTGCGCAGGTTACAGAGGTGCGGTCAGTGGTAAGAGTGTCCGGCGCAGGTTACAGAGGTGCGGTCAGTGGTAAGAGTGTCCGGGGCAGGCTACAGAGGTGCGGTCAGTGGTAAGAGTGTCCTGCGCAGGTTACAGAGGTGCGGTCAGTGGTAAGAGTGTCCGGCGCAGGTTACAGAGGTGCGGTCAGCAGTAAGAGTGTCCGGCGCAGGTTACAGAGGTGCGGTCAGTAGTGAGAGTGTCCGGCGCAGGTAACAGAGGTGAGGTCAGTAGTAAGAGTGTCCTGCGCAGGTTACAGAGGTGCGGTCAGCAGTAAGAGTGTCCGGCGCAGGTTACAGAGGTGCGGTCAGTGGTAAGAGTGTCCGGCGCAGGTTACAGAGGTGCGGTCAGCAGTAAGAGTGTCCGGCACAGGTTACAGAGGTGCGGTCAGTGGTAAGAGTGTCTGGGGCAGGCTACAGAGGTGCGGTCAGCAGTAACAGTGTCCGGCGCAGGTTACAGGGGTGCAGTCAGCAGTAAGAGTGTCTGGCGCAGGTTACAGAGGTGTGGTCAGTAGTAAGAGTGTCCGGCGCAGGTTACAGAGGTGCGGTCAGTGGTAAGAGTGTCCTGCGCAGGTTACAGGGGTGCGGTCAGTGGTAAGAGTGTCCGGCGCAGGTTACAGGGGTGCGGTCAGCAGTAAGAGTGTCCGGCGCAGGTTACAGGGGTGCGGTCAGCAGTAAGAGTGTCCGGCGCAGGCTACAGAGGTGCGGTCAGTGGTAAGAGTGTCCTGCGCAGGTTACAGGGGTGCGGTCAGTAGTAAGAGTGTCCGGCGCAGGTTACAGAGGTGCGGTCAGTGGTAAGAGTGTCCGGCGCAGGTTACAGAGGTGCGGTCAGCAGTAAGAGTGTCCGGCGCAGGTTACAGAGGTGCGGTCAGTGGTAAGAGTGTCCTGCGCAGGTTACAGAGGTGCGGTCAGCAGTAAGAGTGTCCTGCGCAGGTTTCAGAGGTGCGGTCAGTGGTAAGAGTGTCCGGCGCAGGTTACAGAGGTGCGGTCAGTAGTGAGAGTGTCCGGCGCAGGTAACAGAGGTGCGGTCAGCAGTAAGAGTGTCCGGCGCAGGTTACAGAGGTGCGGTCAGTGGTAAGAGTGTCTGGGGCAGGCTACAGAGGTGCGGTCAGCAGTAACAGTGTCCTGCGCAGGTTACAGGGGTGCAGTCAGCAGTAAGAGTGTCCGGCGCAGGTTACAGAGGTGCGGTCAGTAGTAAGAGTGTCCGGCGCAGGTTACAGAGGTGCGGTCAGTGGAAAGAGTGTCCTGCGCAGGTTACAGGGGTGCGGTCAGTGGTAAGAGTGTCCGGCGCAGGTTACAGGGGTGCGGTCAGCGGTAAGAGTGTCCGGCGCAGGTTACAGGGGTGCGGTCAGCAGTAAGAGTGTCCGGCGCAGGCTACAGAGGTGCGGTCAGTGGTAAGAGTGTCCTGCGCAGGCTACAGAGGTGCGGTCAGTGGTAAGAGTGTCCTGCGCAGGTTACAGGGGTGCGGTCAGTAGTAAGAGTGTCCGGCGCAGGTTACAGAGGTGCGGTCAGTGGTAAGAGTGTCCGGCGCAGGTTACAGAGGTGCGGTCAGCAGTAAGAGTGTCCGGCGCAGGTTACAGAGGTGCGGTCAGTGGTAAGAGTGTCCGGCGCAGGTTACAGAGGTGCGGTCAGCAGTAAGAGTGTCCGGCGCAGGTTACAGAGGTGCGGTCAGTGGTAAGAGTGTCCGGCGCAGGTTACAGGGGTGCGGTCAGCAGTAAGAGTGTCCGGCGCAGGCTACAGAGGTGCGGTCAGTGGTAAGTGTCCTGCGCAGGCTACAGAGGTGCGGTCAGTGGTAAGAGTGTCCTGCGCAGGTTACAGGGGTGCGGTCAGTAGTAAGAGTGTCCGGCGCAGGTTACAGAGGTGCGGTCAGTGGTAAGAGTGTCCTGCGCAGGTTACAGAGGTGCGGTCAGTGGTAAGAGTGTCCGGCGGAGGTTACAGGGGTGCGGTCAGCGGTAAGAGTGTCCGGCGCAGGTTACAGGGGTGCGGTCAGCAGTAAGAGTGTCCGGCGCAGGCTACAGAGGTGCGGTCAGTGGTAAGAGTGTCCTGCGCAGGCTACAGAGGTGCGGTCAGAGGTAAGAGTGTCCTGCGCAGGTTACAGGGGTGCGGTCAGTAGTAAGAGTGTCCGGCGCAGGTTACAGAGGTGCGGTCAGTGGTAAGAGTGTCCGGCGCAGGTTACAGAGGTGCGGTCAGCAGTAAGAGTGTCCGGCGCAGGTTACAGAGGTGCGGTCAGTGGTAAGAGTGTCCGGCGCAGGTTACAGGGGTGCGGTCAGCAGTAAGAGTGTCCGGCGCAGGCTACAGAGGTGCGGTCAGTGGTAAGAGTGTCCTGCGCAGGCTACAGAGGTGCGGTCAGTGGTAAGAGTGTCCTGCGCAGGTTACAGGGGTGCGGTCAGTAGTAAGAGTGTCCGGCGCAGGTTACAGAGGTGCGGTCAGTGGTAAGAGTGTCCTGCGCAGGTTACAGAGGTGCGGTCAGTGGTAAGAGTGTCCGGCGCAGGTTACAGGGGTGCGGTCAGCGGTAAGAGTGTCCGGCGCAGGTTACAGGGGTGCGGTCAGCAGTAAGAGTGTCCGGCGCAGGCTACAGAGGTGCGGTCAGTGGTAAGAGTGTCCTGCGCAGGCTACAGAGGTGCGGTCAGTGGTAAGAGTGTCCTGCGCAGGTTACAGGGGTGCGGTCAGTAGTAAGAGTGTCCGGCGCAGGTTACAGAGGTGCGGTCAGTGGTAAGAGTGTCCGGCACAGGTTACAGAGGTGCGGTCAGCAGTAAGAGTGTCCGGCGCAGGTTACAGAGGTGCGGTCAGTGGTAAGAGTGTCCGGCGCAGGTTACAGAGGTGCGGTCAGCAGTAAGAGTGTCCGGCGCAGGTTACAGAGGTGCGGTCAGTGGTAAGAGTGTCCGGCGCAGGTTACAGGGGTGCGGTCAGCAGTAAGAGTGTCCGGCGCAGGCTACAGAGGTGCGGTCAGTGGTAAGAGTGTCCTGCGCAGGCTACAGAGGTGCGGTCAGTGGTAAGAGTGTCCTGCGCAGGTTACAGGGGTGCGGTCAGTAGTAAGAGTGTCCGGCGCAGGTTACAGAGGTGCGGTCAGTGGTAAGAGTGTCCTGCGCAGGTTACAGAGGTGCGGTCAGTGGTAAGAGTGTCCGGCGCAGGTTACAGAGGTGCGGTCAGCAGTAAGAGTGTCCGGCGCAGGTTACAGAGGTGCGGTCAGTGGTAAGAGTGTCCTGCGCAGGTTTCAGAGGTGCGGTCAGTGGTAAGAGTGTCCGGCGCAGGTTACAGAGGTGCGGTCAGTAGTGAGAGTGTCCGGCGCAGGTAACAGAGGTGCGGTCAGTAGTAATAGTGTCCTGCGGAGGTTACAGAGGTGCGGTCAGCAGTAAGAGTGTCCGGCGCAGGTTACAGAGGTGCGGTCAGCAGTAAGAGTGTCCGGCGCAGGTTACAGAGGTGCGGTCAGTGGTAAGAGTGTCCGGCGCAGGTTACAGAGGTGCGGTCAGTGGTAAGAGTGTCCTGCGCAGGTTACAGAGGTGCGGTCAGCAGTAAGAGTGTCCGGCACAGGTTACAGAGGTGCGGTCAGTGGTAAGAGTGTCTGGGGCAGGCTACAGAGGTGCGGTCAGCAGTAACAGTGTCCGGCGCAGGTTACAGGGGTGCAGTCAGCAGTAAGAGTGTCTGGCGCAGGTTACAGAGGTGTGGTCAGTAGTAAGAGTGTCCGGCGCAGGTTACAGAGGTGCGGTCAGTGGTAAGAGTGTCCTGCGCAGGTTACAGGGGTGCGGTCAGTGGTAAGAGTGTCCGGCGCAGGTTACAGGGGTGCGGTCAGCAGTAAGAGTGTCCGGCGCAGGTTACAGGGGTGCGGTCAGCAGTAAGAGTGTCCGGCGCAGGCTACAGAGGTGCGGTCAGTGGTAAGAGTGTCCTGCGCAGGTTACAGGGGTGCGGTCAGTAGTAAGAGTGTCCGGCGCAGGTTACAGAGGTGCGGTCAGTGGTAAGAGTGTCCGGCGCAGGTTACAGAGGTGCGGTCAGCAGTAAGAGTGTCCGGCGCAGGTTACAGAGGTGCGGTCAGTGGTAAGAGTGTCCTGCGCAGGTTACAGAGGTGCGGTCAGCAGTAAGAGTGTCCTGCGCAGGTTTCAGAGGTGCGGTCAGTGGTAAGAGTGTCCGGCGCAGGTTACAGAGGTGCGGTCAGTAGTGAGAGTGTCCGGCGCAGGTAACAGAGGTGCGGTCAGTAGTAAGAGTGTCCTGCGCAGGTTACAGAGGTGCGGTCAGCAGTAAGAGTGTCCGGCGCAGGTTACAGAGGTGCGGTCAGTGGTAAGAGTGTCTGGGGCAGGCTACAGAGGTGCGGTCAGCAGTAACAGTGTCCGGCGCAGGTTACAGGGGTGCAGTCAGCAGTAAGAGTGTCCGGCGCAGGTTACAGAGGTGCGGTCAGTAGTAAGAGTGTCCGGCGCAGGTTACAGAGGTGCGGTCAGTGGAAAGAGTGTCCTGCGCAGGTTACAGGGGTGCGGTCAGTGGTAAGAGTGTCCGGCGCAGGTTACAGGGGTGCGGTCAGCGGTAAGAGTGTCCGGCGCAGGTTACAGGGGTGCGGTCAGCAGTAAGAGTGTCCGGCGCAGGCTACAGAGGTGCGGTCAGTGGTAAGAGTGTCCTGCGCAGGCTACAGAGGTGCGGTCAGTGGTAAGAGTGTCCGGCGCAGGTTACAGAGGTGCGGTCAGTAGTGAGAGTGTCCGGCGCAGGTTACAGAGGTGCGGTCAGTGGTAAGAGTGTCCGGCGCAGGTTACAGAGGTGCGGTCAGTGGTAAGAGTGTCCGGCGCAGGTTACAGAGGTGCGGTCAGTGGTAAGAGTGTCCTGCGCAGGTTACAGAGGTGCGGTCAGCAGTAAGAGTGTCCGGCGCAGGTTACAGAGGTGCGGTCAGTAGTGAGAGTGTCCGGCGCAGGTAACAGAGGTGCGGTCAGTGGTAAGAGTGTCCTGCGCAGGTTACAGAGGTGCGGTCAGCAGTAAGAGTGTCCTGCGCAGGTTTCAGAGGTGCGGTCAGTGGTAAGAGTGTCCGGCGCAGGTTACAGAGGTACGGTCAGTAGTGAGAGGGTCCAGCGCAGGTAACAGAGGTGCGGTCAGTGGTAAGAGTGTCCTGCGCAGGTTACAGAGGTGCGGTCAGCAGTAAGAGTGTCCTGCGCAGGTTACAGAGGTGCGGTCAGTGGTAAGAGTGTCCGGCGCAGGTTACAGAGGTGCGGTCAGTGGTAAGAGTGTCCGGGGCAGGCTACAGAGGTGCGGTCAGTGGCAAGAGTGTCCTGCGCAGGCTACAGAGGTGCGGTCAGTGGTAAGAGTGTCCTGCGCAGGTTTCAGAGGTGCGGTCAGTAGTAAGAGTGTCCTGCGCAGGTTACAGAGGTGCGGTCAGCAGTAAGAGTGTCCTGCGCAGGTTACAGAGGTGCGGTCAGTGGTAAGAGTGTCGGGCGCAGGTTACAGAGGTGCGGTCAGTGGTAAGAGTGTCCGGGGCAGGCTACAGAGGTGCGGTCAGCAGTAACAGTGTCCCGCGCAGGTTACAGGGGTGCGGTCAGCAGTAAGAGTGTCCGGCGCAGGTTACAGAGGTGCGGTCAGTAGTAAGAGTGTCCCGCGCAAGTTACAGGGGTGCGGTCAGCAGTAAGAGTGTCCGGCGCAGGTTACAGGGGTGCGGTCAGTGGTAAGAGTGTCCGGCGCAGGTTACAGGGGTGCGGTCAGCAGTAAGAGTGTCCGGCGCAGGTTACAGGGGTGCGGTCAGCAGTAAGAGTGTCCGGCGCAGGTTACAGGGGTGCGGTCAGTGGTAAGAGTGTCCTGCGCAGGTTTCAGAGGTGCGGTCAGCAGTAAGAGTGTCCGGCGCAGGTTACAGAGGTGCGGTCAGTGGTAAGAGTGTCCTGCGCAGGTTTCAGAGGTGCGGTCAGTGGTAAGAGTGTCCGGCGCAGGTTACAGAGGTGCGGTCAGTAGTGAGAGTGTCCTGCGCAGGTTACAGAGGTGCGGTCAGTGGTAAGAGTGTCCGGCGCAGGTTACAGAGGTGCGGTCAGTGGTAAGAGTGTCCGGCGCAGGTTACAGAGGTGCGGTCAGTGGTAAGAGTGTCCTGCGCAGGTTACAGAGGTGCGGTCAGCAGTAAGAGTGTCCGGCGCAGGTTACAGAGGTGCGGTCAGTAGTGAGAGTGTCCGGCGCAGGTAACAGAGGTGCGGTCAGTGGTAAGAGTGTCCTGCGCAGGTTACAGAGGTGCGGTCAGCAGTAAGAGTGTCCTGCGCAGGTTTCAGAGGTGCGGTCAGTGGTAAGAGTGTCCGGCGCAGGTTACAGAGGTACGGTCAGTAGTGAGAGGGTCCAGCGCAGGTAACAGAGGTGCGGTCAGTGGTAAGAGTGTCCTGCGCAGGTTACAGAGGTGCGGTCAGTGGTAAGAGTGTCCGGGGCAGGCTACAGAGGTGCGGTCAGTGGCAAGAGTGTCCTGCGCAGGCTACAGAGGTGCGGTCAGTGGTAAGAGTGTCCTGCGCAGGTTTCAGAGGTGCGGTCAGTAGTAAGAGTGTCCTGCGCAGGTTACAGAGGTGCGGTCAGCAGTAAGAGTGTCCTGCGCAGGTTACAGAGGTGCGGTCAGTGGTAAGAGTGTCGGGCGCAGGTTACAGAGGTGCGGTCAGTGGTAAGAGTGTCCGGGGCAGGCTACAGAGGTGCGGTCAGCAGTAACAGTGTCCCGCGCAGGTTACAGGGGTGCGGTCAGCAGTAAGAGTGTCCGGCGCAGGTTACAGAGGTGCGGTCAGTAGTAAGAGTGTCCCGCGCAAGTTACAGGGGTGCGGTCAGCAGTAAGAGTGTCCGGCGCAGGTTACAGGGGTGCGGTCAGTGGTAAGAGTGTCCGGCGCAGGTTACAGGGGTGCGGTCAGCAGTAAGAGTGTCCGGCGCAGGTTACAGGGGTGCGGTCAGCAGTAAGAGTGTCCGGCGCAGGTTACAGGGGTGCGGTCAGCAGTAAGAGTGTCCGGCGCAGGCTACAGAGGTGCGGTCAGTGGTAAGAGTGTCCTGCGCAGGTTACAGGGGTGCGGTCAGTAGTAAGAGTGTACGGCGCAGGTTACAGAGGTGCGGTCAGTGGTAAGAGTGTCCGGCGCAGGTTACAGAGGTGCGGTCAGCAGTAAGAGTGTCCGGCGCAGGTTACAGAGGTGCGGTCAGCGGTAAGAGTGTCCTGCGCAGGTTACAGAGGTGCGGTCAGCAGTAAGAGTGCCCTGCGCAGGTTTCAGAGGTGCGGTCAGTGGTAAGAGTGTCCGGCGCAGGTTACAGAGGTGCGGTCAGTAGTGAGAGTGTCCGGCGCAGGTTACAGGGGTGCGGTCAGCGGTAAGAGTGTCCGGCGCAGGTTACAGAGGTGCGGTCAGTAGTAAGAGTGTCCGGCGCAGGTTTCAGAGGTGCGGTCAGTGGTAAGAGTGTCCGGCGCAGGTTACAGAGGTGCGGTCAGTGGTAAGAGTGTCCGGCGCAGGTTACAGAGGTGCGGTCAGTGGTAAGAGTGTCCTGCGCAGGTTACAGAGGTGCGGTCAGCAGTAAGAGTGTCCGGCGCAGGTTACAGAGGTGCGGTCAGTAGTGAGAGTGTCCGGCGCAGGTAACAGAGGTGCGGTCAGTGGTAAGAGTGTCCTGCGCAGGTTACAGAGGTGCGGTCAGCAGTAAGAGTGTCCTGCGCAGGTTTCAGAGGTGCGGTCAGTGGTAAGAGTGTCCGGCGCAGGTTACAGAGGTACGGTCAGTAGTGAGAGGGTCCAGCGCAGGTAACAGAGGTGCGGTCAGTGGTAAGAGTGTCCTGCGCAGGTTACAGAGGTGCGGTCAGCAGTAAGAGTGTCCTGCGCAGGTTACAGAGGTGCGGTCAGTGGTAAGAGTGTCCGGCGCAGGTTACAGAGGTGCGGTCAGTGGTAAGAGTGTCCGGGGCAGGCTACAGAGGTGCGGTCAGTGGTAAGAGTGTCCGGGGCAGGCTACAGAGGTGCGGTCAGTGGTAAGAGTGTCCTGCGCAGGCTACAGAGGTGCGGTCAGTGGTAAGAGTGTCCTGCGCAGGTTTCAGAGGTGCGGTCAGTAGTAAGAGTGTCCTGCGCAGGTTACAGAGGTGCGGTCAGCAGTAAGAGTGTCCTGCGCAGGTTACCGAGGTGCGGTCAGTGGTAAGAGTGTCGGGCGCAGGTTACAGAGATGCGGTCAGTGGTAAGAGTGTCCGGGGCAGGCTACAGAGGTGCGGTCAGCAGTAACAGTGTCCCGCGCAGGTTACAGGGGTGCGGTCAGCAGTAAGAGTGTCCGGCGCAGGTTACAGAGGTGCGGTCAGTAGTAAGAGTGTCCCGCGCAGGTTACAGGGGTGCGGTCAGCAGTAAGAGTGTCCGGCGCAGGTTACAGAGGTGCGGTCAGTGGTAAGAGTGTCCGGCGCAGGTTACAGGGGTGCGGTCAGCGGTAAGAGTGTCCGGTGCAGGTTACAGAGGTGCGGTCAGTAGTAAGAGTGTCCGGCGCAGGTTTCAGAGGTGCGGTCAGTGGTAAGAGTGTCCGGCGCAGGTTACAGAGGTGCGGTCAGTAGTGAGAGTGTCCGGCGCAGGTTACAGAGGTGCGGTCAGTGGTAAGAGTGTCCGGGGCAGGCTACAGAGGTGCGGTCAGCAGTAACAGTGTCCCGCGCAGGTTACAGGGGTGCAGTCAGCAGTAAGAGTGTCCGGCGCAGGTTACAGAGGTGCGGTCAGTAGTAAGAGGGTCCGGCGCAGGTTACAGAGGTGCGGTCAGTGGTAAGAGTGTCCTGCGCAGGTTACAGGGGTGCGGTCAGTGGTAAGAGTGTCCGGCGCAGGTTACAGGGGTGCGGTCAGCGGTAAGAGTGTCCGGCGCAGGTTACAGGGGTGCGGTCAGCAGTAAGAGTGTCCGGCGCAGGATACTGAGGTGCGGTCAGTGGTAAGAGTGTCCGGCGCAGGTTACAGAGGTGCGGTCAGTAGTAAGAGTGTCCCGCGCAGGTTACAGGGGTGCGGTCAGCAGTAAGAGTGTCCGGCGCAGGTTACAGAGGTGCGGTCAGTGGTAAGAGTGTCCGGGGCAGGCTACAGAGGTGCGGTCAGTGGTAAGAGTGTCCGGCGCAGGTTAAAGAGGTGCGGTCAGCGGTAAGAGTGTCCGGGGCAGGCTACAGAGGTGCGGTCAGTGGAAAGAGTGTCCTGCGCAGGTTACAGGGGTGCGGTCAGTGGTAAGAGTGTCCGGCGCAGGTTACAGGGGTGCGGTCAGCGGTAAGAGTGTCCGGCGCAGGTTACAGGGGTGCGGTCAGCAGTAAGAGTGTCCGGCGCAGGCTACAGAGGTGCGGTCAGTGGTAAGAGTGTCCTGCGCAGGCTACAGAGGTGCGGTCAATGGTAAGAGTGTCCTGCGCAGGTTACAGGGGTGCGGTCAGTAGTAAGAGTGTCCGGCGCAGGTTACAGAGGTGCGGTCAGTGGTAAGAGTGTCCGGCGCAGGTTACAGAGGTGCGGTCAGCAGTAAGAGTGTCCGGCGCAGGTTACAGAGGTGCGGTCAGTGGTAAGAGTGTCCTGCGCAGGTTACAGAGGTGCGGTCAGTGGTAAGAGTGTCCGGCGCAGGTTACAGAGGTGCGGTCAGCAGTAAGAGTGTCCGGCGCAGGTTACAGAGGTGCGGTCAGTGGTAAGAGTGTCCTGCGCAGGTTTCAGAGGTGCGGTCAGTGGTAAGAGTGTCCGGCGCAGGTTACAGAGGTGCGGTCAGTAGTGAGAGTGTCCGGCGCAGGTAACAGAGGTGCGGTCAGTAGTAAGAGTGTCCTGCGGAGGTTACAGAGGTGCGGTCAGCAGTAAGAGTGTCCGGCGCAGGTTACAGAGGTGCGGTCAGTGGTAAGAGTGTCCGGCGCAGGTTACAGAGGTGCGGTCAGTGGTAAGAGTGTCCGGCGCAGGTTACAGAGGTGCGGTCAGTGGTAAGAGTGTCCTGCGCAGGTTACAGAGGTGCGGTCAGCAGTAAGAGTGTCCGGCGCAGGTTACAGAGGTGCGGTCAGTAGTGAGAGTGTCCGGCGCAGGTAACAGAGGTGCGGTCAGTGGTAAGAGTGTCCTGCGCAGGTTACAGAGGTGCGGTCAGCAGTAAGAGTGTCCTGCGCAGGTTTCAGAGGTGCGGTCAGTGGTAAGAGTGTCCGGCGCAGGTTACAGAGGTGCGGTCAGTAGTGAGAGGGTCCAGCGCAGGTAACAGAGGTGCGGTCAGTGGTAAGAGTGTCCTGCGCAGGTTACAGAGGTGCGGTCAGCAGTAAGAGTGTCCTGCGCAGGTTACAGAGGTGCGGTCAGTGGTAAGAGTGTCCGGCGCAGGTTACAGAGGTGCGGTCAGTGGTAAGAATGTCCGGGGCAGGCTACAGAGGTGCGGTCAGTGGCAAGAGTGTCCTGCGCAGGCTACAGAGGTGCGGTCAGTGGTAAGAGTGTCCTGCGCAGGTTTCAGAGGTGCGGTCAGTAGTAAGAGTGTCCTGCGCAGGTTACAGAGGTGCGGTCAGCAGTAAGAGTGTCCTGCGCAGGTTACAGAGGTGCGGTCAGTGGTAAGAGTGTCGGGCGCAGGTTACAGAGGTGCGGTCAGTGGTAAGAGTGTCCGGGGCAGGCTACAGAGGTGCGGTCAGCAGTAACAGTGTCCCGCGCAGGTTACAGGGGTGCGGTCAGCAGTAAGAGTGTCCGGCGCAGGTTACAGAGGTGCGGTCAGTAGTAAGAGTGTCCCGCGCAAGTTACAGGGGTGCGGTCAGCAGTAAGAGTGTCCGGCGCAGGTTACAGGGGTGCGGTCAGCAGTAAGAGTGTCCAGCGCAGGTTACAGGGGTGCGGTCAGCAGTAAGAGTGTCCGGCGCAGGCTACAGAGGTGCGGTCAGTGGTAAGAGTGTCCTGCGCAGGTTACAGGGGTGCGGTCAGTAGTAAGAGTGTACGGCGCAGGTTACAGAGGTGCGGTCAGTGGTAAGAGTGTCCGGCGCAGGTTACAGAGGTGCGGTCAGCAGTAAGAGTGTCCGGCGCAGGTTACAGAGGTGCGGTCAGCGGTAAGAGTGTCCTGCGCAGGTTACAGAGGTGCGGTCAGCAGTAAGAGTGCCCTGCGCAGGTTTCAGAGGTGCGGTCAGTGGTAAGAGTGTCCGGCGCAGGTTACAGAGGTGCGGTCAGTAGTGAGAGTGTCCGGCGCAGGTTACAGGGGTGCGGTCAGCGGTAAGAGTGTCCGGCGCAGGTTACAGAGGTGCGGTCAGTAGTAAGAGTGTCCGGCGCAGGTTTCAGAGGTGCGGTCAGTGGTAAGAGTGTCCGGCGCAGGTTACAGAGGTGCGGTCAGTGCTAAGAGTGTCCGGCGCAGGTTACAGAGGTGCGGTCAGTGGTAAGAGTGTCCTGCGCAGGTTACAGAGGTGCGGTCAGCAGTAAGAGTGTCCGGCGCAGGTTACAGAGGTGCGGTCAGTAGTGAGAGTGTCCGGCGCAGGTAACAGAGGTGCGGTCAGTGGTAAGAGTGTCCTGCGCAGGTTACAGAGGTGCGGTCAGCAGTAAGAGTGTCCTGCGCAGGTTTCAGAGGTGCGGTCAGTGGTAAGAGTGTCCGGCGCAGGTTACAGAGGTACGGTCAGTAGTGAGAGGGTCCAGCGCAGGTAACAGAGGTGCGGTCAGTGGTAAGAGTGTCCTGCGCAGGTTACAGAGGTGCGGTCAGCAGTAAGAGTGTCCTGCGCAGGTTACAGAGGTGCGGTCAGTGGTAAGAGTGTCCGGCGCAGGTTACAGAGGTGCGGTCAGTGGTAAGAGTGTCCGGGGCAGGCTACAGAGGTGCGGTCAGTGGTAAGAGTGTCCGGGGCAGGCTACAGAGGTGCGGTCAGTGGTAAGAGTGTCCTGCGCAGGCTACAGAGGTGCGGTCAGTGGTAAGAGTGTCCTGCGCAGGTTTCAGAGGTGCGGTCAGTAGTAAGAGTGTCCTGCGCAGGTTACAGAGGTGCGGTCAGCAGTAAGAGTGTCCTGCGCAGGTTACCGAGGTGCTGTCAGCGGTAAGAGTGTCAGGCGCAGGTTACAGAGATGCGGTCAGTGGTAAGAGTGTCCGGGGCAGGCTACAGAGGTGCGGTCAGCAGTAACAGTGTCCCGCGCAGGTTACAGGGGTGCGGTCAGCAGTAAGAGTGTCCGGCGCAGGTTACAGAGGTGCGGTCAGTAGTAAGAGTGTCCGGCGCAGGTTTCAGAGGTGCGGTCAGTGGTAAGAGTGTCCGGCGCAGGTTACAGGGGTGCGGTCAGCGGTAAGAGTGTCCGGCGCAGGTTACAGAGGTGCGGTCAGTAGTAAGAGTGTCCGGCGCAGGTTTCAGAGGTGCGGTCAGTGGTAAGAGTGTCCGGCGCAGGTTACAGAGGTGCGGTCAGTAGTGAGAGTGTCCGGCGCAGGTTACAGAGGTGCGGTCAGTGGTAAGAGTGTCCGGGGCAGGCTACAGAGGTGCGGTCAGCAGTAACAGTGTCCCGCGCAGGTTACAGGGGTGCAGTCAGCAGTAAGAGTGTCCGGCGCAGGTTACAGAGGTGCGGTCAGTGGTAAGAGTGTCCGGCGCAGGTTACAGAGGTGCGGTCAGTAGTAAGAGTGTCCGGCGCAGGTTACAGAGGTGCGGTCAGTGGTAAGAGTGTCCTGCGCAGGTTACAGGGGTGCGGTCAGTGGTAAGAGTGTCCGGCGCAGGTTACAGGGGTGCGGTCAGCAGTAAGAGTGTCCGGCGCAGGTTACAGGGGTGCGGTCAGCAGTAAGAGTGTCCGGCGCAGGCTACTGAGGTGCGGTCAGTGGTAAGAGTGTCCGGCGCAGGTTACAGAGGTGCGGTCAGTAGTAAGAGTGTCCCGCGCAGGTTACAGGGGTGGGGTCAGCAGTAAGAGTGTCCGGCGCAGGTTACAGGCGTGCGGTCAGCAGTAAGAGTGTCCGGCGCAGGCTACAGAGGTGCGGTCAGTGGTAAGAGTGTCCGGCGCAGGTTACAGAGGTGCGGTCAGTGGTAAGAGTGTCCTGCGCAGGTTACAGGGGTGCGGTCAGTAGTAAGAGTGTCCGGCGCATGTTACAGAGGTGCGGTCAGTGGTAAGAGTGTCCGGCGCAGGTTACAGAGGTGCGGTCAGCGGTAAGAGTGTCCGGCGCAGGTTACAGAGGTGCGGTCAGTGGTAAGAGTGTCCTGCGCAGGTTACAGAGGTGCGGTCAGCAGTAAGAGTGTCCTGCGCAGGTTTCAGAGGTGCGGTCAGTGGTAAGAGTGTCCGGCGCAGGTTACAGAGGTGCGGTCAGTAGTGAGAGTGTCCGGCGCAGGTAACAGAGGTGCGGTCAGTAGTAAGAGTGTCCTGCGCAGGTTACAGAGGTGCGGTCAGCAGTAAGAGTGTCCGGCGCAGGTTACAGAGGTGCGGTCAGTGGTAAGAGTGTCTGGGGCAGGCTACAGAGGTGCGGTCAGCAGTAACAGTGTCCGGCGCAGGTTACAGGGGTGCAGTCAGCAGTAAGAGTGTCCGGCGCAGGTTACAGAGGTGCGGTCAGTAGTAAGAGTGTCCGGCGCAGGTTACAGAGGTGCGGTCAGTGGTAAGAGTGTCCTGCGCAGGTTACAGGGGTGCGGTCAGTGGTAAGAGTGTCCGGCGCAGGTTACAGGGGTGCGGTCAGCAGTAAGAGTGTCCGGCGCAGGTTACAGGGGTGCGGTCAGCAGTAAGAGTGTCCGGCGCAGGCTACAGAGGTGCGGTCAGTGGTAAGAGTGTCCTGCGCAGGTTACAGGGGTGCGGTCAGTAGTAAGAGTGTCCGGCGCAGGTTACAGAGGTGCGGTCAGTGGTAAGAGTGTCCGGCGCAGGTTACAGAGGTGCGGTCAGCAGTAAGAGTGTCCGGCGCAGGTTACAGAGGTGCGGTCAGTGGTAAGAGTGTCCTGCGCAGGTTACAGAGGTGCGGTCAGCAGTAAGAGTGTCCTGCGCAGGTTTCAGAGGTGCGGTCAGTGGTAAGAGTGTCCGGCGCAGGTTACAGAGGTGCGGTCAGTAGTGAGAGTGTCCGGCGCAGGTAACAGAGGTGCGGTCAGTAGTAAGAGTGTCCTGCGCAGGTTACAGAGGTGCAGTCAGCAGTAAGAGTGTCCGGCGCAGGTTACAGAGGTGCGGTCAGTGGTAAGAGTGTCCGGCGCAGGTTACAGAGGTGCGGTCAGTGGTAAGAGTGTCCGGCGCAGGTTACAGAGGTGCGGTCAGTGGTAAGAGTGTCCTGCGCAGGTTACAGAGGTGCGGTCAGCAGTAAGAGTGTCCGGCGCAGGTTACAGAGGTGCGGTCAGTAGTGAGAGTGTCCGGCGCAGGTAACAGAGGTGCGGTCAGTGGTAAGAGTGTCCTGCGCAGGTTACAGAGGTGCGGTCAGCAGTAAGAGTGTCCTGCGCAGGTTTCAGAGGTGCGGTCAGTGGTAAGAGTGTCCGGCGCAGGTTACAGACGTGCGGTCAGTAGTCAGAGGGTCCAGCGCAGGTAACAGAGGTGCGGTCAGTGGTAAGAGTGTCCTGTGCAGGTTACAGAGGTGCGGTCAGCAGTAAGAGTGTCCTGCGCAGGTTACAGAGGTGCGGTCAGTGGTAAGAGTGTCCGGCGCAGGTTACAGAGGTGCGGTCAGTGGTAAGAGTGTCCGGGGCAGGCTACAGAGGTGCGGTCAGTGGTAAGAGTGTCCTGCGCAGGTTACAGAGGTGCGGTCAGTGGTAAGAGTGTCCGGCGCAGGTTACAGAGGTGCGGTCAGCAGTAAGAGTGTCCGGCGCAGGTTACAGAGGTGCGGTCAGTAGTGAGAGTGTCCGGCGCAGGTAACAGAGGTGAGGTCAGTAGTAAGAGTGTCCTGCGCAGGTTACAGAGGTGCGGTCAGCAGTAAGAGTGTCCGGCGCAGGTTACAGAGGTGCGGTCAGTGGTAAGAGTGTCCGGCGCAGGTTACAGAGGTGCGGTCAGCAGTAAGAGTGTCCGGCACAGGTTACAGAGGTGCGGTCAGTGGTAAGAGTGTCTGGGGCAGGCTACAGAGGTGCGGTCAGCAGTAACAGTGTCCGGCGCAGGTTACAGGGGTGCAGTCAGCAGTAAGAGTGTCTGGCGCAGGTTACAGAGGTGTGGTCAGTAGTAAGAGTGTCCGGCGCAGGTTACAGAGGTGCGGTCAGTGGTAAGAGTGTCCTGCGCAGGTTACAGGGGTGCGGTCAGTGGTAAGAGTGTCCGGCGCAGGTTACAGGGGTGCGGTCAGCAGTAAGAGTGTCCGGCGCAGGTTACAGGGGTGCGGTCAGCAGTAAGAGTGTCCGGCGCAGGCTACAGAGGTGCGGTCAGTGGTAAGAGTGTCCTGCGCAGGTTACAGGGGTGCGGTCAGTAGTAAGAGTGTCCGGCGCAGGTTACAGAGGTGCGGTCAGTGGTAAGAGTGTCCGGCGCAGGTTACAGAGGTGCGGTCAGCAGTAAGAGTGTCCGGCGCAGGTTACAGAGGTGCGGTCAGTGGTAAGAGTGTCCTGCGCAGGTTACAGAGGTGCGGTCAGCAGTAAGAGTGTCCTGCGCAGGTTTCAGAGGTGCGGTCAGTGGTAAGAGTGTCCGGCGCAGGTTACAGAGGTGCGGTCAGTAGTGAGAGTGTCCGGCGCAGGTAACAGAGGTGCGGTCAGCAGTAAGAGTGTCCGGCGCAGGTTACAGAGGTGCGGTCAGTGGTAAGAGTGTCTGGGGCAGGCTACAGAGGTGCGGTCAGCAGTAACAGTGTCCTGCGCAGGTTACAGGGGTGCAGTCAGCAGTAAGAGTGTCCGGCGCAGGTTACAGAGGTGCGGTCAGTAGTAAGAGTGTCCGGCGCAGGTTACAGAGGTGCGGTCAGTGGAAAGAGTGTCCTGCGCAGGTTACAGGGGTGCGGTCAGTGGTAAGAGTGTCCGGCGCAGGTTACAGGGGTGCGGTCAGCGGTAAGAGTGTCCGGCGCAGGTTACAGGGGTGCGGTCAGCAGTAAGAGTGTCCGGCGCAGGCTACAGAGGTGCGGTCAGTGGTAAGAGTGTCCTGCGCAGGCTACAGAGGTGCGGTCAGTGGTAAGAGTGTCCTGCGCAGGTTACAGGGGTGCGGTCAGTAGTAAGAGTGTCCGGCGCAGGTTACAGAGGTGCGGTCAGTGGTAAGAGTGTCCGGCGCAGGTTACAGAGGTGCGGTCAGCAGTAAGAGTGTCCGGCGCAGGTTACAGAGGTGCGGTCAGTGGTAAGAGTGTCCGGCGCAGGTTACAGAGGTGCGGTCAGCAGTAAGAGTGTCCGGCGCAGGTTACAGAGGTGCGGTCAGTGGTAAGAGTGTCCGGCGCAGGTTACAGGGGTGCGGTCAGCAGTAAGAGTGTCCGGCGCAGGCTACAGAGGTGCGGTCAGTGGTAAGAGTGTCCTGCGCAGGCTACAGAGGTGCGGTCAGTGGTAAGAGTGTCCTGCGCAGGTAACAGGGGTGCGGTCAGTAGTAAGAGTGTCCGGCGCAGGTTACAGAGGTGCGGTCAGTGGTAAGAGTGTCCTGCGCAGGTTACAGAGGTGCGGTCAGTGGTAAGAGTGTCCGGCGCAGGTTACAGGGGTGCGGTCAGCAGTAAGAGTGTCCGGCGCAGGTTACAGGGGTGCGGTCAGCAGTAAGAGTGTCCGGCGCAGGCTACAGAGGTGCGGTCAGTGGTAAGAGTGTCCTGCGCAGGCTACAGAGGTGCGGTCAGAGGTAAGAGTGTCCTGCGCAGGTTACAGGGGTGCGGTCAGTAGTAAGAGTGTTGGGCGCAGGTTACAGAGGTGCGGTCAGTGGTAAGAGTGTCCGGCGCAGGTTACAGAGGTGCGGTCAGCAGTAAGAGTGTCCGGCGCAGGTTACAGAGGTGCGGTCAGTGGTAAGAGTGTCCGGCGCAGGTTACAGGGGTGCGGTCAGCAGTAAGAGTGTCCGGCGCAGGCTACAGAGGTGCGGTCAGTGGTAAGAGTGTCCTGCGCAGGCTACAGAGGTGCGGTCAGTGGTAAGAGTGTCCTGCGCAGGTTACAGGGGTGCGGTCAGTAGTAAGAGTGTCCGGCGCAGGTTACAGAGGTGCGGTCAGTGGTAAGAGTGTCCTGCGCAGGTTACAGAGGTGCGGTCAGTGGTAAGAGTGTCCGGCGCAGGTTACAGGGGTGCGGTCAGCGGTAAGAGTGTCCGGCGCAGGTTACAGGGGTGCGGTCAGCAGTAAGAGTGTCCGGCGCAGGCTACAGAGGTGCGGTCAGTGGTAAGAGTGTCCTGCGCAGGCTACAGAGGTGCGGTCAGTGGTAAGAGTGTCCTGCGCAGGTTACAGGGGTGCGGTCAGTAGTAAGAGTGTCCGGCGCAGGTTACAGAGGTGCGGTCAGTGGTAAGAGTGTCCGGCACAGGTTACAGAGGTGCGGTCAGCAGTAAGAGTGTCCGGCGCAGGTTACAGAGGTGCGGTCAGTGGTAAGAGTGTCCGGCGCAGGTTACAGAGGTGCGGTCAGCAGTAAGAGTGTCCGGCGCAGGTTACAGAGGTGCGGTCAGTGGTAAGAGTGTCCGGCGCAGGTTACAGGGGTGCGGTCAGCAGTAAGAGTGTCCGGCGCAGGCTACAGAGGTGCGGTCAGTGGTAAGAGTGTCCTGCGCAGGCTACAGAGGTGCGGTCAGTGGTAAGAGTGTCCTGCGCAGGTTACAGGGGTGCGGTCAGTAGTAAGAGTGTCCGGCGCAGGTTACAGAGGTGCGGTCAGTGGTAAGAGTGTCCTGCGCAGGTTACAGAGGTGCGGTCAGTGGTAAGAGTGTCCGGCGCAGGTTACAGAGGTGCGGTCAGCAGTAAGAGTGTCCGGCGCAGGTTACAGAGGTGCGGTCAGTGGTAAGAGTGTCCTGCGCAGGTTTCAGAGGTGCGGTCAGTGGTAAGAGTGTCCGGCGCAGGTTACAGAGGTGCGGTCAGTAGTGAGAGTGTCCGGCGCAGGTAACAGAGGTGCGGTCAGTAGTAAGAGTGTCCTGCGGAGGTTACAGAGGTGCGGTCAGCAGTAAGAGTGTCCGGCGCAGGTTACAGAGGTGCGGTCAGCAGTAAGAGTGTCCGGCGCAGGTTACAGAGGTGCGGTCAGTGGTAAGAGTGTCCGGCGCAGGTTACAGAGGTGCGGTCAGTGGTAAGAGTGTCCTGCGCAGGTTACAGAGGTGCGGTCAGCAGTAAGAGTGTCCGGCACAGGTTACAGAGGTGCGGTCAGTGGTAAGAGTGTCTGGGGCAGGCTACAGAGGTGCGGTCAGCAGTAACAGTGTCCGGCGCAGGTTACAGGGGTGCAGTCAGCAGTAAGAGTGTCTGGCGCAGGTTACAGAGGTGTGGTCAGTAGTAAGAGTGTCCGGCGCAGGTTACAGAGGTGCGGTCAGTGGTAAGAGTGTCCTGCGCAGGTTACAGGGGTGCGGTCAGTGGTAAGAGTGTCCGGCGCAGGTTACAGGGGTGCGGTCAGCAGTAAGAGTGTCCGGCGCAGGTTACAGGGGTGCGGTCAGCAGTAAGAGTGTCCGGCGCAGGCTACAGAGGTGCGGTCAGTGGTAAGAGTGTCCTGCGCAGGTTACAGGGGTGCGGTCAGTAGTAAGAGTGTCCGGCGCAGGTTACAGAGGTGCGGTCAGTGGTAAGAGTGTCCGGCGCAGGTTACAGAGGTGCGGTCAGCAGTAAGAGTGTCCGGCGCAGGTTACAGAGGTGCGGTCAGTGGTAAGAGTGTCCTGCGCAGGTTACAGAGGTGCGGTCAGCAGTAAGAGTGTCCTGCGCAGGTTTCAGAGGTGCGGTCAGTGGTAAGAGTGTCCGGCGCAGGTTACAGAGGTGCGGTCAGTAGTGAGAGTGTCCGGCGCAGGTAACAGAGGTGCGGTCAGTAGTAAGAGTGTCCTGCGCAGGTTACAGAGGTGCGGTCAGCAGTAAGAGTGTCCGGCGCAGGTTACAGAGGTGCGGTCAGTGGTAAGAGTGTCTGGGGCAGGCTACAGAGGTGCGGTCAGCAGTAACAGTGTCCGGCGCAGGTTACAGGGGTGCAGTCAGCAGTAAGAGTGTCCGGCGCAGGTTACAGAGGTGCGGTCAGTAGTAAGAGTGTCCGGCGCAGGTTACAGAGGTGCGGTCAGTGGAAAGAGTGTCCTGCGCAGGTTACAGGGGTGCGGTCAGTGGTAAGAGTGTCCGGCGCAGGTTACAGGGGTGCGGTCAGCGGTAAGAGTGTCCGGCGCAGGTTACAGGGGTGCGGTCAGCAGTAAGAGTGTCCGGCGCAGGCTACAGAGGTGCGGTCAGTGGTAAGAGTGTCCTGCGCAGGCTACAGAGGTGCGGTCAGTGGTAAGAGTGTCCTGCGCAGGTTACAGGGGTGCGGTCAGTAGTAAGAGTGTCCGGCGCAGGTTACAGAGGTGCGGTCAGTGGTAAGAGTGTCCGGCGCAGGTTACAGAGGTGCGGTCAGCAGTAAGAGTGTCCGGCGCAGGTTACAGAGGTGCGGTCAGTGGTAAGAGTGTCCTGCGCAGGTTACAGAGGTGCGGTCAGTGGTAAGAGTGTCCGGCGCAGGTTACAGAGGTGCGGTCAGCAGTAAGAGTGTCCGGCGCAGGTTACAGAGGTGCGGTCAGTGGTAAGAGTGTCCTGCGCAGGTTTCAGAGGTGCGGTCAGTGGTAAGAGTGTCCGGCGCAGGTTACAGAGGTGCGGTCAGTAGTGAGAGTGTCCGGCGCAGGTAACAGAGGTGCGGTCAGTAGTAAGAGTGTCCTGCGGAGGTTACAGAGGTGCGGTCAGCAGTAAGAGTGTCCGGCGCAGGTTACAGAGGTGCGGTCAGTGGTAAGAGTGTCCGGCGCAGGTTACAGAGGTGCGGTCAGTGGTAAGAGTGTCCGGCGCAGGTTACAGAGGTGCGGTCAGTGGTAAGAGTGTCCTGCGCAGGTTACAGAGGTGCGGTCAGCAGTAAGAGTGTCCGGCGCAGGTTACAGAGGTGCGGTCAGTAGTGAGAGTGTCCGGCGCAGGTAACAGAGGTGCGGTCAGTGGTAAGAGTGTCCTGCGCAGGTTACAGAGGTGCGGTCAGCAGTAAGAGTGTCCTGCGCAGGTTTCAGAGGTGCGGTCAGTGGTAAGAGTGTCCGGCGCAGGTTACAGAGGTACGGTCAGTAGTGAGAGGGTCCAGCGCAGGTAACAGAGGTGCGGTCAGTGGTAAGAGTGTCCTGCGCAGGTTACAGAGGTGCGGTCAGCAGTAAGAGTGTCCTGCGCAGGTTACAGAGGTGCGGTCAGTGGTAAGAGTGTCCGGCGCAGGTTACAGAGGTGCGGTCAGTGGTAAGAGTGTCCGGGGCAGGCTACAGAGGTGCGGTCAGTGGCAAGAGTGTCCTGCGCAGGCTACAGAGGTGCGGTCAGTGGTAAGAGTGTCCTGCGCAGGTTTCAGAGGTGCGGTCAGTAGTAAGAGTGTCCTGCGCAGGTTACAGAGGTGCGGTCAGCAGTAAGAGTGTCCTGCGCAGGTTACAGAGGTGCGGTCAGTGGTAAGAGTGTCGGGCGCAGGTTACAGAGGTGCGGTCAGTGGTAAGAGTGTCCGGGGCAGGCTACAGAGGTGCGGTCAGCAGTAACAGTGTCCCGCGCAGGTTACAGGGGTGCGGTCAGCAGTAAGAGTGTCCGGCGCAGGTTACAGAGGTGCGGTCAGTAGTAAGAGTGTCCCGCGCAAGTTACAGGGGTGCGGTCAGCAGTAAGAGTGTCCGGCGCAGGTTACAGGGGTGCGGTCAGTGGTAAGAGTGTCCGGCGCAGGTTACAGGGGTGCGGTCAGCAGTAAGAGTGTCCGGCGCAGGTTACAGGGGTGCGGTCAGCAGTAAGAGTGTCCGGCGCAGGTTACAGGGGTGCGGTCAGCAGTAAGAGTGTCCGGCGCAGGCTACAGAGGTGCGGTCAGTGGTAAGAGTGTCCTGCGCAGGTTACAGGGGTGCGGTCAGTAGTAAGAGTGTACGGCGCAGGTTACAGAGGTGCGGTCAGTGGTAAAAGTGTCCGGCGCAGGTTACAGAGGTGCGGTCAGCAGTAAGAGTGTCCGGCGCAGGTTACAGAGGTGCGGTCAGCGGTAAGAGTGTCCTGCGCAGGTTACAGAGGTGCGGTCAGCAGTAAGAGTGCCCTGCGCAGGTTTCAGAGGTGCGGTCAGTGGTAAGAGTGTCCGGCGCAGGTTACAGAGGTGCGGTCAGTAGTGAGAGTGTCCGGCGCAGGTTACAGGGGTGCGGTCAGCGGTAAGAGTGTCCGGCGCAGGTTACAGAGGTGCGGTCAGTAGTAAGAGTGTCCGGCGCAGGTTTCAGAGGTGCGGTCAGTGGTAAGAGTGTCCGGCGCAGGTTACAGAGGTGCGGTCAGTGGTAAGAGTGTCCGGCGCAGGTTACAGAGGTGCGGTCAGTGGTAAGAGTGTCCTGCGCAGGTTACAGAGGTGCGGTCAGCAGTAAGAGTGTCCGGCGCAGGTTACAGAGGTGCGGTCAGTAGTGAGAGTGTCCGGCGCAGGTAACAGAGGTGCGGTCAGTGGTAAGAGTGTCCTGCGCAGGTTACAGAGGTGCGGTCAGCAGTAAGAGTGTCCTGCGCAGGTTTCAGAGGTGCGGTCAGTGGTAAGAGTGTCCGGCGCAGGTTACAGAGGTACGGTCAGTAGTGAGAGGGTCCAGCGCAGGTAACAGAGGTGCGGTCAGTGGTAAGAGTGTCCTGCGCAGGTTACAGAGGTGCGGTCAGCAGTAAGAGTGTCCTGCGCAGGTTACAGAGGTGCGGTCAGTGGTAAGAGTGTCCGGCGCAGGTTACAGAGGTGCGGTCAGTGGTAAGAGTGTCCGGGGCAGGCTACAGAGGTGCGGTCAGTGGTAAGAGTGTCCGGGGCAGGCTACAGAGGTGCGGTCAGTGGTAAGAGTGTCCTGCGCAAGCTACAGAGGTGCGGTCAGTGGTAAGAGTGTCCTGCGCAGGTTTCAGAGGTGCGGTCAGTAGTAAGAGTGTCCTGCGCAGGTTACAGAGGTGCGGTCAGCAGTAAGAGTGTCCTGCGCAGGTTACCGAGGTGCGGTCAGTGGTAAGAGTGTCGGGCGCAGGTTACAGAGATGCGGTCAGTGGTAAGAGTGTCCGGGGCAGGCTACAGAGGTGCGGTCAGCAGTAACAGTGTCCCGCACAGGTTACAGGGGTGCGGTCAGCAGTAAGAGTGTCCGGCGCAGGTTACAGAGGTGCGGTCAGTAGTAAGAGTGTCCCGCGCAGGTTACAGGGGTGCGGTCAGCAGTAAGAGTGTCCGGCGCAGGTTACAGAGGTGCGGTCAGTGGTAAGAGTGTCCGGCGCAGGTTACAGAGGTGCGGTCAGTAGTAAGAGTGTCCGGCGCAGGTTTCAGAGGTGCGGTCAGTGGTAAGAGTGTCCGGCGCAGGTTACAGAGGTGCGGTCAGTAGTGAGAGTGTCCGGCGCAAGTTACAGGGGTGCGGTCAGCAGTAAGAGTGTCCGGCGCAGGTTACAGGGGTGCGGTCAGTGGTAAGAGTGTCCGGCGCAGGTTACAGGGGTGCGGTCAGCAGTAAGAGTGTCCGGCGCAGGTTACAGGGGTGCGGTCAGCAGTAAGAGTGTCCGGCGCAGGTTACAGGGGTGCGGTCAGCAGTAAGAGTGTCCGGCGCAGGCTACAGAGGTGCGGTCAGTGGTAAGAGTGTCCTGCGCAGGTTACAGGGGTGCGGTCAGTAGTAAGAGTGTACGGCGCAGGTTACAGAGGTGCGGTCAGTGGTAAAAGTGTCCGGCGCAGGTTACAGAGGTGCGGTCAGCAGTAAGAGTGTCCGGCGCAGGTTACAGAGGTGCGGTCAGCGGTAAGAGTGTCCTGCGCAGGTTACAGAGGTGCGGTCAGCAGTAAGAGTGCCCTGCGCAGGTTTCAGAGGTGCGGTCAGTGGTAAGAGTGTCCGGCGCAGGTTACAGAGGTGCGGTCAGTAGTGAGAGTGTCCGGCGCAGGTTACAGGGGTGCGGTCAGCGGTAAGAGTGTCCGGCGCAGGTTACAGAGGTGCGGTCAGTAGTAAGAGTGTCCGGCGCAGGTTTCAGAGGTGCGGTCAGTGGTAAGAGTGTCCGGCGCAGGTTACAGAGGTGCGGTCAGTGGTAAGAGTGTCCGGCGCAGGTTACAGAGGTGCGGTCAGTGGTAAGAGTGTCCTGCGCAGGTTACAGAGGTGCGGTCAGCAGTAAGAGTGTCCGGCGCAGGTTACAGAGGTGCGGTCAGTAGTGAGAGTGTCCGGCGCAGGTAACAGAGGTGCGGTCAGTGGTAAGAGTGTCCGGCGCAGGTTACAGGGGTGCGGTCAGCGGTAAGAGTGTCCGGCGCAGGTTACAGAGGTGCGGTCAGTAGTAAGAGTGTCCGGCGCAGGTTTCAGAGGTGCGGTCAGTGGTAAGAGTGTCCGGCGCAGGTTACAGAGGTGCGGTCAGTAGTAAGAGTGTCCCGCGCAAGTTACAGGGGTGCGGTCAGCAGTAAGAGTGTCCGGCGCAGGTTACAGGGGTGCGGTCAGTGGTAAGAGTGTCCGGCGCAGGTTACAGGGGTGCGGTCAGCAGTAAGAGTGTCCGGCGCAGGTTACAGGGGTGCGGTCAGCAGTAAGAGTGTCCGGCGCAGGTTACAGGGGTGCGGTCAGCAGTAAGAGTGTCCGGCGCAGGCTACAGAGGTGCGGTCAGTGGTAAGAGTGTCCTGCGCAGGTTACAGGGGTGCGGTCAGTAGTAAGAGTGTACGGCGCAGGTTACAGAGGTGCGGTCAGCAGTAAGAGTGTCCGGCGCAGGTTACAGAGGTGCGGTCAGCGGTAAGAGTGTCCTGCGCAGGTTACAGAGGTGCGGTCAGCAGTAAGAGTGCCCTGCGCAGGTTTCAGAGGTGCGGTCAGTGGTAAGAGTGTCCGGCGCAGGTTACAGAGGTGCGGTCAGTAGTGAGAGTGTCCGGCGCAGGTTACAGGGGTGCGGTCAGCGGTAAGAGTGTCCGGCGCAGGTTACAGAGGTGCGGTCAGTAGTAAGAGTGTCCGGCGCAGGTTTCAGAGGTGCGGTCAGTGGTAAGAGTGTCCGGCGCAGGTTACAGAGGTGCGGTCAGTGGTAAGAGTGTCCGGCGCAGGTTACAGAGGTGCGGTCAGTGGTAAGAGTGTCCTGCGCAGGTTACAGAGGTGCGGTCAGCAGTAAGAGTGTCCGGCGCAGGTTACAGAGGTGCGGTCAGTAGTGAGAGTGTCCGGCGCAGGTAACAGAGGTGCGGTCAGTGGTAAGAGTGTCCGGCGCAGGTTACAGGGGTGCGGTCAGCGGTAAGAGTGTCCGGCGCAGGTTACAGAGGTGCGGTCAGTAGTAAGAGTGTCCGGCGCAGGTTTCAGAGGTGCGGTCAGTGGTAAGAGTGTCCGGCGCAGGTTACAGAGGTGCGGTCAGTAGTGAGAGTGTCCGGCGCAGGTTACAGGGGTGCGGTCAGCAGTAAGAGTGTCCGGCGCAGGTTACAGAGGTGCGGTCAGTAGTAAGAGTGTCCGGCGCAGGTTTCAGAGGTGCGGTCAGTGGTAAGAGTGTCCGGCGCAGGTTACAGAGGTGCGGTCAGTGGTAAGAGTGTCCGGCGCAGGTTACAGAGGTGCGGTCAGTGGTAAGAGTGTCCTGCGCAGGTTACAGAGGTGCGGTCAGCAGTAAGAGTGTCCGGCGCAGGTTACAGAGGTGCGGTCAGTAGTGAGAGTGTCCGGCGCAGGTAACAGAGGTGCGGTCAGTGGTAAGAGTGTCCTGCGCAGGTTACAGAGGTGCGGTCAGCAGTAAGAGTGTCCTGCGCAGGTTTCAGAGGTGCGGTCAGTGGTAAGAGTGTCCGGCGCAGGTTACAGAGGTACGGTCAGTAGTGAGAGGGTCCAGCGCAGGTAACAGAGGTGCGGTCAGTGGTAAGAGTGTCCTGCGCAGGTTACAGAGGTGCGGTCAGCAGTAAGAGTGTCCTGCGCAGGTTACAGAGGTGCGGTCAGTGGTAAGAGTGTCCGGCGCAGGTTACAGAGGTGCGGTCAGTGGTAAGAGTGTCCGGGGCAGGCTACAGAGGTGCGGTCAGTGGTAAGAGTGTCCGGGGCAGGCTACAGAGGTGCGGTCAGTGGTAAGAGTGTCCTGCGCAAGCTACAGAGGTGCGGTCAGTGGTAAGAGTGTCCTGCGCAGGTTTCAGAGGTGCGGTCAGTAGTAAGAGTGTCCTGCGCAGGTTACAGAGGTGCGGTCAGCAGTAAGAGTGTCCTGCGCAGGTTACCGAGGTGCGGTCAGTGGTAAGAGTGTCGGGCGCAGGTTACAGAGATGCGGTCAGTGGTAAGAGTGTCCGGGGCAGGCTACAGAGGTGCGGTCAGCAGTAACAGTGTCCCGCACAGGTTACAGGGGTGCGGTCAGCAGTAAGAGTGTCCGGCGCAGGTTACAGAGGTGCGGTCAGTAGTAAGAGTGTCCCGCGCAGGTTACAGGGGTGCGGTCAGCAGTAAGAGTGTCCGGCGCAGGTTACAGAGGTGCGGTCAGTGGTAAGAGTGTCCGGCGCAGGTTACAGGGGTGCGGTCAGCGGTAAGAGTGTCCGGCGCAGGTTACAGAGGTGCGGTCAGTAGTAAGAGTGTCCGGCGCAGGTTTCAGAGGTGCGGTCAGTGGTAAGAGTGTCCGGCGCAGGTTACAGAGGTGCGGTCAGTAGTGAGAGTGTCCGGCGCAAGTTACAGAGGTGCGGTCAGTGGTAAGAGTGTCCGGGGCAGGCTACAGAGGTGCGGTCAGCAGTAACAGTGTCCCGCGCAGGTTACAGGGGTGCAGTCAGCAGTAAGAGTGTCCGGCGCAGGTTACAGAGGTGCGGTCAGTAGTAAGAGGGTCCGGCGCAGGTTACAGAGGTGCGGTCAGTGGTAAGAGTGTCCTGCGCAGGTTACAGGGGTGCGGTCAGTGGTAAGAGTGTCCGGCGCAGGTTACAGGGGTGCGGTCAGCGGTAAGAGTGTCCGGCGCAGGTTACAGGGGTGCGGTCAGCAGTAAGAGTGTCCGGCGCAGGATACTGAGGTGCGGTCAGTGGTAAGAGTGTCCGGCGCAGGTTACAGAGGTGCGGTCAGTAGTAAGAGTGTCCCGCGCAGGTTACAGGGGTGCGGTCAGCAGTAAGAGTGTCCGGCGCAGGTTACAGAGGTGCGGTCAGTGGTAAGAGTGTCCGGGGCAGGCTACAGAGGTGCGGTCAGTGGTAAGAGTGTCCGGCGCAGGTTAAAGAGGTGCGGTCAGCGGTAAGAGTGTCCGGGGCAGGCTACAGAGGTGCGGTCAGTGGAAAGAGTGTCCTGCGCAGGTTACAGGGGTGCGGTCAGTGGTAAGAGTGTCCGGCGCAGGTTACAGGGGTGCGGTCAGCGGTAAGAGTGTCCGGCGCAGGTTACAGGGGTGCGGTCAGCAGTAAGAGTGTCCGGCGCAGGCTACAGAGGTGCGGTCAGTGGTAAGAGTGTCCTGCGCAGGCTACAGAGGTGCGGTCAATGGTAAGAGTGTCCTGCGCAGGTTACAGGGGTGCGGTCAGTAGTAAGAGTGTCCGGCGCAGGTTACAGAGGTGCGGTCAGTGGTAAGAGTGTCCGGCGCAGGTTACAGAGGTGCGGTCAGCAGTAAGAGTGTCCGGCGCAGGTTACAGAGGTGCGGTCAGTGGTAAGAGTGTCCTGCGCAGGTTACAGAGGTGCGGTCAGCGGTAAGAGTGTCCGGCGCAGGTTACAGAGGTGCGGTCAGCAGTAAGAGTGTCCGGCGCAGGTTACAGAGGTGCGGTCAGTGGTAAGAGTGTCCTGCGCAGGTTTCAGAGGTGCGGTCAGTGGTAAGAGTGTCCGGCGCAGGTTACAGAGGTGCGGTCAGTAGTGAGAGTGTCCGGCGCAGGTAACAGAGGTGCGGTCAGTAGTAAGAGTGTCCTGCGGAGGTTACAGAGGTGCGGTCAGTAGTAAGAGTGTCCGGCGCAGGTTACAGAGGTGCGGTCAGTGGTAAGAGTGTCCGGCGCAGGTTACAGAGGTGCGGTCAGTGGTAAGAGTGTCCGGCGCAGGTTACAGAGGTGCGGTCAGTGGTAAGAGTGTCCTGCGCAGGTTACAGAGGTGCGGTCAGCAGTAAGAGTGTTCGGCGCAGGTTACAGAGGTGCGGTCAGTAGTGAGAGTGTCCGGCGCAGGTAACAGAGGTGCGGTCAGTGGTAAGAGTGTCCTGCGCAGGTTACAGAGGTGCGGTCAGCAGTAAGAGTGTCCTGCGCAGGTTTCAGAGGTGCGGTCAGTGGTAAGAGTGTCCGGCGCAGGTTACAGAGGTGCGGTCAGTAGTGAGAGGGTCCAGCGCAGGTAACAGAGGTGCGGTCAGTGGTAAGAGTGTCCTGCGCAGGTTACAGAGGTGCGGTCAGCAGTAAGAGTGTCCTGCGCAGGTTACAGAGGTGCGGTCAGTGGTAAGAGTGTCCGGCGCAGGTTACAGAGGTGCGGTCAGTGGTAAGAGTGTCCGGGGCAGGCTACAGAGGTGCGGTCAGTGGCAAGAGTGTCCTGCGCAGGCTACAGAGGTGCGGTCAGTGGTAAGAGTGTCCTGCGCAGGTTTCAGAGGTGCGGTCAGTAGTAAGAGTGTCCTGCGCAGGTTACAGAGGTGCGGTCAGCAGTAAGAGTGTCCTGCGCAGGTTACAGAGGTGCGGTCAGTGGTAAGAGTGTCGGGCGCAGGTTACAGAGGTGCGGTCAGTGGTAAGAGTGTCCGGGGCAGGCTACAGAGGTGCGGTCAGCAGTAACAGTGTCCCGCGCAGGTTACAGGGGTGCGGTCAGCAGTAAGAGTGTCCGGCGCAGGTTACAGAGGTGCGGTCAGTAGTAAGAGTGTCCCGCGCAAGTTACAGGGGTGCGGTCAGCAGTAAGAGTGTCCGGCGCAGGTTACAGGGGTGCGGTCAGTGGTAAGAGTGTCCGGCGCAGGTTACAGGGGTGCGGTCAGCAGTAAGAGTGTCCGGCGCAGGTTACAGGGGTGCGGTCAGCAGTAAGAGTGTCCGGCGCAGGCTACAGAGGTGCGGTCAGTGGTAAGAGTGTCCTGCGCAGGTTACAGGGGTGCGGTCAGTAGTAAGAGTGTACGGCGCAGGTTACAGAGGTGCGGTCAGTGGTAAGAGTGTCCGGCGCAGGTTACAGAGGTGCGGTCAGCAGTAAGAGTGTCCGGTGCAGGTTACAGAGGTGCGGTCAGCGGTAAGAGTGTCCTGCGCAGGTTACAGAGGTGCGGTCAGCAGTAAGAGTGCCCTGCGCAGGTTTCAGAGGTGCGGTCAGTGGTAAGAGTGTCCGGCGCAGGTTACAGAGGTGCGGTCAGTAGTGAGAGTGTCCGGCGCAGGTTACAGGGGTGCGGTCAGCGGTAAGAGTGTCCGGCGCAGGTTACAGAGGTGCGGTCAGTAGTAAGAGTGTCCGGCGCAGGTTTCAGAGGTGCGGTCAGTGGTAAGAGTGTCCGGCGCAGGTTACAGAGGTGCGGTCAGTGGTAAGAGTGTCCGGCGCAGGTTACAGAGGTGCGGTCAGTGGTAAGAGTGTCCTGCGCAGGTTACAGAGGTGCGGTCAGCAGTAAGAGTGTCCGGCGCAGGTTACAGAGGTGCGGTCAGTAGTGAGAGTGTCGGGCGCAGGTTTCAGAGGTGCGGTCAGTGGTAAGAGTGTCCGGCGCAGGTTACAGAGGTGCGGTCAGTGGTAAGAGTGTCCGGCGCAGGTTACAGAGGTGCGGTCAGTGGTAAGAGTGTCCTGCGCAGGTTACAGAGGTGCGGTCAGCAGTAAGAGTGTCCGGCGCAGGTTACAGAGGTGCGGTCAGTAGTGAGAGTGTCGGGCGCAGGTTACAGAGATGCGGTCAGTGGTAAGAGTGTCCGGGGCAGGCTACAGAGGTGCGGTCAGCAGTAACAGTGTCCCGCACAGGTTACAGGGGTGCGGTCAGCAGTAAGAGTGTCCGGCGCAGGTTACAGAGGTGCGGTCAGTAGTAAGAGTGTCCCGCGCAGGTTACAGGGGTGCGGTCAGCAGTAAGAGTGTCCGGCGCAGGTTACAGAGGTGCGGTCAGTGGTAAGAGTGTCCGGCGCAGGTTACAGGGGTGCGGTCAGCGGTAAGAGTGTCCGGCGCAGGTTACAGAGGTGCGGTCAGTAGTAAGAGTGTCCGGCGCAGGTTTCAGAGGTGCGGTCAGTGGTAAGAGTGTCCGGCGCAGGTTACAGAGGTGCGGTCAGTAGTGAGAGTGTCCGGCGCAAGTTACAGAGGTGCGGTCAGTGGTAAGAGTGTCCGGGGCAGGCTACAGAGGTGCGGTCAGCAGTAACAGTGTCCCGCGCAGGTTACAGGGGTGCAGTCAGCAGTAAGAGTGTCCGGCGCAGGTTACAGAGGTGCGGTCAGTAGTAAGAGGGTCCGGCGCAGGTTACAGAGGTGCGGTCAGTGGTAAGAGTGTCCTGCGCAGGTTACAGGGGTGCGGTCAGTGGTAAGAGTGTCCGGCGCAGGTTACAGGGGTGCGGTCAGCGGTAAGAGTGTCCGGCGCAGGTTACAGGGGTGCGGTCAGCAGTAAGAGTGTCCGGCGCAGGATACTGAGGTGCGGTCAGTGGTAAGAGTGTCCGGCGCAGGTTACAGAGGTGCGGTCAGTAGTAAGAGTGTCCCGCGCAGGTTACAGGGGTGCGGTCAGCAGTAAGAGTGTCCGGCGCAGGTTACAGAGGTGCGGTCAGTGGTAAGAGTGTCCGGGGCAGGCTACAGAGGTGCGGTCAGTGGTAAGAGTGTCCGGCGCAGGTTAAAGAGGTGCGGTCAGCGGTAAGAGTGTCCGGGGCAGGCTACAGAGGTGCGGTCAGTGGAAAGAGTGTCCTGCGCAGGTTACAGGGGTGCGGTCAGTGGTAAGAGTGTCCGGCGCAGGTTACAGGGGTGCGGTCAGCGGTAAGAGTGTCCGGCGCAGGTTACAGGGGTGCGGTCAGCAGTAAGAGTGTCCGGCGCAGGCTACAGAGGTGCGGTCAGTGGTAAGAGTGTCCTGCGCAGGCTACAGAGGTGCGGTCAATGGTAAGAGTGTCCTGCGCAGGTTACAGGGGTGCGGTCAGTAGTAAGAGTGTCCGGCGCAGGTTACAGAGGTGCGGTCAGTGGTAAGAGTGTCCGGCGCAGGTTACAGAGGTGCGGTCAGCAGTAAGAGTGTCCGGCGCAGGTTACAGAGGTGCGGTCAGTGGTAAGAGTGTCCTGCGCAGGTTACAGAGGTGCGGTCAGCGGTAAGAGTGTCCGGCGCAGGTTACAGAGGTGCGGTCAGCAGTAAGAGTGTCCGGCGCAGGTTACAGAGGTGCGGTCAGTGGTAAGAGTGTCCTGCGCAGGTTTCAGAGGTGCGGTCAGTGGTAAGAGTGTCCGGCGCAGGTTACAGAGGTGCGGTCAGTAGTGAGAGTGTCCGGCGCAGGTAACAGAGGTGCGGTCAGTAGTAAGAGTGTCCTGCGGAGGTTACAGAGGTGCGGTCAGTAGTAAGAGTGTCCGGCGCAGGTTACAGAGGTGCGGTCAGTGGTAAGAGTGTCCGGCGCAGGTTACAGAGGTGCGGTCAGTGGTAAGAGTGTCCGGCGCAGGTTACAGAGGTGCGGTCAGTGGTAAGAGTGTCCTGCGCAGGTTACAGAGGTGCGGTCAGCAGTAAGAGTGTTCGGCGCAGGTTACAGAGGTGCGGTCAGTAGTGAGAGTGTCCGGCGCAGGTAACAGAGGTGCGGTCAGTGGTAAGAGTGTCCTGCGCAGGTTACAGAGGTGCGGTCAGCAGTAAGAGTGTCCTGCGCAGGTTTCAGAGGTGCGGTCAGTGGTAAGAGTGTCCGGCGCAGGTTACAGAGGTGCGGTCAGTAGTGAGAGGGTCCAGCGCAGGTAACAGAGGTGCGGTCAGTGGTAAGAGTGTCCTGCGCAGGTTACAGAGGTGCGGTCAGCAGTAAGAGTGTCCTGCGCAGGTTACAGAGGTGCGGTCAGTGGTAAGAGTGTCCGGCGCAGGTTACAGAGGTGCGGTCAGTGGTAAGAGTGTCCGGGGCAGGCTACAGAGGTGCGGTCAGTGGCAAGAGTGTCCTGCGCAGGCTACAGAGGTGCGGTCAGTGGTAAGAGTGTCCTGCGCAGGTTTCAGAGGTGCGGTCAGTAGTAAGAGTGTCCTGCGCAGGTTACAGAGGTGCGGTCAGCAGTAAGAGTGTCCTGCGCAGGTTACAGAGGTGCGGTCAGTGGTAAGAGTGTCGGGCGCAGGTTACAGAGGTGCGGTCAGTGGTAAGAGTGTCCGGGGCAGGCTACAGAGGTGCGGTCAGCAGTAACAGTGTCCCGCGCAGGTTACAGGGGTGCGGTCAGCAGTAAGAGTGTCCGGCGCAGGTTACAGAGGTGCGGTCAGTAGTAAGAGTGTCCCGCGCAAGTTACAGGGGTGCGGTCAGCAGTAAGAGTGTCCGGCGCAGGTTACAGGGGTGCGGTCAGTGGTAAGAGTGTCCGGCGCAGGTTACAGGGGTGCGGTCAGCAGTAAGAGTGTCCGGCGCAGGTTACAGGGGTGCGGTCAGCAGTAAGAGTGTCCGGCGCAGGCTACAGAGGTGCGGTCAGTGGTAAGAGTGTCCTGCGCAGGTTACAGGGGTGCGGTCAGTAGTAAGAGTGTACGGCGCAGGTTACAGAGGTGCGGTCAGTGGTAAGAGTGTCCGGCGCAGGTTACAGAGGTGCGGTCAGCAGTAAGAGTGTCCGGTGCAGGTTACAGAGGTGCGGTCAGCGGTAAGAGTGTCCTGCGCAGGTTACAGAGGTGCGGTCAGCAGTAAGAGTGCCCTGCGCAGGTTTCAGAGGTGCGGTCAGTGGTAAGAGTGTCCGGCGCAGGTTACAGAGGTGCGGTCAGTAGTGAGAGTGTCCGGCGCAGGTTACAGGGGTGCGGTCAGCGGTAAGAGTGTCCGGCGCAGGTTACAGAGGTGCGGTCAGTAGTAAGAGTGTCCGGCGCAGGTTTCAGAGGTGCGGTCAGTGGTAAGAGTGTCCGGCGCAGGTTACAGAGGTGCGGTCAGTGGTAAGAGTGTCCGGCGCAGGTTACAGAGGTGCGGTCAGTGGTAAGAGTGTCCTGCGCAGGTTACAGAGGTGCGGTCAGCAGTAAGAGTGTCCGGCGCAGGTTACAGAGGTGCGGTCAGTAGTGAGAGTGTCCGGCACAGGTAACAGAGGTGCGGTCAGTGGTAAGAGTGTCCTGCGCAGGTTACAGAGGTGCGGTCAGCAGTAAGAGTGTCCTGCGCAGGTTTCAGAGGTGCGGTCAGTGGTAAGAGTGTCCGGCGCAGGTTACAGAGGTACGGTCAGTAGTGAGAGGGTCCAGCGCAGGTAACAGAGGTGCGGTCAGTGGTAAGAGTGTCCTGCGCAGGTTACAGAGGTGCGGTCAGCAGTAAGAGTGTCCTGCGCAGGTTACAGAGGTGCGGTCAGTGGTAAGAGTGTCCGGCGCAGGTTACAGAGGTGCGGTCAGTGGTAAGAGTGTCCGGGGCAGGCTACAGAGGTGCGGTCAGTGGTAAGAGTGTCCGGGGCAGGCTACAGAGGTGCGGTCAGTGGTAAGAGTGTCCTGCGCAGGCTACAGAGGTGCGGTCAGTGGTAAGAGTGTCCTGCGCAGGTTTCAGAGGTGCGGTCAGTAGTAAGAGTGTCCTGCGCAGGTTACAGAGGTGCGGTCAGCAGTAAGAGTGTCCTGCGCAGGTTACCGAGGTGCTGTCAGCGGTAAGAGTGTCGGGCGCAGGTTACAGAGATGCGGTCAGTGGTAAGAGTGTCCGGGGCAGGCTACAGAGGTGCGGTCAGCAGTAACAGTGTCCCGCGCAGGTTACAGGGGTGCGGTCAGCAGTAAGAGTGTCCGGCGCAGGTTACAGAGGTGCGGTCAGTAGTAAGAGTGTCCCGCGCAGGTTACAGGGGTGCGGTCAGCAGTAAGAGTGTCCGGCGCAGGTTACAGAGGTGCGGTCAGTGGTAAGAGTGTCCGGCGCAGGTTACAGGGGTGCGGTCAGCGGTAAGAGTGTCCGGCGCAGGTTACAGAGGTGCGGTCAGTAGTAAGAGTGTCCGGCGCAGGTTTCAGAGGTGCGGTCAGTGGTAAGAGTGTCCGGCGCAGGTTACAGAGGTGCGGTCAGTAGTGAGAGTGTCCGGCGCAGGTTACAGAGGTGCGGTCAGTGGTAAGAGTGTCCGGGGCAGGCTACAGAGGTGCGGTCAGCAGTAACAGTGTCCCGCGCAGGTTACAGGGGTGCAGTAAGAGTGTCCGGCGCAGGTTACAGAGGTGCGGTCAGTAGTAAGAGGGTCCGGCGCAGGTTACAGAGGTGCGGTCAGTGGTAAGAGTGTCCTGCGCAGGTTACAGGGGTGCGGTCAGTGGTAAGAGTGTCCGGCGCAGGTTACAGGGGTGCGGTCAGCGGTAAGAGTGTCCGGCGCAGGTTACAGGGGTGCGGTCAGCAGTAAGAGTGTCCGGCGCAGGATACTGAGGTGCGGTCAGTGGTAAGAGTGTCCGGCGCAGGTTACAGAGGTGCGGTCAGTAGTAAGAGTGTCCCGCGCAGGTTACAGGGGTGCGGTCAGCAGTAAGAGTGTCCGGCGCAGGTTACAGAGGTGCGGTCAGTGGTAAGAGTGTCCGGGGCAGGCTACAGAGGTGCGGTCAGTGGTAAGAGTGTCCGGCGCAGGTTAAAGAGGTGCGGTCAGCGGTAAGAGTGTCCGGGGCAGGCTACAGAGGTGCGGTCAGTGGTAAGAGTGTCCGGAGCAGGTTACAGAGGTGCGGTCAGTGGTAAGAGTGTCCGGCGCAGGTTACAGAGGTGCGGTCAGTGGTAAGAGTGTCCGGCGCAGGTTACAGAGGTGCGGTCAGCAGTAAGAGTGTCCGGCGCAGGTTACAGAGGTGCGGTCAGTGGTAAGAGTGTTCTGCGCAGGTTACAGAGGTGCGGTCAGCAGTAAGAGTGTCCTGCGCAGGTTTCAGAGGAGCGGTCAGTGGTAAGAGTGTCCGGCGCAGGTTACAGAGGTGCGGTCAGCAGTAAGAGTGTCCGGCGCAGGATACTGAGGTGCGGTCAGTGGTAAGAGTGTCCGGCGCAGGTTACAGAGGTGCGGTCAGTAGTAAGAGTGTCCCGCGCAGGTTACAGGGGTGCGGTCAGCAGTAAGAGTGTCCGGCGCAGGTTACAGAGGTGCGGTCAGTGGTAAGAGTGTCCGGCGCAGGTTACAGAGGTGCGGTCAGTGGTAAGAGTGTCCGGCGCAAGTTACAGAGGTGCGGTCAGTGGTAAGAGTGTCCGGCGCAGGTAACAGAGGTGCGGTCAGTGGTAAGAGTGTCCGGCGCAGGTTACAGAGGTGCGGTCGGTGGTAAGAGTGTCCGGCGCAGGTTACAGAGGTGCGGTCAGTAGTAAGAGTGTCCGGCGCAGGTTACAGAGGTGCGGTCAGTAGTAAGAGTGTCCTGCGCAGGTTACAGAGGTGCGTGCGGTCAGTGGTAAGAGTGTCCTGCGCAGGTTACAGAGGTGCGGTCAGTAGTAAGAGTGTCCGGCGCAGGTTACAGAGGTGCCGTCAGTGGTAAGAGTGTCCGGCGCAGGTTACAGAGGTGCGGTCGGTGGTAAGAGTGTCCGGCGCAGGTTACAGAGGTGCGGTCAGTAGTAAGAGTGTCCGGCGCAGGTTACAGAGGTGCGGTCAGTAGTAAGAGTGTCCTGCGCAGGTTACAGAGGTGCGGTCGGTGGTAAGAGTGTCCTGCGTAGGTTACAGAGGTGCGGTCAGTGGTAAAAGTGTCCAGGGCAGGCTACAGAGGTGCGGTCAGTGGTAAGAGTGTCCTGCGCAGGTTACAGAGGTGCGGTCAGTAGTGAGAGTGTCCGCCGCAGGTTACAGAGGTGCGGTCAGTAGTAAGAGTGTCCTGCGCAGGTTACAGAGGTGCGGTCGGTGGTAAGAGGGTCCTGCGTAGGTTACAGAGGTGCGGTCAGTGGTAAAAGTGTCCAGGGCAGGCTACAGAGGTGCGGTCAGTGGTAAGAGTGTCCTGCGCAGGTTACAGAGGTGCGGTCAGTAGTGAGAGTGTCCGCCGCAGGTTACAGAGGTGCGGTCAGTAGTAAGAGTGTCCTGCGCAGGTTACAGAGGTGCGGTCGGTGGTAAGAGGGTCCTGCGCAGGTTACAGAGGTGCGGTCAGTGGTAAGAGTGTCCGGGGCAGGCTACAGAGGTGCGGTCAGTGGTAAGAGTGTCCTGCGCAGGTTACAGAGGTGCGGTCAGTAGTAAGAGTGTCCTGCGCAGGTTACAGAGGTGCGGTCACTGGTAAGAGTGTCCGGCGCAGGTTACAGAGGTGCGGTCAGTGGTAAAAGTAACCTGCGTAGGTTACAGGGGTGCGGTCAGTGGTAAGAGTGTCCTGCGCAGGTTACAGAGGTGCGGTCAGTGGTAAGAGTGTCCGGCGCAGGTTACAGAGGTGCGGTCACTGGAAAGAGTGTCCGCCGCAGGTTACAGGGGTGCGGTCACTGGTAAGAGTGTCCGGCGCAGGTTACAGAGGTGCGGTCAGTGGTAAGAGTGTCCTGCGCAGGTTACAGGGGTGCGGTCGGTGGTAAGAGTGTCCGGGGCAGGCTACAGAGGTGCGGTCAGTGGTAAGAGTGTCCTGCGCAGGTTACAGAGGTGCGGTCAGTGGTAAGAGTGTCCGGCGCAGGTTACAGAGGTGCGGTCAGTAGTGAGAGTGTCCGGCGCAGGTTACAGAGGTGCGGTCAGTAGTGAGAGTGTCCTGCGCAGGTTGCAGAGGTGCGGTCAGTAGTGAGAGTGTCCGGCGCAGGTTACAGAGGTGCGGTCAGTAGTGAGAGTGTCCTGCGCAGGTTACAGGGGTGCGGTCAGTGGTAAGAGTGTCCTGCCCAGGTTACAGAGGTGCGGTCACTGGTAAGAGTGTCCGGCGCAGGTTACAGAGGTGCGGTCAGTGGTAAGAGTGTCCTGCGCAGGTTACAGGGGTGCGTGCGGTCACTGGTAAGAGTGTCCGGCGCAGGTTACAGAGGTGCGGTCAGTGGTAAGAGTGTCCTGCGCAGGTTACAGGGGTGCGGTCGGTGGTAGGAGTGTCCGGGGCAGGTTACAGAGGTGCGGTGAGTAGTAAGAGTGTCCGGCGCAGGTTACAGAGGTGCGGTCAGCGGTAAGAGTGTCCGGCGCAGGTTACAGAGGTGCGGTCAGCGGTAAGAGTGTCCTGCGCAGGTTAGAGGTGCGGTCAGTGGTAAGAGTGTCCTGCGCAGGTTACAGAGGTGCGGTCAGTGGTAAGAGTGTCATGCGCAGGTTACAGAGGTGCGGTCAGCGGTAAGAGTGTCCGGCGCAGGTTACAGAGGTGCGGTCAGTAGTGAGAGTGTCCGGCGCAGGTAACAGAGGTGCGGTCAGTGGTAAGAGTGTCCTGCGCAGGTTACAGGGGTGCGGTCAGTGGTAAGAGTGTCCGGCGCAGGTTACAGAGGTGCGGTCAGTAGTAAGAGTGTCCTGCGCAGGTTACAGGGGTGCGGTCAGCAGTAAGAGTGTCCGGCGCAGGTTACAGAGGTGCGGTCGGTGGTAAGAGTGTCCGGCGCAGGTTACAGAGGTGCGGTCAGCGGTAAGAGTGTCCTGCGCAGGTTACAGAGGTGCGGTCAGCAGTAAGAGTGTCCGGCGCAGGTTACAGAGGTGCGGTCGGTGGTAAGAGTGTCCTGCGCAGGTTACAGAGGTGCGGTCAGTGGTAAGAGTGTCCGGCGCAGGTTACAAAGGTGCAGTCGGTGGTAAGAGTGTCCTGCGCAGGTTACAGGGGTGCGGTCAGTGGTAAGAGTGTCCGGCGCAGGTTACAGAGGTGCGGTCAGTGGTAAGAGTGTCCTGCACAGGTTACAGAGATGCGGACAGCAGTAAGAGTGTCCTGCGCAGGTTACAGGGGTGCGGTCGGTGGTAAGAGTGTCTGGCGCAGGTTACAGAGGTGCGGTCAGTGGTAAGAGTGTCCTGCGCACGTTACAGAGGTGCGGTCAGTGGTAAGAGTGTCCGGCGCAGGTTACAGAGGTGCGGTCAGTGGTAAGAGTGTCCTGCGCAGGTTACAGAGGTGCTGTCAGTGGTAAGAGTGTCCTGCGCAGGTTACAGAGGTGCGGTCAGTGGTAAGAGTGTCCGGCGCAGGTTACAGAGGTGCGGTCACTGGTAAGAGTGTCCGGCACAGGTTACAGAGGTGCGGTCAGTGGTAAGAGTGTCCGGCGCAGGTTACAGAGGTGCGGTCAGTGGTAAGAGTGTCCGGCGCAGGTTACAGAGGTGCGGTCAGTGGTAAGAGTGTCCGGCGCAGGTTACAGAGGTGCGGTCAGCGGTAAGAGTGTCCGGCGCAGGCTACAGAGGTGCGGTCAGTGGTAAGAGTGTCCGGCGCAGGTTACAGAGGTGCGGTCAGTGGTAAGAGTGTCCGGCGCAGGTTACAGAGGTGCGATCAGTGGTAAGAGTGTCCGGCGCAGGTTACAGAGGTGCGGTCAGTAGTAAGAGTGTCCTGCGCAGGTTACAGAGGTGCGGTCAGCGGTAAGAGTGTCCGGCGCAGGTTACAGAGGTGCGGTCAGCAGTAAGAGTGTCCTGCGCAGGTTACTGAGGTGCGGTCAGTGGTAAGAGTGTCCGGCGCAGGTTACAGAGGTGTGGTCAGTGGTAAGAGTGTCCTGCGCAGGTTACAGAGGTGCGGTCAGTAGTAAGAGTGTCCTGCGCAGGTTACAGAGGTGCGGTCAGTAGTGAGAGTGTCCGCCGCAGGTTACAGAGGTGCGGTCAGCGGTAAGAGTGTCCTGCGCAGGTTACAGAGGTGCGGACAGCGGTAAGAGTGTCCGGGGCAGGTTACTGGGGTGCGGTCAGTGGTAAGAGTGTCCTGCGCAGGTTACAGAGGTGCGGTCGGTGGTAAGAGTGTCCGGCGCAGGTTACAGAGGTGCGGTCAGTAGTAAGAGTGTCCGGCACAGGTTACAGAGGTGCGGTCAGTAGTAAGAGTGTCCTGCGCAGGTTACAGAGGTGCGGTCAGTGGTAAGAGTGTCCTGCGCAGGTTACAGGGGTGCGGTCAGTGGTAAGAGTGTCATCCGCAGGTTACAGAGGTGCGGTCAGTGGTAAGAGTGTCCTGCGCAGGTTACAGGGGTGCGGTCAGTGGTAAGAGTGTCCGGCGCAGGTTACAGAGGTGCGGTCAGTAGTGAGAGTGTCCGGCGCAGGTAACAGAGGTGCGGTCAGTGGTAAGAGTGTCCGGCGCAGGTTACAGGGGTGCGGTCAGCGGTAAGAGTGTCCGGCGCAGGTTACAGAGGTGCGGTCAGTAGTAAGAGTGTCCGGCGCAGGTTTCAGAGGTGCGGTCAGTGGTAAGAGTGTCCGGCGCAGGTTACAGAGGTGCGGTCAGTAGTGAGAGTGTCCGGCGCAGGTTACAGGGGTGCGGTCAGCAGTAAGAGTGTCCGGCGCAGGTTACAGAGGTGCGGTCAGTAGTAAGAGTGTCCGGCGCAGGTTTCAGAGGTGCGGTCAGTGGTAAGAGTGTCCGGCGCAGGTTACAGAGGTGCGGTCAGTGGTAAGAGTGTCCGGCGCAGGTTACAGAGGTGCGGTCAGTGGTAAGAGTGTCCTGCGCAGGTTACAGAGGTGCGGTCAGCAGTAAGAGTGTCCGGCGCAGGTTACAGAGGTGCGGTCAGTAGTGAGAGTGTCCGGCGCAGGTAACAGAGGTGCGGTCAGTGGTAAGAGTGTCCTGCGCAGGTTACAGAGGTGCGGTCAGCAGTAAGAGTGTCCTGCGCAGGTTTCAGAGGTGCGGTCAGTGGTAAGAGTGTCCGGCGCAGGTTACAGAGGTACGGTCAGTAGTGAGAGGGTCCAGCGCAGGTAACAGAGGTGCGGTCAGTGGTAAGAGTGTCCTGCGCAGGTTACAGAGGTGCGGTCAGCAGTAAGAGTGTCCTGCGCAGGTTACAGAGGTGCGGTCAGTGGTAAGAGTGTCCGGCGCAGGTTACAGAGGTGCGGTCAGTGGTAAGAGTGTCCGGGGCAGGCTACAGAGGTGCGGTCAGTGGTAAGAGTGTCCGGGGCAGGCTACAGAGGTGCGGTCAGTGGTAAGAGTGTCCTGCGCAAGCTACAGAGGTGCGGTCAGTGGTAAGAGTGTCCTGCGCAGGTTTCAGAGGTGCGGTCAGTAGTAAGAGTGTCCTGCGCAGGTTACAGAGGTGCGGTCAGCAGTAAGAGTGTCCTGCGCAGGTTACCGAGGTGCGGTCAGTGGTAAGAGTGTCGGGCGCAGGTTACAGAGATGCGGTCAGTGGTAAGAGTGTCCGGGGCAGGCTACAGAGGTGCGGTCAGCAGTAACAGTGTCCCGCACAGGTTACAGGGGTGCGGTCAGCAGTAAGAGTGTCCGGCGCAGGTTACAGAGGTGCGGTCAGTAGTAAGAGTGTCCCGCGCAGGTTACAGGGGTGCGGTCAGCAGTAAGAGTGTCCGGCGCAGGTTACAGAGGTGCGGTCAGTGGTAAGAGTGTCCGGCGCAGGTTACAGGGGTGCGGTCAGCGGTAAGAGTGTCCGGCGCAGGTTACAGAGGTGCGGTCAGTAGTAAGAGTGTCCGGCGCAGGTTTCAGAGGTGCGGTCAGTGGTAAGAGTGTCCGGCGCAGGTTACAGAGGTGCGGTCAGTAGTGAGAGTGTCCGGCGCAAGTTACAGAGGTGCGGTCAGTGGTAAGAGTGTCCGGGGCAGGCTACAGAGGTGCGGTCAGCAGTAACAGTGTCCCGCGCAGGTTACAGGGGTGCAGTCAGCAGTAAGAGTGTCCGGCGCAGGTTACAGAGGTGCGGTCAGTAGTAAGAGGGTCCGGCGCAGGTTACAGAGGTGCGGTCAGTGGTAAGAGTGTCCTGCGCAGGTTACAGGGGTGCGGTCAGTGGTAAGAGTGTCCGGCGCAGGTTACAGGGGTGCGGTCAGCGGTAAGAGTGTCCGGCGCAGGTTACAGGGGTGCGGTCAGCAGTAAGAGTGTCCGGCGCAGGATACTGAGGTGCGGTCAGTGGTAAGAGTGTCCGGCGCAGGTTACAGAGGTGCGGTCAGTAGTAAGAGTGTCCCGCGCAGGTTACAGGGGTGCGGTCAGCAGTAAGAGTGTCCGGCGCAGGTTACAGAGGTGCGGTCAGTGGTAAGAGTGTCCGGGGCAGGCTACAGAGGTGCGGTCAGTGGTAAGAGTGTCCGGCGCAGGTTAAAGAGGTGCGGTCAGCGGTAAGAGTGTCCGGGGCAGGCTACAGAGGTGCGGTCAGTGGAAAGAGTGTCCTGCGCAGGTTACAGGGGTGCGGTCAGTGGTAAGAGTGTCCGGCGCAGGTTACAGGGGTGCGGTCAGCGGTAAGAGTGTCCGGCGCAGGTTACAGGGGTGCGGTCAGCAGTAAGAGTGTCCGGCGCAGGCTACAGAGGTGCGGTCAGTGGTAAGAGTGTCCTGCGCAGGCTACAGAGGTGCGGTCAATGGTAAGAGTGTCCTGCGCAGGTTACAGGGGTGCGGTCAGTAGTAAGAGTGTCCGGCGCAGGTTACAGAGGTGCGGTCAGTGGTAAGAGTGTCCGGCGCAGGTTACAGAGGTGCGGTCAGCAGTAAGAGTGTCCGGCGCAGGTTACAGAGGTGCGGTCAGTGGTAAGAGTGTCCTGCGCAGGTTACAGAGGTGCGGTCAGCGGTAAGAGTGTCCGGCGCAGGTTACAGAGGTGCGGTCAGCAGTAAGAGTGTCCGGCGCAGGTTACAGAGGTGCGGTCAGTGGTAAGAGTGTCCTGCGCAGGTTTCAGAGGTGCGGTCAGTGGTAAGAGTGTCCGGCGCAGGTTACAGAGGTGCGGTCAGTAGTGAGAGTGTCCGGCGCAGGTAACAGAGGTGCGGTCAGTAGTAAGAGTGTCCTGCGGAGGTTACAGAGGTGCGGTCAGCAGTAAGAGTGTCCGGCGCAGGTTACAGAGGTGCGGTCAGTGGTAAGAGTGTCCGGCGCAGGTTACAGAGGTGCGGTCAGTGGTAAGAGTGTCCGGCGCAGGTTACAGAGGTGCGGTCAGTGGTAAGAGTGTCCTGCGCAGGTTACAGAGGTGCGGTCAGCAGTAAGAGTGTCCGGCGCAGGTTACAGAGGTGCGGTCAGTAGTGAGAGTGTCCGGCGCAGGTAACAGAGGTGCGGTCAGTGGTAAGAGTGTCCTGCGCAGGTTACAGAGGTGCGGTCAGCAGTAAGAGTGTCCTGCGCAGGTTTCAGAGGTGCGGTCAGTGGTAAGAGTGTCCGGCGCAGGTTACAGAGGTGCGGTCAGTAGTGAGAGGGTCCAGCGCAGGTAACAGAGGTGCGGTCAGTGGTAAGAGTGTCCTGCGCAGGTTACAGAGGTGCGGTCAGCAGTAAGAGTGTCCTGCGCAGGTTACAGAGGTGCGGTCAGTGGTAAGAGTGTCCGGCGCAGGTTACAGAGGTGCGGTCAGTGGTAAGAGTGTCCGGGGCAGGCTACAGAGGTGCGGTCAGTGGCAAGAGTGTCCTGCGCAGGCTACAGAGGTGCGGTCAGTGGTAAGAGTGTCCTGCGCAGGTTTCAGAGGTGCGGTCAGTAGTAAGAGTGTCCTGCGCAGGTTACAGAGGTGCGGTCAGCAGTAAGAGTGTCCTGCGCAGGTTACAGAGGTGCGGTCAGTGGTAAGAGTGTCGGGCGCAGGTTACAGAGGTGCGGTCAGTGGTAAGAGTGTCCGGGGCAGGCTACAGAGGTGCGGTCAGCAGTAACAGTGTCCCGCGCAGGTTACAGGGGTGCGGTCAGCAGTAAGAGTGTCCGGCGCAGGTTACAGAGGTGCGGTCAGTAGTAAGAGTGTCCCGCGCAAGTTACAGGGGTGCGGTCAGCAGTAAGAGTGTCCGGCGCAGGTTACAGGGGTGCGGTCAGTGGTAAGAGTGTCCGGCGCAGGTTACAGGGGTGCGGTCAGCAGTAAGAGTGTCCGGCGCAGGTTACAGGGGTGCGGTCAGCAGTAAGAGTGTCCGGCGCAGGCTACAGAGGTGCGGTCAGTGGTAAGAGTGTCCTGCGCAGGTTACAGGGGTGCGGTCAGTAGTAAGAGTGTACGGCGCAGGTTACAGAGGTGCGGTCAGTGGTAAGAGTGTCCGGCGCAGGTTACAGAGGTGCGGTCAGCAGTAAGAGTGTCCGGTGCAGGTTACAGAGGTGCGGTCAGCGGTAAGAGTGTCCTGCGCAGGTTACAGAGGTGCGGTCAGCAGTAAGAGTGCCCTGCGCAGGTTTCAGAGGTGCGGTCAGTGGTAAGAGTGTCCGGCGCAGGTTACAGAGGTGCGGTCAGTAGTGAGAGTGTCCGGCGCAGGTTACAGGGGTGCGGTCAGCGGTAAGAGTGTCCGGCGCAGGTTACAGAGGTGCGGTCAGTAGTAAGAGTGTCCGGCGCAGGTTTCAGAGGTGCGGTCAGTGGTAAGAGTGTCCGGCGCAGGTTACAGAGGTGCGGTCAGTGGTAAGAGTGTCCGGCGCAGGTTACAGAGGTGCGGTCAGTGGTAAGAGTGTCCTGCGCAGGTTACAGAGGTGCGGTCAGCAGTAAGAGTGTCCGGCGCAGGTTACAGAGGTGCGGTCAGTAGTGAGAGTGTCCGGCACAGGTAACAGAGGTGCGGTCAGTGGTAAGAGTGTCCTGCGCAGGTTACAGAGGTGCGGTCAGCAGTAAGAGTGTCCTGCGCAGGTTTCAGAGGTGCGGTCAGTGGTAAGAGTGTCCGGCGCAGGTTACAGAGGTACGGTCAGTAGTGAGAGGGTCCAGCGCAGGTAACAGAGGTGCGGTCAGTGGTAAGAGTGTCCTGCGCAGGTTACAGAGGTGCGGTCAGCAGTAAGAGTGTCCTGCGCAGGTTACAGAGGTGCGGTCAGTGGTAAGAGTGTCCGGCGCAGGTTACAGAGGTGCGGTCAGTGGTAAGAGTGTCCGGGGCAGGCTACAGAGGTGCGGTCAGTGGTAAGAGTGTCCGGGGCAGGCTACAGAGGTGCGGTCAGTGGTAAGAGTGTCCTGCGCAGGCTACAGAGGTGCGGTCAGTGGTAAGAGTGTCCTGCGCAGGTTTCAGAGGTGCGGTCAGTAGTAAGAGTGTCCTGCGCAGGTTACAGAGGTGCGGTCAGCAGTAAGAGTGTCCTGCGCAGGTTACCGAGGTGCTGTCAGCGGTAAGAGTGTCGGGCGCAGGTTACAGAGATGCGGTCAGTGGTAAGAGTGTCCGGGGCAGGCTACAGAGGTGCGGTCAGCAGTAACAGTGTCCCGCGCAGGTTACAGGGGTGCGGTCAGCAGTAAGAGTGTCCGGCGCAGGTTACAGAGGTGCGGTCAGTAGTAAGAGTGTCCCGCGCAGGTTACAGGGGTGCGGTCAGCAGTAAGAGTGTCCGGCGCAGGTTACAGAGGTGCGGTCAGTGGTAAGAGTGTCCGGCGCAGGTTACAGGGGTGCGGTCAGCGGTAAGAGTGTCCGGCGCAGGTTACAGAGGTGCGGTCAGTAGTAAGAGTGTCCGGCGCAGGTTTCAGAGGTGCGGTCAGTGGTAAGAGTGTCCGGCGCAGGTTACAGAGGTGCGGTCAGTAGTGAGAGTGTCCGGCGCAGGTTACAGAGGTGCGGTCAGTGGTAAGAGTGTCCGGGGCAGGCTACAGAGGTGCGGTCAGCAGTAACAGTGTCCCGCGCAGGTTACAGGGGTGCAGTCAGCAGTAAGAGTGTCCGGCGCAGGTTACAGAGGTGCGGTCAGTAGTAAGAGGGTCCGGCGCAGGTTACAGAGGTGCGGTCAGTGGTAAGAGTGTCCTGCGCAGGTTACAGGGGTGCGGTCAGTGGTAAGAGTGTCCGGCGCAGGTTACAGGGGTGCGGTCAGCGGTAAGAGTGTCCGGCGCAGGTTACAGGGGTGCGGTCAGCAGTAAGAGTGTCCGGCGCAGGATACTGAGGTGCGGTCAGTGGTAAGAGTGTCCGGCGCAGGTTACAGAGGTGCGGTCAGTAGTAAGAGTGTCCCGCGCAGGTTACAGGGGTGCGGTCAGCAGTAAGAGTGTCCGGCGCAGGTTACAGAGGTGCGGTCAGTGGTAAGAGTGTCCGGGGCAGGCTACAGAGGTGCGGTCAGTGGTAAGAGTGTCCGGCGCAGGTTAAAGAGGTGCGGTCAGCGGTAAGAGTGTCCGGGGCAGGCTACAGAGGTGCGGTCAGTGGTAAGAGTGTCCGGAGCAGGTTACAGAGGTGCGGTCAGTGGTAAGAGTGTCCGGCGCAGGTTACAGAGGTGCGGTCAGTGGTAAGAGTGTCCGGCGCAGGTTACAGAGGTGCGGTCAGCAGTAAGAGTGTCCGGCGCAGGTTACAGAGGTGCGGTCAGTGGTAAGAGTGTTCTGCGCAGGTTACAGAGGTGCGGTCAGCAGTAAGAGTGTCCTGCGCAGGTTTCAGAGGAGCGGTCAGTGGTAAGAGTGTCCGGCGCAGGTTACAGAGGTGCGGTCAGCAGTAAGAGTGTCCGGCGCAGGATACTGAGGTGCGGTCAGTGGTAAGAGTGTCCGGCGCAGGTTACAGAGGTGCGGTCAGTAGTAAGAGTGTCCCGCGCAGGTTACAGGGTGCACGGTCAGCAGTAAGAGTGTCCGGCGCAGGTTACAGAGGTGCGGTCAGTGGTAAGAGTGTCCGGCGCAGGTTACAGAGGTGCGGTCAGTGGTAAGAGTGTCCGGCGCAAGTTACAGAGGTGCGGTCAGTGGTAAGAGTGTCCGGCGCAGGTAACAGAGGTGCGGTCAGTGGTAAGAGTGTCCGGCGCAGGTTACAGAGGTGCGGTCGGTGGTAAGAGTGTCCGGCGCAGGTTACAGAGGTGCGGTCAGTAGTAAGAGTGTCCGGCGCAGGTTACAGAGGTGCGGTCAGTAGTAAGAGTGTCCTGCGCAGGTTACAGAGGTGCGTGCGGTCAGTGGTAAGAGTGTCCTGCGCAGGTTACAGAGGTGCGGTCAGTAGTAAGAGTGTCCGGCGCAGGTTACAGAGGTGCCGTCAGTGGTAAGAGTGTCCGGCGCAGGTTACAGAGGTGCGGTCGGTGGTAAGAGTGTCCGGCGCAGGTTACAGAGGTGCGGTCAGTAGTAAGAGTGTCCGGCGCAGGTTACAGAGGTGCGGTCAGTAGTAAGAGTGTCCTGCGCAGGTTACAGAGGTGCGGTCGGTGGTAAGAGTGTCCTGCGTAGGTTACAGAGGTGCGGTCAGTGGTAAAAGTGTCCAGGGCAGGCTACAGAGGTGCGGTCAGTGGTAAGAGTGTCCTGCGCAGGTTACAGAGGTGCGGTCAGTAGTGAGAGTGTCCGCCGCAGGTTACAGAGGTGCGGTCAGTAGTAAGAGTGTCCTGCGCAGGTTACAGAGGTGCGGTCGGTGGTAAGAGGGTCCTGCGTAGGTTACAGAGGTGCGGTCAGTGGTAAAAGTGTCCAGGGCAGGCTACAGAGGTGCGGTCAGTGGTAAGAGTGTCCTGCGCAGGTTACAGAGGTGCGGTCAGTAGTGAGAGTGTCCGCCGCAGGTTACAGAGGTGCGGTCAGTAGTAAGAGTGTCCTGCGCAGGTTACAGAGGTGCGGTCGGTGGTAAGAGGGTCCTGCGCAGGTTACAGAGGTGCGGTCAGTGGTAAGAGTGTCCGGGGCAGGCTACAGAGGTGCGGTCAGTGGTAAGAGTGTCCTGCGCAGGTTACAGAGGTGCGGTCAGTAGTAAGAGTGTCCTGCGCAGGTTACAGAGGTGCGGTCACTGGTAAGAGTGTCCGGCGCAGGTTACAGAGGTGCGGTCAGTGGTAAAAGTAACCTGCGTAGGTTACAGGGGTGCGGTCAGTGGTAAGAGTGTCCTGCGCAGGTTACAGAGGTGCGGTCAGTGGTAAGAGTGTCCGGCGCAGGTTACAGAGGTGCGGTCACTGGAAAGAGTGTCCGCCGCAGGTTACAGGGGTGCGGTCACTGGTAAGAGTGTCCGGCGCAGGTTACAGAGGTGCGGTCAGTGGTAAGAGTGTCCTGCGCAGGTTACAGGGGTGCGGTCGGTGGTAAGAGTGTCCGGGGCAGGCTACAGAGGTGCGGTCAGTGGTAAGAGTGTCCTGCGCAGGTTACAGAGGTGCGGTCAGTGGTAAGAGTGTCCGGCGCAGGTTACAGAGGTGCGGTCAGTAGTGAGAGTGTCCGGCGCAGGTTACAGAGGTGCGGTCAGTAGTGAGAGTGTCCTGCGCAGGTTGCAGAGGTGCGGTCAGTAGTGAGAGTGTCCGGCGCAGGTTACAGAGGTGCGGTCAGTAGTGAGAGTGTCCTGCGCAGGTTACAGGGGTGCGGTCAGTGGTAAGAGTGTCCTGCCCAGGTTACAGAGGTGCGGTCACTGGTAAGAGTGTCCGGCGCAGGTTACAGAGGTGCGGTCAGTGGTAAGAGTGTCCTGCGCAGGTTACAGGGGTGCGTGCGGTCACTGGTAAGAGTGTCCGGCGCAGGTTACAGAGGTGCGGTCAGTGGTAAGAGTGTCCTGCGCAGGTTACAGGGGTGCGGTCGGTGGTAGGAGTGTCCGGGGCAGGTTACAGAGGTGCGGTCAGTAGTAAGAGTGTCCGGCGCAGGTTACAGAGGTGCGGTCAGCGGTAAGAGTGTCCGGCGCAGGTTACAGAGGTGCGGTCAGCGGTAAGAGTGTCCTGCGCAGGTTAGAGGTGCGGTCAGTGGTAAGAGTGTCCTGCGCAGGTTACAGAGGTGCGGTCAGTGGTAAGAGTGTCATGCGCAGGTTACAGAGGTGCGGTCAGCGGTAAGAGTGTCCGGCGCAGGTTACAGAGGTGCGGTCAGTAGTGAGAGTGTCCGGCGCAGGTAACAGAGGTGCGGTCAGTGGTAAGAGTGTCCTGCGCAGGTTACAGGGGTGCGGTCAGTGGTAAGAGTGTCCGGCGCAGGTTACAGAGGTGCGGTCAGTAGTAAGAGTGTCCTGCGCAGGTTACAGGGGTGCGGTCAGCAGTAAGAGTGTCCGGCGCAGGTTACAGAGGTGCGGTCGGTGGTAAGAGTGTCCGGCGCAGGTTACAGAGGTGCGGTCAGCGGTAAGAGTGTCCTGCGCAGGTTACAGAGGTGCGGTCAGCAGTAAGAGTGTCCGGCGCAGGTTACAGAGGTGCGGTCGGTGGTAAGAGTGTCCTGCGCAGGTTACAGAGGTGCGGTCAGTGGTAAGAGTGTCCGGCGCAGGTTACAAAGGTGCAGTCGGTGGTAAGAGTGTCCTGCGCAGGTTACAGGGGTGCGGTCAGTGGTAAGAGTGTCCGGCGCAGGTTACAGAGGTGCGGTCAGTGGTAAGAGTGTCCTGCACAGGTTACAGAGATGCGGACAGCAGTAAGAGTGTCCTGCGCAGGTTACAGGGGTGCGGTCGGTGGTAAGAGTGTCTGGCGCAGGTTACAGAGGTGCGGTCAGTGGTAAGAGTGTCCTGCGCACGTTACAGAGGTGCGGTCAGTGGTAAGAGTGTCCGGCGCAGGTTACAGAGGTGCGGTCAGTGGTAAGAGTGTCCTGCGCAGGTTACAGAGGTGCGGTCAGTGGTAAGAGTGTCCTGCGCAGGTTACAGAGGTGCGGTCAGTGGTAAGAGTGTCCGGCGCAGGTTACAGAGGTGCGGTCACTGGTAAGAGTGTCCGGCACAGGTTACAGAGGTGCGGTCAGTGGTAAGAGTGTCCGGCGCAGGTTACAGAGGTGCGGTCAGTGGTAAGAGTGTCCGGCGCAGGTTACAGAGGTGCGGTCAGTGGTAAGAGTGTCCGGCGCAGGTTACAGAGGTGCGGTCAGCGGTAAGAGTGTCCGGCGCAGGCTACAGAGGTGCGGTCAGTGGTAAGAGTGTCCGGCGCAGGTTACAGAGGTGCGGTCAGTGGTAAGAGTGTCCGGCGCAGGTTACAGAGGTGCGGTCAGTGGTAAGAGTGTCCGGCGCAGGTTACAGAGGTGCGGTCAGTAGTAAGAGTGTCCTGCGCAGGTTACAGAGGTGCGGTCAGCGGTAAGAGTGTCCGGCGCAGGTTACAGAGGTGCGGTCAGCAGTAAGAGTGTCCTGCGCAGGTTACTGAGGTGCGGTCAGTGGTAAGAGTGTCCGGCGCAGGTTACAGAGGTGTGGTCAGTGGTAAGAGTGTCCTGCGCAGGTTACAGAGGTGCGGTCAGTAGTAAGAGTGTCCTGCGCAGGTTACAGAGGTGCGGTCAGTAGTGAGAGTGTCCGCCGCAGGTTACAGAGGTGCGGTCAGCGGTAAGAGTGTCCTGCGCAGGTTACAGAGGTGCGGACAGCGGTAAGAGTGTCCGGGGCAGGTTACTGGGGTGCGGTCAGTGGTAAGAGTGTCCTGCGCAGGTTACAGAGGTGCGGTCGGTGGTAAGAGTGTCCGGCGCAGGTTACAGAGGTGCGGTCAGTAGTAAGAGTGTCCGGCACAGGTTACAGAGGTGCGGTCAGTAGTAAGAGTGTCCTGCGCAGGTTACAGAGGTGCGGTCAGTGGTAAGAGTGTCCTGCGCAGGTTACAGGGGTGCGGTCAGTGGTAAGAGTGTCATCCGCAGGTTACAGAGGTGCGGTCAGTGGTAAGAGTGTCCTGCGCAGGTTACAGGGGTGCGGTCAGTGGTAAGAGTGTCCGGCACAGGTTACAGAGGTGCGGTCAGTAGTAAGAGTGTCCGGCGCAGGTTACAGAGGTGCGGTCAGTGGTAAGAGTGTCCGCCGCAGGTTACAGGGGTGCGGTCGGTGGTAAGAGTGTCCGGCGCAGGTTACAGAGGTGCGGTCAGTGGTAAGAGTGTCCGGCGCAGGTTACAGAGGTGCGGTCGGTGGTAAGAGTGTCCTGCGCAGGTTACAGAGGTGCGGTCAGTGGTAAGAGTGTCCGGCGCAGGTTACAGAGGTGCGGTCGGTGGTAAGAGTGTCCGGGGCAGGCTACAGAGGTGCGGTCAGCGGTAAGAGTGTCCGGCGCAGGTTACAGAGGTGCGGTCAGCGGTAAGAGTGTCCTGCGCAGGTTACAGAGGTGCGGTCAGTGGTAAGAGTGTCCGGCGGAGGTTACAGAGGTGCGGTCAGTGGTAAGAGTGTCCGGGGCAGGTTACAGAGGTGCGGTCAGTGGTAAGAGTGTCCGGCGCAGGTTACAGAGGTGCGGTCAGCAGTAAGAGTGTCCTGCGCAGGTTACAGAGGTGCGGTCTGCAGTAAGAGTGTCCTGCGCAGGTTACAGAGGTGCGGTCAGTGGTAAGAGTGTCCTGCGCAGGTTACAGAGGTGCGGTCAGTGGTAAGAGTGTCCTGCGAAGGTTACAGAGGTGCGGTCAGTAGTAAGAGTGTCCGGTGCAGGTTACAGAGGTGCAGTCAGTGGTAAGAGTGTCCGGCGCAGGTTACAGAGGTGCGGTCAGTGGTAAGAGTGTCAGGCGCAGGTTACAGAGGTGCGGTCAGTAGTAAGAGTGTCCTGCGCAGGTTACAGAGGTGCGGTCAGCAGTAAGAGTGTCCTGCGCAGGTTACAGAGGTGCGGTCAGTGGTAAGAGTGTCCTGCGCAGGTTACAGAGGTGCGGTCAGTAGTAAGAGTGTCCTGCCCAGGTTACAGAGGTGCGGTCAGTGGTAAGAGTGTCCGGCGCAGGTTACAGAGGTGCGGTCAGCGTGTCCTGCGCAGGTTACAGAGGTGCGGTCAGTGGTAAGAGTGTCCGGCGCAGGTTACAGAGGTGCGGTCACTGGTAAGAGTGTCCGGCGCAGGTTACAGAGGTGCGGTCAGTAGTGAGAGTGTCCAGCGCAGGTTACAGAGGTGCGGTCAGTGGTACGAGTGTCCGGTGCAGGCTACAGGGGTGCGGTCGGTGGTAAGAGTGTCCTGCGCAGGTTACAGAGGTGCGGTCAGTGGTAAGAGTGTCCTGCGCAGGTTACAGAGGTGCGGTCAGTAGTAAGAGTGTCCGGTGCAGGTTACTGGGGTGCGGTCAGTAGTAAGAGTGTCCGGCGCAGGTTACAGGGGTGCGGTCAGTGGTAAGTGTGTCCGGCGCAGGTTACAGAGGTGCGGTCAGTGGTAAGAGTGTCCGGCGCAGGTTACAGAGGTGCGGTCAGTGGTAAGAGTGTCCTGCGCAGGTTACAGAGGTGCGGTCAGTGGTAAGAGTGTCCGGCGCAGGTTACAGAGGTGCGGTCAGTAGTAAGAGTGTCCGGTGCAGGTTACTGGGGTGCGGTCAGTAGTAAGAGTGTCCGGCGCAGGTTACAGAGGTGCGGTAAGTAGTAAGAGTGTCCGGCGCAGGTTACAGAGGTGCGGTCACTGGTAAGAGTGTCCGGCGCAGGTTACAGAGGTGCGGTAAGTAGTGAGAGTGTCCTGCGCAGGTTACAGAGGTGCGGTCAGTGGTACGAGTGTCCGGTGCAGGCTACAGGGGTGCGGTCGGTGGTAAGAGTGTCCTGCGCAGGTTACAGAGGTGCGGTCAGTGGTAAGAGTGTCCTGCGCAGGTTACAGAGGTGCGGTCAGTAGTAAGAGTGTCCGGTGCAGGTTACTGGGGTGCGGTCAGTAGTAAGAGTGTCCGGCGCAGGTTACAGGGGTGCGGTCAGTGGTAAGAGTGTCCGGCGCAGGTTACAGAGGTGCGGTCAGTGGTAAGAGTGTCCGGCGCAGGTTACAGGGGTGCGGTCAGTGGTAAGAGTGTCCTGCGCAGGTTACAGAGGTGCGGTCAGTGGTAAGAGTGTCCGGCGCAGGTTACAGAGGTGCGGTCAGTAGTAAGAGTGTCCGGTGCAGGTTACTGGGGTGCGGTCAGTAGTAAGAGTGTCCGGCGCAAGTTACAGAGGTGCGGTCAGTAGTAAGAGTGTCCGGTGCAGGTTACTGGGGTGCGGTCAGTGGTAAGAGTGTCCTGCGCAGGTTACAGAGGTGCGGTCAGTGGTAAGAGTGTCCTGCGCAGGTTACTGGGGTGCGGTCAGTAGTAAGAGTGTCCGACGCAGGTTACAGAGGTGCGGTCAGTGGTAAGAGTGTCCGGCGCAGGTTACAGAGGTGCGGTCAGTGGTAAGAGTGTCCGGCCCAGGTTACAGGGGTGCCGGTCAGTGGTAAGAGTGTCCTGCGCAGGTTACAGAGGTGCGGTCAGTGGTAAGAGTGTCCGGCGCAGGTTACAGAGGTGCGGTCAGTAGTAAGAGTGTCCGGTGCAGGTTACTGGGGTGCGGTCAGTGGTAAGAGTGTCCGGCGCAGGTTACAGAGGTGCGGTCAGTGGTAAGAGTGTCCGGCGCAGGTTACAGAGGTGCGGTCAGTGGTAAGAGTGTCCGGCGCAGGTTACAGGGGTGCGGTCAGTGGTAAGAGTGTCCGGCGCAGGTTACAGAGGTGCGGTCAGTGGTAAGAGTGTCCGGCGCAGGTTACAGAGGTGCGGTCAGTAGTAAGAGTGTCCGGTGCAGGTTACTGGGGTGCGGTCAGTAGTAAGAGTGTCCGGCGCAGGTTACAGAGGTGCGGTCAGTAGTAAGAGTGTCCGGTGCAGGTTACTGGGGTGCGGTCAGTAGTAAGAGTGTCCGGCGCAGGTTACAGAGGTGCGGTCAGTGGTAAGAGTGTCCGGCGCAGGTTACAGAGGTGCGGTCAGTGGTAAGAGTGTCCGGCGCAGGTTACAGGGGTGCGGTCAGTGGTAAGAGTGTCCGGCGCAGGTTACAGAGGTGCGGTCAGTGGTAAGAGTGTCCGGCGCAGGTTACAGAGGTGCGGTCAGTGGTAAGAGTGTCCTGCGCAGGTTACAGAGGTGCGGTCAGTGGTAAGAGTGTCCGGCGCAGGTTACAGGGGTGCGGTCAGTGGTAAGAGTGTCCTGCGCAGGTAACAGAGGTGCGGTCAGTGGTAAGAGTATCCGGCGCAGGTTACAGAGGTGCGGTCAGTAGTAAGAGTGTCCGGTGCAGGTTACTGGGGTGCGGTCAGTAGTAAGAGTGTCCGGCGCAGGTAACAGAGGTGCGGTCAGTGGTAAGAGTGTCCTGCGCAGGTAACAGAGGTGCGGTCAGTAGTAAGAGTGTCCGGCGCAGGTTACAGGGGTGCGGTCAGTGGTAAGAGTGTCCGGCGCAGGTTACAGAGGTGCGGTCAGTGGTAAGAGTGTCTGGCGCAGGTTACAGAGGTGCGGTCAGTGGTAAGAGTGTCCTGCGCAGGTTACAGAGGTGCGGTCAGTGGTAAGAGTGTCCGGCGCAGGTTACAGAGGTGCGGTCAGTGGTTAGAGTGTCCTGCGCAGGTTACAGAGGTGCGGTCAGCAGTAAGAGTGTCCGGCGCAGGTTACAGAGGTGCGCTCAGTGGTAAGAGTGTCCTGCGCAGGTTACAGAGGTGCGGTCAGTGGTAAGAGTGTCCGGCGCAGGTTACAGAGGTGCGGTCAGTAGTAAGAGTGTCCGGCGCAGGTTACAGAGGTGCGGTCAGTAGTAAGAGTGTCCGGCGCAGGTTACAGAGGTGCGGTCAGCGGTAAGAGTGTCCGGCGCAGGTTACAGAGGTGCGATCAGCGGTAAGAGTGTCCGGCGCAGGTTACTGGGGTGCGGTCAGTGGTAAGGGGGTCCTGCGCAGGTTACAGAGGTGCGGTCAGTAGTAAGAGTGTCCTGCGCAGGTTACAGAGGTGCGGTCAGCAGTAAGAGTGTCCGGCGCAGGTTACAGAGGTGCGGTCAGTGGTAAGAGTGTCCGGGGCAGGTTACAGAGGTGCGGTCAGTGGTAAGAGTGTCCGGCGCAGGTTACAGAGGTGCGGTCAGTAGTAAGAGTGTCCTGCGCAGGTTACAGAGGTGCGGTCAGCAGTAAGAGTGTCCGGCGCAGGTTACAGAGGTGCGGTCAGTGGTAAGAGTGTCCGGCGCAGGTTACAGAGGTGCGGTCAGTAGTGAGAGTGTCCGGTGCAGGTTACTGGGGTGCGGTCAGTGGTAAGAGTGTCCTGCGCAGGTTACAGAGGTGCGGTCAGTGGTAAGAGTGTCCTGCGCAGGTTACAGAGGTGCGGTCAGTAGTAAGAGTGTCCGGTGCAGGTTACTGGGGTGCGGTCAGTAGTAAGAGTGTCCGACGCAGGTTACAGAGGTGCGGTCAGTGGTAAGAGTGTCCGGCGCAGGTTACAGAGGTGCGGTCAGTGGTAAGAGTGTCCGGCCCAGGTTACAGGGGTGCCGGTCAGTGGTAAGAGTGTCCTGCGCAGGTTACAGAGGTGCGGTCAGTGGTAAGAGTGTCCGGCGCAGGTTACAGAGGTGCGGTCAGTAGTAAGAGTGTCCGGTGCAGGTTACTGGGGTGCGGTCAGTAGTAAGAGTGTCCGGCGCAGGTTACAGAGGTGCGGTCAGTGGTAAGAGTGTCCGGCGCAGGTTACAGAGGTGCGGTCAGTGGTAAGAGTGTCCGGCGCAGGTTACAGGGGTGCGGTCAGTGGTAAGAGTGTCCGGCGCAGGTTACAGAGGTGCGGTCAGTGGTAAGAGTGTCCGGCGCAGGTTACAGAGGTGCGGTCAGTAGTAAGAGTGTCCGGTGCAGGTTACTGGGGTGCGATCAGTAGTAAGAGTGTCCGGCGCAGGTTACTGGGGTGCGGTCAGTAGTAAGAGTGTCCGGTGCAGGTTACTGGGGTGCGGTCAGTAGTAAGAGTGTCCGGCGCAGGTTACAGAGGTGCGGTCAGTGGTAAGAGTGTCCGGCGCAGGTTACAGAGGTGCGGTCAGTGGTAAGAGTGTCCGGCGCAGGTTACAGGGGTGCGGTCAGTGGTAAGAGTGTCCGGCGCAGGTTACAGAGGTGCGGTCAGTGGTAAGAGTGTCCGGCGCAGGTTACAGAGGTGCGGTCAGTGGTAAGAGTGTCCTGCGCAGGTTACAGAGGTGCGGTCAGTGGTAAGAGTGTCCGGCGCAGGTTACAGGGGTGCGGTCAGTGGTAAGAGTGTCCTGCGCAGGTAACAGAGGTGCGGTCAGTGGTAAGAGTGTCCGGCGCAGGTTACAGAGGTGCGGTCAGTAGTAAGAGTGTCCGGTGCAGGTTACTGGGGTGCGGTCAGTAGTAAGAGTGTCCGGCGCAGGTAACAGAGGTGCGGTCAGTGGTAAGAGTGTCCTGCGCAGGTAACAGAGGTGCGGTCAGTAGTAAGAGTGTCCGGCGCAGGTTACAGGGGTGCGGTCAGCAGTAAGAGTGTCCGGCGCAGGTTACAGAGGTGCGGTCAGTGGTAAGAGTGTCTGGCGCAGGTTACAGAGGTGCGGTCAGTGGTAAGAGTGTCCTGCGCAGGTTACAGAGGTGCGGTCAGTGGTAAGAGTGTCCGGCGCAGGTTACAGAGGTGCGGTCAGTGGTTAGAGTGTCCTGCGCAGGTTACAGGGGTGCGGTCAGTAGTGAGAGTGTCCGGCGCAGGTTACAGAGGTGCGGTCAGTGGTAAGAGTGTCCTGCGCAGGTTACAGAGGTGCGGTCAGTGGTAAGAGTGTCCGGCGCAGGTTACAGAGGTGCGGTCAGTAGTAAGAGTGTCCGGCGCAGGTTACAGAGGTGCGGTCAGCGGTAAGAGTGTCCGGCGCAGGTTACAGAGGTGCGGTCAGCAGTAAGAGTGTCCGGCGCAGGTTACAGAGGTGCGGTCAGTGGTAAGAGTGTCCTGCGCAGGTTACAGAGGTGCGGTCAGCAGTAAGAGTGTCCTGCGCAGGTTTCAGACGTGCGGTCAGTGGTAAGAGTGTCCGGCGCAGGTTACAGAGGTGCGGTCAGTAGTAAGAGTGTCCGGTGCAGGTTACAGAGGTGCGGTCAGTAGTAAGAGTGTCCGGTGCAGGTTTCAGAGGTGCGGTCAGCAGTAAGAGTGTCCGGTGCAGGTTTCAGAGGTGCGGTCAGCAGTAAGAGTGTCCGGTGCAGGTTACAGAGGTGCGGTCAGTAGTAAGAGTGTCCTGCGCAGGTTTCAGAGGTGCGGTCAGTAGTAAGAGTGTCCGGCGCAGGTTACAGAGGTGCGGTCAGTAGTAAGAGTGTCCGGTGCAGGTTACAGAGGTGCGGTCAGTAGTAAGAGTGTCCGGTGCAGGTTACAGAGGTGCGGTCAGTAGTAAGAGTGTCCGGTGCAGGTTTCAGAGGTGCGGTCAGCAGTAAGAGTGTCCGGTGCAGGTTACAGAGGTGCGGTCAGTAGTAAGAGTGTCCGGTGCAGGTTACAGAGGTGCGGTCAGTAGTAAGAGTGTCCGGTGCAGGTTACAGGGGTGCGGTCAGCAGTAAGAGTGTCCGGTGCAGGTTACAGAGGTGCGGTCAGTAGTAAGAGTGTCCGGTGCAGGTTTCAGAGGTGCGGTCAGCAGTAAGAGTGTCCGGCGCAGGTTACAGAGGTGCGGTCAGTGGTAAGAGTGTCCGGTGCAGGTTACAGAGGTGCGGTCAGTAGTAAGAGTGTCCTGCGCAGGTTACAGAGGTGCGGTCAGTAGTAAGAGTGTCCGGAGCAGGTTACAGAGGTGCGGTCAGTAGTGAGAGTGTCCTGCGCAGGTTACAGAGGTGCGGTCAGTAGTGAGAGTGTCCGGTGCAGGTTACAGAGGTGCGGTCAGTAGTAAGAGTGTCCGGTGCAGGTTTCAGAGGTGCGGTCAGCAGTAAGAGTGTCCGGCGCAGGTTACAGAGGTGCGGTCAGTGGTAAGAGTGTCCTGCGCAGGTTACAGAGGTGCGGTCAGCAGTAAGAGTGTCCTGGGCAGGTTACAGAGGTGCGGTCAGTGGTAAGAGTGTCCGGCGCAGGTTACGGAGGTGCGGTCAGTAGTGAGAGTGTCTGGCGCAGGTAACAGAGGTTCGGTCAGTGGTAAGAGTGTCCTGCGCAGGTTACAGAGGTGCGGTCAGCGGTAAGAGTGTCCTGCGCAGGTTACAGAGGTGCGGTCAGCAGTAAGAGTGTCCGGTGCAGGTTACAGAGGTGCGGTCAGTAGTAAGAGTGTCCTGCGCAGGTTACAGAGGTGCGGTCAGTGGTAAGAGTGTCCTGCGCAGGTTACAGAGGTGCGGTCAGCGGTGAGAGTGTCCTGCGCAGGTTACAGAGGTGCGGTCAGTGGTAAGAGTGTCCTGCGCAGGTTACAGAGGTGCGGTCAGTAGTGAGAGTGTCCGGCGCAGGTTACAGAGGTGCGGTCAGTGGTAAGAGTGTCCTGCGCAGGTTACAGAGGTGCGGTCAGTGGTAAGAGTGTCCGGCGCAGGTTACAGAGGTGCGGTCAGTGGTAAGAGTGTCCTGCGCAGGTTACAGAGGTGCGGTCAGTGGTAAGAGTGTCCTGCGCAGGTTACAGAGGTGCGGACAGCAGTAAGAGTGTCCGGCGCAGGTTACAGAGGTGCGGTCAGTGGTAAGAGTGTCCTGCGCAGGTTACAGAGGTGCGGTCAGTGGTAAGAGTGTCCTGCGCAGGTTACAGAGGTGCGGTCAGTGGTAAGAGTGTCCTGCGCAGGTTACAGAGGTGCGGTCAGTAGTAAGAGTGTCCGGCGCAGGCTACAGAGGTGCGGTCAGCAGTAAGAGTGTCCGGCGCAGGTTACAGAGGTGCGGTCAGCGGTAAGAGTGTCCGGCGCAGGTTACTGGGGTGCGGTCAGTGGTAAGAGTGTCCTGCGCAGGTTACAGAGGTGCGGTCAGCAGTAAGAGTGTCCGGCGCAGGTTACAGAGGTGCGGTCAGTGGTAAGAGTGTCCTGCGCAGGTTACAGAGGTGCGGTCAGTGGTAAGAGTGTCCGGCGCAGGTTACAGAGGTGCGGTCAGTAGTAAGAGTGTCCGGCGCAGGTTACAGAGGTGCGGTCAGTAGTAAGAGTGTCCGGCGCAGGTTACAGAGGTGCGGTCAGCGGTAAGAGTGTCCGGCGCAGGTTACAGAGGTGCGATCAGCGGTAAGAGTGTCCGGCGCAGGTTACTGGGGTGCGGTCAGTGGTAAGGGGGTCCTGCGCAGGTTACAGAGGTGCGGTCAGTAGTAAGAGTGTCCTGCGCAGGTTACAGAGGTGCGGTCAGCAGTAAGAGTGTCCGGCGCAGGTTACAGAGGTGCGGTCAGTGGTAAGAGTGTCCGGGGCAGGTTACAGAGGTGCGGTCAGTGGTAAGAGTGTCCGGCGCAGGTTACAGAGGTGCGGTCAGTAGTAAGAGTGTCCTGCGCAGGTTACAGAGGTGCGGTCAGCAGTAAGAGTGTCCGGCGCAGGTTACAGAGGTGCGGTCAGTGGTAAGAGTGTCCGGCGCAGGTTACAGAGGTGCGGTCAGTAGTGAGAGTGTCCGGTGCAGGTTACTGGGGTGCGGTCAGTGGTAAGAGTGTCCTGCGCAGGTTACAGAGGTGCGGTCAGTGGTAAGAGTGTCCTGCGCAGGTTACAGAGGTGCGGTCAGTAGTAAGAGTGTCCGGTGCAGGTTACTGGGGTGCGGTCAGTACTAAGAGTGTCCGACGCAGGTTACAGAGGTGCGGTCAGTGGTAAGAGTGTCCGGCGCAGGTTACAGAGGTGCGGTCAGTGGTAAGAGTGTCCGGCCCAGGTTACAGGGGTGCCGGTCAGTGGTAAGAGTGTCCTGCGCAGGTTACAGAGGTGCGGTCAGTGGTAAGAGTGTCCGGCGCAGGTTACAGAGGTGCGGTCAGTAGTAAGAGTGTCCGGTGCAGGTTACTGGGGTGCGGTCAGTAGTAAGAGTGTCCGGCGCAGGTTACAGAGGTGCGGTCAGTGGTAAGAGTGTCCGGCGCAGGTTACAGAGGTGCGGTCAGTGGTAAGAGTGTCCGGCGCAGGTTACAGGGGTGCGGTCAGTGGTAAGAGTGTCCGGCGCAGGTTACAGAGGTGCGGTCAGTGGTAAGAGTGTCCGGCGCAGGTTACAGAGGTGCGGTCAGTAGTAAGAGTGTCCGGTGCAGGTTACTGGGGTGCGGTCAGTAGTAAGAGTGTCCGGCGCAGGTTACTGGGGTGCGGTCAGTAGTAAGAGTGTCCGGTGCAGGTTACTGGGGTGCGGTCAGTAGTAAGAGTGTCCGGCGCAGGTTACAGAGGTGCGGTCAGTGGTAAGAGTGTCCGGCGCAGGTTACAGAGGTGCGGTCAGTGGTAAGAGTGTCCGGCGCAGGTTACAGGGGTGCGGTCAGTGGTAAGAGTGTCCGGCGCAGGTTACAGAGGTGCGGTCAGTGGTAAGAGTGTCCGGCGCAGGTTACAGAGGTGCGGTCAGTGGTAAGAGTGTCCTGCGCAGGTTACAGAGGTGCGGTCAGTGGAAAGAGTGTCCGGCGCAGGTTACAGGGGTGCGGTCAGTGGTAAGAGTGTCCTGCGCAGGTAACAGAGGTGCGGTCAGTGGTAAGAGTGTCCGGCGCAGGTTACAGAGGTGCGGTCAGTAGTAAGAGTGTCCGGTGCAGGTTACTGGGGTGCGGTCAGTAGTAAGAGTGTCCGGCGCAGGTAACAGAGGTGCGGTCAGTGGTAAGAGTGTCCTGCGCAGGTAACAGAGGTGCGGTCAGTAGTAAGAGTGTCCGGCGCAGGTTACAGGGGTGCGGTCAGCAGTAAGAGTGTCCGGCGCAGGTTACAGAGGTGCGGTCAGTGGTAAGAGTGTCTGGCGCAGGTTACAGAGGTGCGGTCAGTGGTAAGAGTGTCCTGCGCAGGTTACAGAGGTGCGGTCAGTGGTAAGAGTGTCCGGCGCAGGTTACAGAGGTGCGGTCAGTGGTTAGAGTGTCCTGCGCAGGTTACAGGGGTGCGGTCAGTAGTGAGAGTGTCCGGCGCAGGTTACAGAGGTGCGGTCAGTGGTAAGAGTGTCCTGCGCAGGTTACAGAGGTGCGGTCAGTGGTAAGAGTGTCCGGCGCAGGTTACAGAGGTGCGGTCAGTAGTAAGAGTGTCCGGCGCAGGTTACAGAGGTGCGGTCAGCGGTAAGAGTGTCCGGCGCAGGTTACAGAGGTGCGGTCAGCAGTAAGAGTGTCCGGCGCAGGTTACAGAGGTGCGGTCAGTGGTAAGAGTGTCCTGCGCAGGTTACAGAGGTGCGGTCAGCAGTAAGAGTGTCCTGCGCAGGTTTCAGACGTGCGGTCAGTGGTAAGAGTGTCCGGCGCAGGTTACAGAGGTGCGGTCAGTAGTGAGAGTGTCCGGCGCAGGTAACAGAGGTGCGGTCAGTAGTAAGAGTGTCCTGCGCAGGTTACAGAGGTGCGGTCAGCAGTAAGAGTGTCCGGCGCAGGTTACAGAGGTGCGGTCAGTGGTAAGAGTGTCCGGCGCAGGTTACAGAGGTGCGGTCAGTAGTAAGAGTGTCCGGTGCAGGTTACTGGGGTGCGGTCAGTAGTAAGAGTGTCCGGCGCAGGTTACAGAGGTGCGGTCAGTGGTAAGAGTGTCCGGCGCAGGTTACAGAGGTGCGGTCAGTGGTAAGAGTGTCCTGCGCAGGTTACAGAGGTGCGGTCAGTGGTAAGAGTGTCCGGCGCAGGTTACAGGGGTGCGGTCAGTGGTAAGAGTGTCCGGCGCAGGTTACAGAGGTGCGGTCAGTGGTAAGAGTGTCCGGCGCAGGTTACAGAGGTGCGGTCAGCGGTAAGTGTCCTGCGCAGGTTACAGAGGTGCGGTCAGTGGTAAGAGTGTCCGGCGCAGGTTACAGAGGTGCGGTCAGTAGTAAGAGTGTCCGGCGCAGGTTACAGAGGTGCGGTCAGTGGTAAGAGTGTCCGGCGCAGGTTACAGAGGTGCGGTCAGCAGTAAGAGTGTCCGGCGCAGGTTACAGAGGTGCGGTCAGTGGTAAGAGTGTCCTGCGCAGGTTACAGAGGTGCGGTCAGCAGTAAGAGTGTCCTGCGCAGGTTTCAGAGGTGCGGTCAGTGGTAAGAGTGTCCGGCGCAGGTTACAGAGGTGCGGTCAGTAGTGAGAGTGTCCGGCGCAGGTAACAGAGGTGCGGTCAGTAGTAAGAGTGTCCTGCGCAGGTTACAGAGGTGCGGTCAGCAGTAAGAGTGTCCGGCGCAGGTTACAGAGGTGCGGTCAGTGGTAAGAGTGTCTGGCGCAGGTTACAGAGGTGCGGTCAGTAGTAAGAGTGTCCGGTGCAGGTTACTGGGGTGCGGTCAGTAGTAAGAGTGTCCTGCGCAGGTTACAGAGGTGCGGTCAGTGGTAAGAGTGTCCGGCGCAGGTTACAGAGGTGCGGTCAGTGGTAAGAGTGTCCTGCGCAGGTTACAGAGGTGCGGTCAGTGGTAAGAGTGTCCGGCGCAGGTTACAGGGGTGCGGTCAGTGGTAAGAGTGTCCGGCGCAGGTTACAGAGGTGCGGTCAGTGGTAAGAGTGTCCGGCGCAGGTTACAGAGGTGCGGTCAGCGGTAAGAGTGTCCTGCGCAGGTTACAGAGGTGCGGTCAGTGGTAAGAGTGTCCTGCGCAGGTTACAGAGGTGCGGTCAGTAGTGAGAGTGTCCGGTGCAGGTTACAGAGGTGCGGTCAGTGGTAAGAGTGTCCTGCGCAGGTTACAGAGGTGCGGTCAGTAGTGAGAGTGTCCGGCGCAGGTTACAGAGGTGCGGTCAGTAGTGAGAGTGTCCGGTGCAGGTTACAGAGGTGCGGTCAGTAGTGAGAGTGTCCGGCGCAGGTAACAGAGGTGCGGTCGGTGGTAAGAGTGTCCTGCGCAGGTTACAGAGGTGCGGTCGGTGGTAAGAGTGTCCTGCGCAGGTTACAGAGGTGCGGTCCGCAGTAAGAGTGTCCTGCGCAGGTTACAGAGGTGCGGACAGTAGTGAGAGTGTCCTGCGCAGGTTTCAGAGGTGCGGTCAGTGGTAAGAGTGTCCGGCGCAGGTTACAGAGGTGCGGTCAGCAGTAAGAGTGTCCGGTGCAGGTTACAGAGGTGCGGTCAGTAGTAAGAGTGTCCGGCGCAGGTTACAGAGGTGCGGTCAGTGGTAAGAGTGTCTGGCGCAGGTTACAGAGGTGCGGTCAGTGGTAAGAGTGTCCGGCGCAGGTTACAGAGGTGCGGTCAGTGGTAAGAGTGTCCGGCGCAGGTTACAGGGGTGCGGTCAGTGGTAAGAGTGTCCGGCGCAGGTTACAGAGGTGCGGTCAGTGGTAAGAGTGTCCGGCGCAGGTTACAGAGGTGCGGTCAGTAGTAAGAGTGTCCGGTGCAGGTTACTGGGGTGCGGTCAGTAGTAAGAGTGTCCGGCGCAGGTTACTGGGGTGCGGTCAGTAGTAAGAGTGTCCGGTGCAGGTTACTGGGGTGCGGTCAGTAGTAAGAGTGTCCGGCGCAGGTTACAGAGGTGCGGTCAGTGGTAAGAGTGTCCGGCGCAGGTTACAGAGGTGCGGTCAGTGGTAAGAGTGTCCGGCGCAGGTTACAGGGGTGCGGTCAGTGGTAAGAGTGTCCGGCGCAGGTTACAGAGGTGCGGTCAGTGGTAAGAGTGTCCGGCGCAGGTTACAGAGGTGCGGTCAGTGGTAAGAGTGTCCTGCGCAGGTTACAGAGGTGCGGTCAGTGGTAAGAGTGTCCGGCGCAGGTTACAGGGGTGCGGTCAGTGGTAAGAGTGTCCTGCGCAGGTAACAGAGGTGCGGTCAGTGGTAAGAGTGTCCGGCGCAGGTTACAGAGGTGCGGTCAGTAGTAAGAGTGTCCGGTGCAGGTTACTGGGGTGCGGTCAGTAGTAAGAGTGTCCGGCGCAGGTAACAGAGGTGCGGTCAGTGGTAAGAGTGTCCTGCGCAGGTAACAGAGGTGCGGTCAGTAGTAAGAGTGTCCGGCGCAGGTTACAGGGGTGCGGTCAGCAGTAAGAGTGTCCGGCGCAGGTTACAGAGGTGCGGTCAGTGGTAAGAGTGTCTGGCGCAGGTTACAGAGGTGCGGTCAGTGGTAAGAGTGTCCTGCGCAGGTTACAGAGGTGCGGTCAGTGGTAAGAGTGTCCGGCGCAGGTTACAGAGGTGCGGTCAGTGGTTAGAGTGTCCTGCGCAGGTTACAGGGGTGCGGTCAGTAGTGAGAGTGTCCGGCGCAGGTTACAGAGGTGCGGTCAGTGGTAAGAGTGTCCTGCGCAGGTTACAGAGGTGCGGTCAGTGGTAAGAGTGTCCGGCGCAGGTTACAGAGGTGCGGTCAGTAGTAAGAGTGTCCGGCGCAGGTTACAGAGGTGCGGTCAGTGGTAAGAGTGTCCGGCGCAGGTTACAGAGGTGCGGTCAGCAGTAAGAGTGTCCGGCGCAGGTTACAGAGGTGCGGTCAGTGGTAAGAGTGTCCTGCGCAGGTTACAGAGGTGCGGTCAGCAGTAAGAGTGTCCTGCGCAGGTTTCAGACGTGCGGTCAGTGGTAAGAGTGTCCGGCGCAGGTTACAGAGGTGCGGTCAGTAGTGAGAGTGTCCGGCGCAGGTAACAGAGGTGCGGTCAGTAGTAAGAGTGTCCTGCGCAGGTTACAGAGGTGCGGTCAGCAGTAAGAGTGTACGGCGCAGGTTACAGAGGTGCGGTCAGTGGTAAGAGTGTCCGGCGCAGGTTACAGAGGTGCGGTCAGTAGTAAGAGTGTCCGGTGCAGGTTACTGGGGTGCGGTCAGTAGTAAGAGTGTCCGGCGCAGGTTACAGAGGTGCGGTCAGTGGTAAGAGTGTCCGGCGCAGGTTACAGAGGTGCGGTCAGTGGTAAGAGTGTCCTGCGCAGGTTACAGAGGTGCGGTCAGTGGTAAGAGTGTCCGGCGCAGGTTACAGGGGTGCGGTCAGTGGTAAGAGTGTCCGGCGCAGGTTACAGAGGTGCGGTCAGTGGTAAGAGTGTCCGGCGCAGGTTACAGAGGTGCGGTCGGTGGTAAGAGTGTCCGGCGCAGGTTACAGAGGTGCGGTCCGCAGTAAGAGTGTCCTGCGCAGGTTACAGAGGTGCGGTCAGTAGTGAGAGTGTCCTGCGCAGGTTTCAGAGGTGCGGTCAGTGGTAAGAGTGTCCGGCGCAGGTTACAGAGGTGCGGTCAGCAGTAAGAGTGTCCGGTGCAGGTTACAGAGGTGCGGTCAGTAGTAAGAGTGTCCTGCGCAGGTTTCAGAGGTGCGGTCAGCAGTAAGAGTGTCCGGCGCAGGTTACAGAGGTGCGGTCAGTAGTAAGAGTGTCCGGTGCAGGTTACAGAGGTGCGGTCAGTAGTAAGAGTGTCCGGTGCAGGTTTCAGAGGTGCGGTCAGCAGTAAGAGTGTCCGGTGCAGGTTTCAGAGGTGCGGTCAGCAGTAAGAGTGTCCGGTGCAGGTTACAGAGGTGCGGTCAGTAGTAAGAGTGTCCTGCGCAGGTTTCAGAGGTGCGGTCAGTAGTAAGAGTGTCCGGCGCAGGTTACAGAGGTGCGGTCAGTAGTAAGAGTGTCCGGTGCAGGTTACAGAGGTGCGGTCAGTAGTAAGAGTGTCCGGTGCAGGTTACAGAGGTGCGGTCAGTAGTAAGAGTGTCCGGTGCAGGTTTCAGAGGTGCGGTCAGCAGTAAGAGTGTCCGGTGCAGGTTACAGAGGTGCGGTCAGTAGTAAGAGTGTCCGGTGCAGGTTACAGAGGTGCGGTCAGTAGTAAGAGTGTCCGGTGCAGGTTACAGGGGTGCGGTCAGCAGTAAGAGTGTCCGGCGCAGGTTACAGAGGTGCGGTCAGTAGTAAGAGTGTCCGGTGCAGGTTACAGAGGTGCGGTCAGTAGTAAGAGTGTCCGGTGCAGGTTTCAGAGGTGCGGTCAGCAGTAAGAGTGTCCGGCGCAGGTTACAGAGGTGCGGTCAGTGGTAAGAGTGTCCGGTGCAGGTTACAGAGGTGCGGTCAGTAGTAAGAGTGTCCTGCGCAGGTTACAGAGGTGCGGTCAGTAGTAAGAGTGTCCGGCGCAGGTTACAGAGGTGCGGTCAGTAGTGAGAGTGTCCTGCGCAGGTTACAGAGGTGCGGTCAGTAGTGAGAGTGTCCGGTGCAGGTTACAGAGGTGCGGTCAGTAGTAAGAGTGTCCGGTGCAGGTTTCAGAGGTGCGGTCAGCAGTAAGAGTGTCCGGCGCAGGTTACAGAGGTGCGGTCAGTGGTAAGAGTGTCCTGCGCAGGTTACAGAGGTGCGGTCAGCAGTAAGAGTGTCCTGGGCAGGTTACAGAGGTGCGGTCAGTGGTAAGAGTGTCCGGCGCAGGTTACGGAGGTGCGGTCAGTAGTGAGAGTGTCTGGCGCAGGTAACAGAGGTTCGGTCAGTGGTAAGAGTGTCCTGCGCAGGTTACAGAGGTGCGGTCAGTGGTAAGAGTGTCCTGCGCAGGTTACAGAGGTGCGGTCAGCAGTAAGAGTGTCCGGTGCAGGTTACAGAGGTGCGGTCAGTAGTAAGAGTGTCCTGCGCAGGTTACAGAGGTGCGGTCAGTGGTAAGAGTGTCCTGCGCAGGTTACAGAGGTGCGGTCAGTAGTAAGAGTGTCCTGCGCAGGTTACAGAGGTGCGGTCAGCAGTAAGAGTGTCCGGCGCAGGTTACAGAGGTGCGGTCAGTGGTAAGAGTGTCCGGGGCAGGTTACAGAGGTGCGGTCAGTGGTAAGAGTGTCCGGCGCAGGTTACAGAGGTGCGGTCAGCAGTAAGAGTGTCCGGCGCAGGTTACAGAGGTGCGGTCAGTGGTAAGAGTGTCCGGCGCAGGTTACAGAGGTGCGGTCAGTGGTAAGAGTGTCCGGCGCAGGTTACAGAGGTGCGGTCAGTAGTGAGAGTGTCCGGTGCAGGTTACTGGGGTGCGGTCAGTAGTGAGAGTGTCCGGTGCAGGTTACAGAGGTGCGGTCAGCAGTAAGAGTGTCCGGCGCAGGTTACAGAGGTGCGGTCAGTGGTAAGAGTGTCCGGCGCAGGTTACAGAGGTGCGGTCAGTAGTGAGAGTGTCCGGTGCAGGTTACAGAGGTGCGGTCAGCGGTAAGAGTGTCTGGCGCAGGTTACAGAGGTGCGGTCAGTAGTAAGAGTGTCCGGCGCAGGTTACAGAGGTGCGGTCAGTGGTAAGAGTGTCCTGCGCAGGTTACAGAGGTGCGGTCAGTGGTAAGAGTGTCCTGCGCAGGTTACAGGGGTGCGGTCAGTGGTAAGAGTGTCCAGGGCAGGCTACAGAGGTGCGGTCAGTGGTAAGAGTGTCCAGGGCAGGCTACAGAGGTGCGGTCAGTAGTAAGAGTGTCCGGTGCAGGTTACTGGGGTGCAGTCAGTAGTGAGAGTGTCCGGGGCAGGCTACAGAGGTGCGGTCAGCAGTAAGAGTGTCCTGCGCAGGTTACAGGGGTGCGGTCAGCAGTAAGAGTGTCCGGCGCAGGTTACAGAGGTGCGGTCAGTAGTAAGAGTGTCCCGCGCAGGTTACAGGGGTGCAGTCAGCGGTAAGAGTGTCCGGCGCAGGTTACAGAGGTGCGGTCAGTGGTAAGAGTGTCCGGTGCAGGTTACAGAGGTGCGGTCAGTAGTAAGAGTGTCCCGCGCAGGTTACAGGGGTGCAGTCAGCGGTAAGAGTGTCCGGCGCAGGTTACAGAGGTGCGGTCAGTGGTAAGAGTGTCCAGGGCAGGCTACAGAGGTGCGGTCAGTAGTAAGAGTGTCCGGTGCAGGTTACTGGGGTGCAGTCAGTAGTGAGAGTGTCCGGGGCAGGCTACAGAGGTGCGGTCAGTAGTAAGAGTGTCCGGTGCAGGTTACTGGGGTGCAGTCAGTAGTGAGAGTGTCCGGGGCAGGCTACAGAGGTGCGGTCAGCAGTAAGAGTGTCCTGCGCAGGTTACAGGGGTGCGGTCAGCAGTAAGAGTGTCCGGCGCAGGTTACAGGGGTGCGGTCAGCAGTAAGAGTGTCCGGCGCAGGTTACAGGGGTGCGGTCAGCAGTAAGAGTGTCCGGTGCAGGTTACAGAGGTGCGGTCAGTGGTAAGAGTGTCCGGCGCAGGTTACAGAGGTGCGGTCAGTGGTAAGAGTGTCCGGTGCAGGTTACAGAGGTGCGGTCAGTAGTGAGAGTGTCCGGTGCAGGTTACAGAGGTGCAGTCAGCAGTAAGAGTGTCCGGCGCAGGTTACAGAGGTGCGGTCAGTAGTAAGAGTGTCCGGCGCAGGTTACAGAGGTGCGGTCAGTGGTAAGAGTGTCCTGCGCAGGTTACAGAGGTGCGGTCAGTGGTAAGAGTGTCCTGCGCAGGTTACAGGGGTGCGGTCAGTGGTAAGAGTGTCCAGGGCAGGCTACAGAGGTGCGGTCAGTGGTAAGAGTGTCCAGGGCAGGCTACAGAGGTGCGGTCAGTAGTAAGAGTGTCCGGTGCAGGTTACTGGGGTGCAGTCAGTAGTGAGAGTGTCCGGGGCAGGCTACAGAGGTGCGGTCAGCAGTAAGAGTGTCCTGCGCAGGTTACAGGGGTGCGGTCAGCAGTAAGAGTGTCCGGCGCAGGTTACAGAGGTGCGGTCAGTAGTAAGAGTGTCCCGCGCAGGTTACAGGGGTGCAGTCAGCGGTAAGAGTGTCCGGCGCAGGTTACAGAGGTGCGGTCAGTGGTAAGAGTGTCCGGTGCAGGTTACAGAGGTGCGGTCAGTAGTAAGAGTGTCCCGCGCAGGTTACAGAGGTGCGGTCAGTGGTAAGAGTGTCCGGCGCAGGTTACAGGGGTGCGGTCAGTGGTAAGAGTGTCCGGCGCAGGTTACAGAGGTGCGGTCAGTGGTAAGAGTGTCCGGCGCAGGTTACAGAGGTGCGGTCAGTAGTAAGAGTGTCCGGTGCAGGTTACTGGGGTGCGGTCAGTAGTAAGAGTGTCCGGCGCAGGTTACTGGGGTGCGGTCAGTAGTAAGAGTGTCCGGTGCAGGTTACTGGGGTGCGGTCAGTAGTAAGAGTGTCCGGCGCAGGTTACAGAGGTGCGGTCAGTGGTAAGAGTGTCCGGCGCAGGTTACAGAGGTGCGGTCAGTGGTAAGAGTGTCCGGCGCAGGTTACAGGGGTGCGGTCAGTGGTAAGAGTGTCCGGCGCAGGTTACAGAGGTGCGGTCAGTGGTAAGAGTGTCCGGCGCAGGTTACAGAGGTGCGGTCAGTGGTAAGAGTGTCCTGCGCAGGTTACAGAGGTGCGGTCAGTGGTAAGAGTGTCCGGCGCAGGTTACAGGGGTGCGGTCAGTGGTAAGAGTGTCCTGCGCAGGTAACAGAGGTGCGGTCAGTGGTAAGAGTGTCCGGCGCAGGTTACAGAGGTGCGGTCAGTAGTAAGAGTGTCCGGTGCAGGTTACTGGGGTGCGGTCAGTAGTAAGAGTGTCCGGCGCAGGTAACAGAGGTGCGGTCAGTGGTAAGAGTGTCCTGCGCAGGTAACAGAGGTGCGGTCAGTAGTAAGAGTGTCCGGCGCAGGTTACAGGGGTGCGGTCAGCAGTAAGAGTGTCCGGCGCAGGTTACAGAGGTGCGGTCAGTGGTAAGAGTGTCTGGCGCAGGTTACAGAGGTGCGGTCAGTGGTAAGAGTGTCCTGCGCAGGTTACAGAGGTGCGGTCAGTGGTAAGAGTGTCCGGCGCAGGTTACAGAGGTGCGGTCAGTGGTTAGAGTGTCCTGCGCAGGTTACAGGGGTGCGGTCAGTAGTGAGAGTGTCCGGCGCAGGTTACAGAGGTGCGGTCAGTGGTAAGAGTGTCCTGCGCAGGTTACAGAGGTGCGGTCAGTGGTAAGAGTGTCCGGCGCAGGTTACAGAGGTGCGGTCAGTAGTAAGAGTGTCCGGCGCAGGTTACAGAGGTGCGGTCAGTGGTAAGAGTGTCCGGCGCAGGTTACAGAGGTGCGGTCAGCAGTAAGAGTGTCCGGCGCAGGTTACAGAGGTGCGGTCAGTGGTAAGAGTGTCCTGCGCAGGTTACAGAGGTGCGGTCAGCAGTAAGAGTGTCCTGCGCAGGTTTCAGACGTGCGGTCAGTGGTAAGAGTGTCCGGCGCAGGTTACAGAGGTGCGGTCAGTAGTGAGAGTGTCCGGCGCAGGTAACAGAGGTGCGGTCAGTAGTAAGAGTGTCCTGCGCAGGTTACAGAGGTGCGGTCAGCAGTAAGAGTGTACGGCGCAGGTTACAGAGGTGCGGTCAGTGGTAAGAGTGTCCGGCGCAGGTTACAGAGGTGCGGTCAGTAGTAAGAGTGTCCGGTGCAGGTTACTGGGGTGCGGTCAGTAGTAAGAGTGTCCGGCGCAGGTTACAGAGGTGCGGTCAGTGGTAAGAGTGTCCGGCGCAGGTTACAGAGGTGCGGTCAGTGGTAAGAGTGTCCTGCGCAGGTTACAGAGGTGCGGTCAGTGGTAAGAGTGTCCGGCGCAGGTTACAGGGGTGCGGTCAGTGGTAAGAGTGTCCGGCGCAGGTTACAGAGGTGCGGTCAGTGGTAAGAGTGTCCGGCGCAGGTTACAGAGGTGCGGTCGGTGGTAAGAGTGTCCGGCGCAGGTTACAGAGGTGCGGTCCGCAGTAAGAGTGTCCTGCGCAGGTTACAGAGGTGCGGTCAGTAGTGAGAGTGTCCTGCGCAGGTTTCAGAGGTGCGGTCAGTGGTAAGAGTGTCCGGCGCAGGTTACAGAGGTGCGGTCAGCAGTAAGAGTGTCCGGTGCAGGTTACAGAGGTGCGGTCAGTAGTAAGAGTGTCCTGCGCAGGTTTCAGAGGTGCGGTCAGCAGTAAGAGTGTCCGGCGCAGGTTACAGAGGTGCGGTCAGTAGTAAGAGTGTCCGGTGCAGGTTACAGAGGTGCGGTCAGTAGTAAGAGTGTCCGGTGCAGGTTTCAGAGGTGCGGTCAGCAGTAAGAGTGTCCGGTGCAGGTTTCAGAGGTGCGGTCAGCAGTAAGAGTGTCCGGTGCAGGTTACAGAGGTGCGGTCAGTAGTAAGAGTGTCCTGCGCAGGTTTCAGAGGTGCGGTCAGTAGTAAGAGTGTCCGGCGCAGGTTACAGAGGTGCGGTCAGTAGTAAGAGTGTCCGGTGCAGGTTACAGAGGTGCGGTCAGTAGTAAGAGTGTCCGGTGCAGGTTACAGAGGTGCGGTCAGTAGTAAGAGTGTCCGGTGCAGGTTTCAGAGGTGCGGTCAGCAGTAAGAGTGTCCGGTGCAGGTTACAGAGGTGCGGTCAGTAGTAAGAGTGTCCGGTGCAGGTTACAGAGGTGCGGTCAGTAGTAAGAGTGTCCGGTGCAGGTTACAGGGGTGCGGTCAGCAGTAAGAGTGTCCGGCGCAGGTTACAGAGGTGCGGTCAGTAGTAAGAGTGTCCGGTGCAGGTTACAGAGGTGCGGTCAGTAGTAAGAGTGTCCGGTGCAGGTTTCAGAGGTGCGGTCAGCAGTAAGAGTGTCCGGCGCAGGTTACAGAGGTGCGGTCAGTGGTAAGAGTGTCCGGTGCAGGTTACAGAGGTGCGGTCAGTAGTAAGAGTGTCCTGCGCAGGTTACAGAGGTGCGGTCAGTAGTAAGAGTGTCCGGCGCAGGTTACAGAGGTGCGGTCAGTAGTGAGAGTGTCCTGCGCAGGTTACAGAGGTGCGGTCAGTAGTGAGAGTGTCCGGTGCAGGTTACAGAGGTGCGGTCAGTAGTAAGAGTGTCCGGTGCAGGTTTCAGAGGTGCGGTCAGCAGTAAGAGTGTCCGGCGCAGGTTACAGAGGTGCGGTCAGTGGTAAGAGTGTCCTGCGCAGGTTACAGAGGTGCGGTCAGCAGTAAGAGTGTCCTGGGCAGGTTACAGAGGTGCGGTCAGTGGTAAGAGTGTCCGGCGCAGGTTACGGAGGTGCGGTCAGTAGTGAGAGTGTCTGGCGCAGGTAACAGAGGTTCGGTCAGTGGTAAGAGTGTCCTGCGCAGGTTACAGAGGTGCGGTCAGTGGTAAGAGTGTCCTGCGCAGGTTACAGAGGTGCGGTCAGCAGTAAGAGTGTCCGGTGCAGGTTACAGAGGTGCGGTCAGTAGTAAGAGTGTCCTGCGCAGGTTACAGAGGTGCGGTCAGTGGTAAGAGTGTCCTGCGCAGGTTACAGAGGTGCGGTCAGTAGTAAGAGTGTCCTGCGCAGGTTACAGAGGTGCGGTCAGCAGTAAGAGTGTCCGGCGCAGGTTACAGAGGTGCGGTCAGTGGTAAGAGTGTCCGGGGCAGGTTACAGAGGTGCGGTCAGTGGTAAGAGTGTCCGGCGCAGGTTACAGAGGTGCGGTCAGCAGTAAGAGTGTCCGGCGCAGGTTACAGAGGTGCGGTCAGTGGTAAGAGTGTCCGGCGCAGGTTACAGAGGTGCGGTCAGTGGTAAGAGTGTCCGGCGCAGGTTACAGAGGTGCGGTCAGTAGTGAGAGTGTCCGGTGCAGGTTACTGGGGTGCGGTCAGTAGTGAGAGTGTCCGGTGCAGGTTACAGAGGTGCGGTCAGCAGTAAGAGTGTCCGGCGCAGGTTACAGAGGTGCGGTCAGTGGTAAGAGTGTCCGGCGCAGGTTACAGAGGTGCGGTCAGTAGTGAGAGTGTCCGGTGCAGGTTACAGAGGTGCGGTCAGCGGTAAGAGTGTCTGGCGCAGGTTACAGAGGTGCGGTCAGTAGTAAGAGTGTCCGGCGCAGGTTACAGAGGTGCGGTCAGTGGTAAGAGTGTCCTGCGCAGGTTACAGAGGTGCGGTCAGTGGTAAGAGTGTCCTGCGCAGGTTACAGGGGTGCGGTCAGTGGTAAGAGTGTCCAGGGCAGGCTACAGAGGTGCGGTCAGTGGTAAGAGTGTCCAGGGCAGGCTACAGAGGTGCGGTCAGTAGTAAGAGTGTCCGGTGCAGGTTACTGGGGTGCAGTCAGTAGTGAGAGTGTCCGGGGCAGGCTACAGAGGTGCGGTCAGCAGTAAGAGTGTCCTGCGCAGGTTACAGGGGTGCGGTCAGCAGTAAGAGTGTCCGGCGCAGGTTACAGAGGTGCGGTCAGTAGTAAGAGTGTCCCGCGCAGGTTACAGGGGTGCAGTCAGCGGTAAGAGTGTCCGGCGCAGGTTACAGAGGTGCGGTCAGTGGTAAGAGTGTCCGGTGCAGGTTACAGAGGTGCGGTCAGTAGTAAGAGTGTCCCGCGCAGGTTACAGGGGTGCAGTCAGCGGTAAGAGTGTCCGGCGCAGGTTACAGAGGTGCGGTCAGTGGTAAGAGTGTCCAGGGCAGGCTACAGAGGTGCGGTCAGTAGTAAGAGTGTCCGGTGCAGGTTACTGGGGTGCAGTCAGTAGTGAGAGTGTCCGGGGCAGGCTACAGAGGTGCGGTCAGTAGTAAGAGTGTCCGGTGCAGGTTACTGGGGTGCAGTCAGTAGTGAGAGTGTCCGGGGCAGGCTACAGAGGTGCGGTCAGCAGTAAGAGTGTCCTGCGCAGGTTACAGGGGTGCGGTCAGCAGTAAGAGTGTCCGGCGCAGGTTACAGGGGTGCGGTCAGCAGTAAGAGTGTCCGGCGCAGGTTACAGGGGTGCGGTCAGCAGTAAGAGTGTCCGGTGCAGGTTACAGAGGTGCGGTCAGTGGTAAGAGTGTCCGGCGCAGGTTACAGAGGTGCGGTCAGTGGTAAGAGTGTCCGGTGCAGGTTACAGAGGTGCGGTCAGTAGTGAGAGTGTCCGGTGCAGGTTACAGAGGTGCAGTCAGCAGTAAGAGTGTCCGGCGCAGGTTACAGAGGTGCGGTCAGTAGTAAGAGTGTCCGGCGCAGGTTACAGAGGTGCGGTCAGTGGTAAGAGTGTCCTGCGCAGGTTACAGAGGTGCGGTCAGTGGTAAGAGTGTCCTGCGCAGGTTACAGGGGTGCGGTCAGTGGTAAGAGTGTCCAGGGCAGGCTACAGAGGTGCGGTCAGTGGTAAGAGTGTCCAGGGCAGGCTACAGAGGTGCGGTCAGTAGTAAGAGTGTCCGGTGCAGGTTACTGGGGTGCAGTCAGTAGTGAGAGTGTCCGGGGCAGGCTACAGAGGTGCGGTCAGCAGTAAGAGTGTCCTGCGCAGGTTACAGGGGTGCGGTCAGCAGTAAGAGTGTCCGGCGCAGGTTACAGAGGTGCGGTCAGTAGTAAGAGTGTCCCGCGCAGGTTACAGGGGTGCAGTCAGCGGTAAGAGTGTCCGGCGCAGGTTACAGAGGTGCGGTCAGTGGTAAGAGTGTCCGGTGCAGGTTACAGAGGTGCGGTCAGTAGTAAGAGTGTCCCGCGCAGGTTACAGGGGTGCAGTCAGCGGTAAGAGTGTCCGGCGCAGGTTACAGAGGTGCGGTCAGTGGTAAGAGTGTCCAGGGCAGGCTACAGAGGTGCGGTCAGTAGTAAGAGTGTCCGGTGCAGGTTACTGGGGTGCAGTCAGTAGTGAGAGTGTCCGGGGCAGGCTACAGAGGTGCGGTCAGTAGTAAGAGTGTCCGGTGCAGGTTACTGGGGTGCAGTCAGTAGTGAGAGTGTCCGGGGCAGGCTACAGAGGTGCGGTCAGCAGTAAGAGTGTCCTGCGCAGGTTACAGGGGTGCGGTCAGCAGTAAGAGTGTCCGGCGCAGGTTACAGGGGTGCGGTCAGCAGTAAGAGTGTCCGGCGCAGGTTACAGGGGTGCGGTCAGCAGTAAGAGTGTCCGGTGCAGGTTACAGAGGTGCGGTCAGTGGTAAGAGTGTCCGGCGCAGGTTACAGAGGTGCGGTCAGTGGTAAGAGTGTCCGGTGCAGGTTACAGAGGTGCGGTCAGTAGTGAGAGTGTCCGGCGCAGGTAACAGAGGTGCGGTCAGTGGTAAGAGTGTCCGGGGCAGGCTACAGGGGTGCGGTCAGTGGTAAGAGTGTCCGGCGCAGGTTACAGAGGTGCGGTCAGCAGTAAGAGTGTCCTGCGCAGGTTACAGAGGTGCGGTCAGCGGTAAGAGTGTCCTGCGCAGGTTACAGAGGTGCGGTCAGCGGTAAGAGTGTCCTGCGCAGGTTACAGGGGTGCGGTCAGTGGTAAGAGTGTCCTGCGCAGGTTACAGAGGTGCGGTCAGCAGTAAGAGTGTCCGGCGCAGGTTACAGAGGTGCGGTCAGTGGTAAGAGTGTCCTGCGCAGGTTACAGAGGTGCGGTCAGTAGTAAGAGTGTCCTGCGCAGGTTACAGAGGTGCGGTCAGTGGTAAGAGTGTCCTGCGCAGGTTACAGAGGTGCGGTCAGCGGTAAGAGTGTCCTGCGCAGGTTACAGAGGTGCGGTCAGTGGTAAGAGTGTCCTGCGCAGGTTACAGAGGTGCGGTCAGTAGTGAGAGTGTCCGGCGCAGGTTACAGAGGTGCGGTCAGTGGTAAGAGTGTCCTGCGCAGGTTACAGAGGTGCGGTCAGTGGTAAGAGTGTCCGGCGCAGGTTACAGGGGTGCGGTCAGTGGTAAGAGTGTCCGGCGCAGGTTACAGAGGTGCGGTAAGAGTGTCTGGCGCAGGTTACAGAGGTGCGGTCAGTGGTAAGAGTGTCCTGCGCAGGTTACAGGGGTGCGGTCAGTAGTAAGAGTGTCCGGCGCAGGTTACAGAGGTGCGGTCAGTGGTAAGAGTGTCCTGCGCAGGTTACAGAGGTGCGGTCAGTGGTAAGAGTGTCCTGCGCAGGTTACAGGGGTGCGGTCAGTGGTAAGAGTGTCCAGGGCAGGCTACAGAGGTGCGGTCAGTGGTAAGAGTGTCCAGGGCAGGCTACAGAGGTGCGGTCAGTAGTGAGAGTGTCCGGCGCAGGTTACAGAGGTGCGGTCAGTGGTAAGAGCGTCCAGCGCAGGTTACTGGGGTGCAGTCAGTAGTGAGAGTGTCCGGGGCAGGCTACAGAGGTGCGGTCAGTGGTAAGAGTGTCCGGTGCAGGTTACTGGGGTGCAGTCAGTAGTGAGAGTGTCCGGGGCAGGTTACAGAGGTGCGGTCAGTAGTAAGAGTGTCCGGCGCAGGTTACAGAGGTGCGGTCAGCAGTAAGAGTGTCCTGCGTAGGTTACAGAGGTGCGGTCAGTGGTAAGAGTGTCCTGCGCAGGCTACAGAGGTGCGGTCAGCAGTAAGAGTGTCCTGCGCAGGTTACAGAGGTGCGGTCAGCAGTAAGAGTGTCCGGCGCAGGTTACAGAGGTGCGGTCAGCAGTAAGAGTGTCCGGCGCAGGTTACAGAGGTGCGGTCAGCAGTAAGAGTGTCCTGCGTAGGTTACAGAGGTGCGGTCAGCAGTAAGAGTGTCCTGCGCAGGTTACAGAGGTGCGGTCAGCAGTAAGAGTGTCCGGCTCAGGTTACAGAGGTGCGGTCAGTGGTAAGAGTGTCCGGCGCAGGTTTCAGAGGTGCGGTCAGTGGTAAGAGTGTCCGGCGCAGGATACAGAGGTGCGGTCAGTGGTAAGAGTGTCCGGCGCAGGTTACAGAGGTGCGGTCAGCAGTAAGAGTGTCCGGCGCAGGTTACAGAGGTGCGGTCAGTAGTAAGAGTGTCCTGCGCAGGTTACAGGGGTGCGGTCAGTGGTAAGAGTGTCCGGCGCAGGTTACAGGGGTGCGGTCAGTGGTAAGAGTGTCCGGCGCAGGTTACAGGGGTGCAGTCAGTGGTAAGAGTGTCCGGCGCAGGTTACAGAGGTGCGGTCAGTGGTAAGAGTGTCCGGCGCAGGTTACAGGGGTGCGGTCAGTGGTAAGAGTGTCCTGCGCAGGTTTCAGAGGTGCGGTCAGTGGTAAGAGTGTCCTGCGCAGGTTACAGGGGTGCGGTCAGTAGTGAGAGTGTCCGGCGCAGGTTACAGAGGTGCGGTCAGCAGTAAGAGTGTCCGGCGCAGGTTACAGAGGTGCGGTCAGTAGTAAGAGTGTCCTGCGCAGGTTACAGGGGTGCGGTCAGTGGTAAGAGTGTCCGGCGCAGGTTACAGGGGTGCGGTCAGTGGTAAGAGTGTCCGGCGCAGGTTACAGGGGTGCGGTCAGTGGTAAGAGTGTCCGGCGCAGGTTACAGAGGTGCGGTCAGTGGTAAGAGTGTCCGGCGCAGGTTACAGGGGTGCGGTCAGTGGTAAGAGTGTCCTGCGCAGGTTTCAGAGGTGCGGTCAGTGGTAAGAGTGTCCTGCGCAGGTTACAGGGGTGCGGTCAGTAGTGAGAGTGTCCTGCGCAGGTTACAGAGGTGCGGTCAGTAGTAAGAGTGTCCTGCGCAGGTTACAGGGGTGCGGTCAGTGGTAAGAGTGTCCGGCGCAGGTTACAGGGGTGCGGTCAGTGGTAAGAGTGTCCTGCGCAGGTTTCAGAGGTGCGGTCAGTGGTAAGAGTGTCCTGCGCAGGTTACAGGGGTGCGGTCAGTAGTGAGAGTGTCCTGCGCAGGTTACAGAGGTGCGGTCAGTAGTAAGAGTGTCCTGCGCAGGTTACAGGGGTGCGGTCAGTGGTAAGAGTGTCCGGCGCAGGTTACAGGGGTGCGGTCAGTGGTAAGAGTGTCCGGCGCAGGTTACAGAGGTGCGGTCAGTAGTGAGAGTGTCCGGCGCAGGTTACAGAGGTGCGGTCAGTGGTAAGAGTGTCCTGCGCAGGTTACAGGGGTGCGGTCAGTAGTGAGAGTGTCCGGCGCAGGTTACAGGGGTGCGGTCAGCGGTAAGAGTGTCCGGCGCAGGTTACAGAGGTGCGGTCAGTGGTAAGAGTGTCCTGCGCAGGTTACAGAGGTGCGGTCAGTGGTAAGAGTGTCCTGCGCAGGTTACAGAGGTGCGGTCAGTGGTAAGAGTGTCCGGCGCAGGTTACAGGGGTGCGGTCAGTGGTAAGAGTGTCCTGCGCAGGTTTCAGAGGTGCGGTCAGTGGTAAGAGTGTCCTGCGCAGGTTACAGGGGTGCGGTCAGTAGTGAGAGTGTCCTGCGCAGGTTACAGAGGTGCGGTCAGTGGTAAGAGTGTCCGGCGCAGGTTAAAGAGGTGCGGTCAGTGGTAAGAGTGTCCGGCGCAGGTTACAGAGGTGCGGTCAGTAGTGAGAGTGTCCGGCGCAGGTTAGAGAGGTGCGGTCAGTAGTGAGAGTGTCCGGCGCAGGTTACAGAGGTGCGGTCAGTAGTGAGAGTGTCCGGCGCAGGTTACAGGGGTGCGGTCAGTAGTGAGAGTGTCCGGCGCAGGTTACAGGGGTGCGGTCAGTAGTGAGAGTGTCCGGCGCAGGTTACAGGGGTGCGGTCAGCGGTAAGAGTGTCCGGCGCAGGTTACAGAGGTGCGGTCAGTGGTAAGAGTGTCCTGCGCAGGTTACAGAGGTGCGGTCAGTGGTAAGAGTGTCCTGCGCAGGTTACAGAGGTGCGGTCAGTGGTAAGAGTGTCCGGCGCAGGTTACAGAGGTGCGGTTAGTGGTAAGAGTGTCCGGTGCAGGTTACAGAGGTGCGGTCAGTGGTAAGAGTGTCCTGCGCAGGTTACAGAGGTGCGGTCAGTGGTAAGAGTGTCCGGCGCAGGTTACAGAGGTGCGGTCAGTGGTAAGAGTGTCCTGCGCAGGTTACAGAGGTGCGGTCAGTGGTAAGAGTGTCCTGCGCAGGTTACAGAGGTGCGGTTAGTGGTAAGAGTGTCCGGTGCAGGTTACAGAGGTGCGGTCAGCGGTAAGAGTGTCCGGCGCAGGTTACAGAGGTGCGGTCAGTAGTGAGAGTGTCCTGCGCAGGTTACAGAGGTGCGGTCAGTGGTAAGAGTGTCCGGCGCAGGTTACAGAGGTGCGGTCAGTGGTAAGAGTGTCCGGCGCAGGTTACAGAGGTGCGGTCAGTGGTAAGAGTGTCCGGCGCAGGTTACAGAGGTGCGGTCAGTGGTAAGAGTGTCCTGCGCAGGTTACAGGGGTGCGGTCAGTAGTGAGAGTGTCCGGCGCAGGTTACAGAGGTGCGGTCAGCAGTAAGAGTGTCCGGCGCAGGTTACAGAGGTGCGGTCAGTAGTGAGAGTGTCCTGCGCAGGTTACAGAGGTGCGGTCAGTGGTAAGAGTGTCCGGCGCAGGTTACAGAGGTGCGGTCAGTGGTAAGAGTGTCCGGCGCAGGTTACAGAGGTGCGGTCAGTGGTAAGAGTGTCCGGCGCAGGTTACAGAGGTGCGGTCAGCGGTAAGAGTGTCCGGCGCAGGTTACAGAGGTGCGGTCAGTGGTAAGAGTGTCCGGCGCAGGTTACAGAGGTGCGGTCAGTGGTAAGAGTGTCCGGCGCAGGTTACAGAGGTGCGGTCAGTGGTAAGAGTGTCCTGCGCAGGTTACAGGGGTGCGGTCAGTAGTGAGAGTGTCCGGCGCAGGTTACAGGGGTGCGGTCAGCAGTAAGAGTGTCCGGCGCAGGCTACAGAGGTGCGGTCAGTGGTAAGAGTGTCCTGCGCAGGCTACAGAGGTGCGGTCAATGGTAAGAGTGTCCGGCGCAGGTTACAGAGGTGCGGTCAGTGGTAAGAGTGTCCGGCGCAGGTTACAGAGGTGCGGTCAGCAGTAAGAGTGTCCTGCGCAGGTTTCAGAGGTACGGTCAGTAGTGAGAGGGTCCAGCGCAGGTTACAGAGGTGCGGTCAGTGGTAAGAGTGTCCTGCGCAGGCTACAGAGGTGCGGTCAATGGTAAGAGTGTCCGGCGCAGGTTACAGAGGTGCGGTCAGTGGTAAGAGTGTCCGGCGCAGGTTACAGAGGTGCGGTTAGTGGTAAGAGTGTCCGGTGCAGGTTACAGAGGTGCGGTCAGTGGTAAGAGTGTCCTGCGCAGGTTACAGAGGTGCGGTCAGTGGTAAGAGTGTCCGGCGCAGGTTACAGAGGTGCGGTCAGTGGTAAGAGTGTCCTGCGCAGGTTACAGAGGTGCGGTCAGTGGTAAGAGTGTCCTGCGCAGGTTACAGAGGTGCGGTTAGTGGTAAGAGTGTCCGGTGCAGGTTACAGAGGTGCGGTCAGCGGTAAGAGTGTCCGGCGCAGGTTACAGAGGTGCGGTCAGCGGTAAGAGTGTCCGGCGCAGGTTACAGAGGTGCGGTCAGTAGTGAGAGTGTCCTGCGCAGGTTACAGAGGTGCGGTCAGTGGTAAGAGTGTCCGGCGCAGGTTACAGAGGTGCGGTCAGTGGTAAGAGTGTCCGGCGCAGGTTACAGAGGTGCGGTCAGTGGTAAGAGTGTCCGGCGCAGGTTACAGAGGTGCGGTCAGTGGTAAGAGTGTCCTGCGCAGGTTACAGGGGTGCGGTCAGTAGTGAGAGTGTCCGGCGCAGGTTACAGAGGTGCGGTCAGCAGTAAGAGTGTCCGGCGCAGGTTACAGAGGTGCGGTCAGTAGTGAGAGTGTCCTGCGCAGGTTACAGAGGTGCGGTCAGTGGTAAGAGTGTCCGGCGCAGGTTACAGAGGTGCGGTCAGTGGTAAGAGTGTCCGGCGCAGGTTACAGAGGTGCGGTCAGTGGTAAGAGTGTCCGGCGCAGGTTACAGAGGTGCGGTCAGCGGTAAGAGTGTCCGGCGCAGGTTACAGAGGTGCGGTCAGTGGTAAGAGTGTCCGGCGCAGGTTACAGAGGTGCGGTCAGTGGTAAGAGTGTCCGGCGCAGGTTACAGAGGTGCGGTCAGTGGTAAGAGTGTCCTGCGCAGGTTACAGGGGTGCGGTCAGTAGTGAGAGTGTCCGGCGCAGGTTACAGGGGTGCGGTCAGCAGTAAGAGTGTCCGGCGCAGGCTACAGAGGTGCGGTCAGTGGTAAGAGTGTCCTGCGCAGGCTACAGAGGTGCGGTCAATGGTAAGAGTGTCCGGCGCAGGTTACAGAGGTGCGGTCAGTGGTAAGAGTGTCCGGCGCAGGTTACAGAGGTGCGGTCAGTGGTAAGAGTGTCCTGCGCAGGCTACAGAGGTGCGGTCAATGGTAAGAGTGTCCGGCGCAGGTTACAGAGGTGCGGTCAGTGGTAAGAGTGTCCGGCGCAGGTTACAGAGGTGCGGTCAGTGGTAAGAGTGTCCGGCGCAGGTTACAGAGGTGCGGTCAGCGGTAAGAGTGTCCGGCGCAGGTTACAGAGGTGCGGTCAGTGGTAAGTGTCCGGCGCAGGTTACAGAGGTGCGGTCAGTGGTAAGAGTGTCCGGCGCAGGTTACAGAGGTGCGGTCAGTGGTAAGAGTGTCCGGCGCAGGTTACAGAGGTGCGGTCAGCGGTAAGAGTGTCCGGCGCAGGTTACAGAGGTGCGGTCAGTGGTAAGAGTGTCCGGCGCATGTTACAGGGGTGCGGTCAGCAGTAAGAGTGTCCGGCGCAGGTTACAGAGGTGCGGTCAGTGGTAAGAGTGTCCGGCGCAGGTTACAGAGGTGCGGTCAGCGGTAAGAGTGTCCGGCGCAGGTTACAGAGGTGCGGTCAGTGGTAAGAGTGTCCGGCGCAGGTTACAGAGGTGCGGTCAGTGGTAAGAGTGTCCGGCGCAGGTTACAGAGGTGCGGTCAGCGGTAAGAGTGTCCTGCGCAGGTTACAGAGGTGCGGTCAGTGGTAAGAGTGTCCGGCGCAGGTTACAGAGGTGCGGTCAGTGGTAAGAGTGTCCGGCGCATGTTACAGGGGTGCGGTCAGCAGTAAGAGTGTCCGGCGCAGGTTACAGAGGTGCGGTCAGTGGTAAGAGTGTCCGGCGCAGGTTACAGAGGTGCGGTCAGCGGTAAGAGTGTCCGGCGCAGGTTACAGAGGTGCGGTCAGTGGTAAGAGTGTCCGGCGCAGGTTACAGAGGTGCGGTCAGTGGTAAGAGTGTCCGGCGCAGGTTACAGAGGTGCGGTCAGCGGTAAGAGTGTCCGGCGCAGGTTACTGGGGTGCTGTGAGTTGTGACACCTGCTTTAAGCTGCAGGGGCCGGAGGGCACACCCGGGGGCCCTCAGTGCACGAGCTCCACCGCGGACAGCTGTACTCACCCTGAGGAGCACGAGGGGACCCTCTCCCCGGCTGCAAGCTGCAGAGTTCACCATCTGGTATCTGGGCAGGCAGAGGCCACGAGAGGAGCAGAGGCGCCTCCCTCACCGGCTCACCTCCATGGAAGAGCAGAGAACGGAGAAGTGAGGCGGACACAGCGCCAGCTGACCGATAATGCTCTTCCCTGGGAAGCCAGGACTCCCGTCCTCTGGGCTCCTCCAGGGTGATGGAGTTACAATTAACTGCGGCTGCGCACTGCACAGACACTCTACTCCGAAGCAGGCGCAGTCCGCAAGCGATGTCGAAATACTACATTCTTAAGCATGCGCAGTGGGGTGCTGCCCCCACGCGAAGTTAAAATTAGGCTTGCAGGCTCAAAGTACTACATTCTTAAGCATGCGCAGTAGGGCGCTGTACGGGCGCGCTGTTAAAATTGAGGTCGTGCAATGAAAACACTCCATTCTGGAGCATGCGCAGTTTGGCGGTGTCCGCATACGCCGAGTCCAAATACTACATTCTTGCGCATGCGTATTTGGGGCGCCACGCTTTCCTCGGTAGGAGTGTTACACCCCCGAGCACGCGCACTGTGTTACCCGCGCACACTTGAAAGTGTATTTAAAGTTATTTTCCAATTTAGCCTGGGCTCCGTGCTATGGCCCGGGGGAATGAATCTAACGGGTTGGTGCCGCGGCTGGTATTGCTGCCGGAATTATGACTCTAGTTCTGGGCAAAAATGTAAAAGTGTAAAAAAATGGTTTTCAAGAGTTTCCAATTTTGCCAAGAGCAGGCGAAGTGGGGTGTGCTTCTCCCTCATTTAATCAAAACGCAAACTACTCCCATGGAGATGTTTTATTGAGGAGTCTTGCTGACCTAGCAGAGGGGAGTGCTGGGCCATTGGGAGGGTTATGGTTTGTTTTGCAGTTTTAATATAGTGAGGGGCTCAGCCCCAAGGTATTGGCGCGCTTGGCCTCGGCACCGGTTGCGTTACACGAGGACACATTGGGTTCAGGGCCTGATTCAGATCTCGGCGGAGGGAATATAATGGGATCGTAATATGGCGGACGGGATAGCCTAATGTTTGTGACTGAGTATTCCCCACCATGAAGACCTAAATCAGGCCATTAGGTTTTTTCCCAGAATCATAGGATGTTGAGCCGAGAGTCACTTGGTTCTTCAGCTTGTATCGAAACAGGTTCCATTCTAGAACTTGTATTTCTATATTAAAGTCATTAGTATGACTGTAAAAATTCTAAGAATGCAGAATGTTTTCAGTTATAAAGCCAAGTTGGCTAATGGTGTCACACATGGCAAGGGCCCAATTGGTGGATGTCGACATTTCAATTTGCAAGCAGCTGTTTATGTAAGCTCATAATCTCACCACCCAGCTCATATCTTTTGATGAAACACTGATAAAATGGGACTGCCCACACTTTTTGGAATTCCATTACTGTAATCTTGTAAATGTTTATGCATTGTGATAACATAATCTTGAGACACGGCAAAATGGCACAATAATGGATTTTCAATACAGAAGATCACAAAGCTCTCCAGTTTCTCCTATATCATTTGAAAGTAGCTCTTTTTGCTTTGTATTTGAGCACTTTTTAATTTTTAGCAAACAAACTACAAAAGCCAGGATACATAATAAAACTCATGACTGAGTGAGGTACTCCTGCAAGATACATGGCGACTTGAAAGTTTTGGGTTTGGAGCAGTAACATGCAGAAAGCCAGACATTTTGAGTGTCCAAATAATGGTGTGTTCTTCTTAAAACACACACAGGAGGAGTTTAATGAATCAACAGCAGGACGAGGGCTGCTGCCACCTGATGTCTGGTGGTGAGTAGTCTGCTTATGGCAAGTGGGAAGCAGTGTACTTCTGAATTTACAAACCTCTGTGGTGGCCCTCCATATTTTTTCACTATTTAAATGTATTCTGTCTTTCCATGTTTGAATTTTATTTTACTCCGTTCTCGGCATGCATGCAAACGTGAGTCCCCCGGGTCCCCAAAACTCTCCGTCAGACTCATAGAACCATCAGCCCTCTTTGCGCTGTTGACCATAACACATTTTAGTTAGGATCTTAGAGTCCAGGGTGTTAGGGGAGTTGAAGTTAATGAAGGTAAGCTGGAGCATCATAGAATTGACGGTTAGTAAAAGTCTCTGGCAACCAAGTTTGAAGCTGGAGCTTCGGAGACCTGAATATTAATTGGAGCATCAGGCACCTAACTTGAGAAGGGCTTCTGCAGGGAACCTTACTGTGAGAAGGTGTCTGTGGGACTAAGGTGTAACCAGGTGCTTCAGAGATCTAGCAGTGAGTGGGAACCTCAGGGCCATACTGCATGAAGGGCACCAGCAGAGCTGACAGTTAACAGAAGCCTCAATAAATCTCATGGTGAACACAGTTTCCACTGACTTGAGAGTGAGCAGAACCTTCTGGGGAAAAGGAGCCTCTTGGGTTCTTAGTGTGAGTTGGACTCTTAGGGTTTTGAGTTTGAGCAGGACCAGAGTGTAGAAATGAGTTTAAGGGCCATGAGAGAGAGTGGGTAGTTTTAAGACCAACTGAAAGTGAGCACGAAACAATGGGCCACATGTACAAAAGAATTTAGCATTCGCAAACAGTGAATTGTGCTGTTTGTGAATGCTAACTGGCCTTTTGCCAAGTACTAGCCGTACTTTGCGTTTCAGCAGAAAATTACTGAATCACAAAATAGGGTCTGCAAGTCAGTATTAGTGAGAAAATGTACATAAAGTTAATCATACACCATAGCTGCTTGGCATCTGTTTATCTTTATTATGTTGCCATGTGCTCAACAAACCTCCTGAACTTTGATGATTGATCTTGTGCTCGCAGCCTTGGGCTGCAATCTGCTTATCACTGCCATATTACTTTTTCCAAATTACAGTTCAGAGAATAGTCGTGCTTAATCAGTAACTGCCAGAACAAGTTTGTACAGGTCGTTGCCACCTCCTGCCAGCTTCATCTGTACCTTCTCCCACCACACGTGTATCCCTGAAATATTCTGAAGACCGCAGAGGACCTTGAATACGATAGGGGTGGAGTTGTCCTCTGCAGTTTTGTGTGTATATCAGGTTGGGTGCCCCAGAGTGAAGGGGCAGCCTCCGTAGGATAGTCACTTGACTGTCCTGGGACTCTGTATTAGCTCGAGCTATAATCCATGTAATAAACTTCTCTTTATTCCTCCAGTTGGTGACTCCGTCTGATTTGTGAACTCTCTGCTAAATTGACCCTGAGGACATAAAGGGTGTCCCTCCACCGCTGTGAAGGAGACCCCAGATTGGGGTCTAATCTTTCTTGGTTTCTCAGTTGGCGCCCGAACAGGGACCCGAGTCAGGCATCCGGGGGACCGACCAGGTGACAGAGGACTCACGATTGGATTTCCAAGGGAGGCGCCCCACACCAGATTCTGAGCTTCGTTCTCTGTCGTGGACCTGCGGATCTCCACTGTGTGTCTTCCAGCCGGCTCGACTTCTCCTGGCGCTGTCTGAATTCGGGTCTCTGTTTCCTGTGAACTACTGGAGTCCCCAACTGTCGGACCATAACAGAAGTGTCAGGTAAGGACGGGAGTTGAAAGATTCCTGTCTAAAAATAGGTCTGTGAGTATTGTACGGTTTCTATCGCCCTTTGCAAAGATCGACGTCAGTGGTAAGACTGACCTCAGTTGTCATTTAAGTATATAGGAAGCAAAAGGCATATTTGCCACTCATTTGGTGTATTCAAACCACTGATGTAAGAATTAAAAGAAAAAAAATACTGAAAGAATGCCAGCGTTCAGTTGTTTCAGGAAATTGTGTTGTTGTCTTTGCAGTAGGGACTCCCGCCTGGCGGAAACATGCCCTGCTCCTCCGGCCGGTACTCCGAATCATGATATATATGTTAAATATGGCATAGGTCCGATTATCTGGTCTGATATATGGAGAAAAAGAACCAAAGGTAGTTCTGATTTACAATGGCCTATTCACGGGACATTTGATAAAGATAAATTAGACTATTTACAGGAACGTTTGTTTGTGACAAAAAGTAGACCAGGGATGTTTGATTCACTACGGACTTGGCAGAAAGAAGCAGACCAAAGACGTAGGAAGGCAGAGAAAGAATTACAGAGACATAAGACCAGTACGGTGACTGAAAAAGTATATGACTCTGACGTAGCTGAACATCAACAGCAAATTTTAGAACATGACCGAAGGCTTCACTTACAAACTGTTACCCTTCCAGGACAGTAGTGGATAAGCCACAAGAGGAAGAACCCCTTTTAAACGATATGTTAGATAAACCCCCGTTATATACTCCACCAATATATCCTACACTACATCCTCAACCTGCACCAGGTGACCCTATTGTGCCACCCCCGGTTGGATCTCAGGCAAGTGCTCCGCCACCCACCACCACCCCTTCTGTCACCAGACCTATAGAGGATACACCCCGCCCGACTATACCCACCCCTCGACTGGCCCCCGTTTGGCCCACCCCTGACTCCTTTTTAGACACCACACATACCCCCGCCCCATGACCCCGCGAAAGCGCACCCTGCGCGGACACTTGTTCTCTAATTCACAAGAGGAAGATGTCATTGAAGAAATGACACGGAGGTGGATGACTAATTAGAATGACTATGGGGTCAGGGACATTGTCCACACTATGAAACAATGGGGTAGTTTTAGTTCAGTTACATGCAGCCACCCTTATGTGCAACATTATAATACAAGAATATGAGGATGATGGTTCCTCAGCTCCTGCAGGACTGGTGGACTTCCGAAAACGCGCCTCTACTGGGCTGCCGTTTGGTTCTGGTCTATATGATTATGTTGTTACTCTTCTTGTATATAGGGACCGCCTGTGGACATGTAACCCTTCTATAAGGGCATCCATGTTTCCCATGAGAGAGGTTCCGCCGGTTTGGCGAGAACCGGTGACAGGTGACGCTGGCCAAGTTATTACCGCAGGGCATTTTCAACAAATGTGGGTACACACCCCATGGAAAAGATCTGAAACATATACCCTAAAAGCCGCCTTACCTGACCCCCGTAAGAACCCTGCAGGATATTATAAAGAATTGCAACAAATTCTTGAATCATGTACTATGACGTTGTCCGATATTGACATGTTAATGGCAGCAGTAGTCCTGCAGGAAGTCTGGTCAAAAATACGGAGGCACGACCATGCTTAACTGGGGGGCACGTGGGACCAATTGCAAGCAGCAGAGAGAGACAGGGTTGGGGGAGCGAAACCAGACCCACTTATATTGGCTCTCCCACTGCGTATTTTGGATTTAATGAAGACCATACTTGCACCACACAGGATAAATTGGGATAAATGGGATAAATTGGCCGCCTGTAAACAGAAAAAGGACGAGGGTGTTTCAGACTTTTATACAAGGTTTGAGGGTGTCTTTTCTGATTACAGCGGCCAAGACATGACTACTGAAGGGGGGATAAGACTCTTTGTTGACAAATTCGTGGACAATTTATTACCAGACATAAAGGGAAAATTGAAATTGTGTGAAAGTACATGGCCAGTCTCTACTGCCACTGGAATACTGACAATGGCCCAATATTATGAGTTAAAAACAAAGGTGTTATTTCAGCAGGCCTACCCTCAGCCCCGTCAACAGCAGTCCAGATCAAGGTCACAAGGACCTCCCAATGACAGAAGGCAGTCCCAACGCCCTCCCCGTTCTTCCCTCTCCTACAATCAGTGCGCCTATTGCAAGCAGGAGGGCCACTGGAAGAATGACTGCCCCAATAAGGACAACTCCACAGGCCGCCCCATGCCCCCACCGCAACAGGACTGCAGACCACGCGGTAGGTCTGGTCCTGCAAACAGACCCCGCCAGCAGGCCCCTTCACGGTCCCACAGTACCCCCGGCCCGAATTATTTTGATGCTTCATCCCAGCGTCAATATTTTAATGACAACTATGATGCGTATGAAGGTCAGGGGTCCTCCTTTGACTAGGACAGCCTTCGACAGAGGGGGGTGGGACCAGTTTTTATTCCTGTTAGGCAGAATGGCCCTCACGTTGAGGTACAATTAGACGGTACTCCACATGTTTTTATGGTAGATACTGGGGCCACCAAAAGTTCTGTTAAACAGGAAGAGGTCCAAGGGGTCCCTCTGTCTGGCAATATTAACGTCTCTATGGGTTTTTCTGGTGTTCCGGTGGCTAACCCCGTCTCCCAGCCGTTGCATGTTGCTATAGGTATTTACACCATTAGCTCCCCTCTCATTGTTACTTCGGCCTGTAGTGAGAATTTATTGGGTTTGGACTTATTAAAGAAATTGTACGCCACCATTTATTGCTCTCCGGATGGAGTTCTTGTCACTCTAGGTCCAAATATTTCCCCGTCACAATTTTTGTCAAAACCACTTCCACCGAACTTCGAGATTTGCCAGACATTTTATGGGCCACACATAAGGACGATGTTGGATGTCTGGACATACCACCATATGTCATACGTTTGAAAGCCAATGCCAAATTGCCTCGTCTTCCCCAATACAAATTATCCCAACACATTGAACAACAACTCAAAAATATTGTGACCCAGTTGATTGATTTGCGTGTCATTGAAGAAACGCGTGGTAATGATTGTAACAGTCCTGTGCTTCCTGTTCATAAAAAATTATCTGATGGCACTGCGTCTCCAGGACTCCGATTTGTTATTGATTTACGAGCGGTCAATAAGATTGTAATACGCCAGTTCCCTGTTGTTCCTGACATTACGACATTATTAACAATGATACCTGCCTCCGCTACTTGGTTCTCTGTTATCGATCTTAAGAATGCATTCTTTAGCATTCCCATTCATCCAGATAGTAGACACATCTTTGGGTTTTCACTGGGTGGTCGCAGTTTCTGGTTTTGTCGCGATCTACAAGGCTATACTGAATCGCCTAGCATTTTTAGCCAGGCCCTTATGGGTCAATTAGATGCCCTTGTTTTTCCTTGCTCCTCGACGCTGGTTCAATATGTGGATGACCTTTTAATACCATCCACTTCAGAACAAAATTGTTAAACAGATACTGTAGCCTTATTGAAACATCTTGCACACCATCACCATAAGGTCTCCCTCTCCAAATTGCAATATTGTAGACAGGAGGTTATATACCTAGGACACCTCCTGTCTAAGGAGGGACGTACGTTGACGGCTGAGAGAATACAAGCTATACGAGACATACCGGTTCCAAGGACACAGAGGAAGGTTGGGGCCTTTATAGGTATTACCTCCTTCTGTCGTCAATGTTTTCCTAATTATTCTCTTTTGATAAAACCATTTTTGCATCTCACCCACAAAGATTGTCCTGAAAAGATTGAATGGAATCATGATTTTCAGTCTGGTTTTGATGAATTGAAAAATACACTCTGCACAGCACCGTACTGGGTACGCCTGATTATCGTAAAGATGTTCAGTTATATGTGAGCGAGAGAAATGGATGTTCACTATCAGTGTTAACCCAAGAGCATGGCGGCAAACAACGCCCCTGTGCTTATTTTTCGGCCCTACTGGATCCAGTGGCCCGTGCACTCCCGAGCTGTCTACGGGCAGTAGCCGCTGCAGCGGTCGCAGTGCGCCAGTCGGCTGGGATAGTCATGGATTCACCCCTCACCCTGTTGGTCCCACACACTGTTGACGCACTATTAAACACAAACAAAAACACAGCATCTTACTAATGCACGATTAACTACTTATGAACTGACACTTTTAGCTAGTCATATAACATTAAAAAGGTGAAACACGTTCAATCCTTCCACTTTATTGCCAATTACTGAAAAACGGAAGATTCTTATGATGACATTCATGACTGCATTCTCCGGACGGAGGATGAAACAAAAGGGAGAGTGGACTTACAGGACACTCCACTGAAAGACCCTGACGGCATATTATACGTAGATGGCTCATGCATCAAGCTACCCGATGACACTACCTCTGCAGCCTATGCAGTTACAACAGCTACCACTGTAGTTGAAACAGCTAGAATACCACTTAACTCTGCTCAGGCCGCAGAATTAATAGCTCTAACATGAGCCTGTGAGTTAAGTAAAGGACTTAGGGGGTCATTCCAACCCTGGCGGTCGGTGTTAAAGCGGCGGCCAACCCGCCAACAGGCAGGCGATAAAAAAAATGGAATTCTGACCCTGGCGGGAACCGCCAACACAGCCCGCCACTTTAACACTCCGACCGCCACGGCGGGACAAACAAACAGCGCGGCGGTCACCGCCAACAGACAGGCGGCAGACAATGTACCGCCCACCCTATCACGACCCACCAATCCGCCACCTTTTCCGGGGCGGGAGCCCCGCCGATAAAAACACGGCGGAAACAGACAACCAATGGGAAAATGCTCACCTCTACACACTCCACGAGGAATCTGGACAGCATGGAACCCGAATTAAACATCCTACCAGCTATTGTCTACCTGCTTCTCTACCAGGAGCACGAACGCCGACGCAGACGACAACGGTGAGTACTGCACCTACGACACAGGGGAGGGGGGAGGATAAAAGGTTACGGGCACACACATACGCGACACACCCACCCCCCCCAAATCCCTACACACCAATGCAGAGCAACAAGTCAGAGTGACACCCCCAAACCCTCGGAATAATGCAAAGACAAAATAAAATGATCATTAAAATTGAAGTATATTATAGCATATTTTAAGTTAAGTGAAATATGAAATATATAAATAAAATATATTACAACATGAACAATATATACATAGCCCAAAAGTCCGGCACATATTGGCTACCTTCCATTGTTCGTGGGCCAATGTGCATAAACACATGGGCAAAGCTCACACACGAGACCCGATTCCATTGGAGAGAACATTGCTGGGGCATCAGATAATAAAACTACAGGCACCTCAGGGGGAAGGGGGTGCACCTCAGCCACATGAGTCCACGACGCCAGATCCACGAGGGGCCTCCATGCCCACTGGACCATCCTGGGGAGTGCAAAGCCACAGTCTCTCAAGTCTCTACAGTGGGTGGATTGCCCACTGTGCCATCCTGGGGAGTGCAAAGCCACAGTCTCTCAAGTCTCTACAGTGGGTGGCTTGCCCACTGTGCCATCCTGGGGAGTGCAAAGCCACAGTCTCTCAAGTCTCTACAGTGGGTGGTTTGCCCACTGTACCATCCTGGGGAGTGCAAAGCCACAGTCTCTCAAGTATCTACAGTGGGTGGTTTGCCCACTGTACCATCCTGGGGAGTGCAAAGCCACAGTCTCTCAAGTCTCTACAGTGGGTGGGTTGACCACTGTTACATCCTGGGAAGTGCAAAGCCACAGTCCATCAGGTGGATTACAGACTCCACTGGTTATGGAGGAGGCATGTTGGCCAGAGTGCTTCGTGAAGCCCTGCCCGACACAGATCCGGCCCTGCCAATGGGCCAGCGGTGCTTGAGATGAAGGGCCCAACGGAGCAGTTCAGAGACGGCGGTGCCCAGCGGAGCGGTGCTTGACAGGAAGGGCCCAGCGGAGCGGTGCTTGACAGGAAGGGCCCAACGGAGCAGTTCAGAGACGGCTGTGCCCAGCGGAGCGGTGCTTGACAGGAAGGGCCCAGCGGAGCAGTTCAGAGACGGCGGTGCCCAGCGGAGCGGTGCTTGACAGGAAGGGCCCAGCGGAGCAGTTCAGAGACGGCGGTGCCCAGCGGAGCGGTGCTTGACAGGAAGGGCCCAGCGGAGCGGTGCTTGACAGGAAGGGCCCAGCGGAGCAGTTCAGAGACGGCGGTGCCCAGCGGAGCGGTGCTTGACAGGAAGGGCCCAGCGGAGCGGTGCTTGACAGGAAGGGCCCAGCGGAGCAGTTCAGAGACGGCGGTGCCCAGCAGAGCGGTGCTTGACAGGAAGGGCCCAGCGGAGCGGTGCTTGACAGGAAGGGCCCAGCGGAGCGGTGCTTGACAGGAAGGGCCCAGCAGAGCAGTTCAGAGACGGCGGTGCCCAGCGGAGCGGTGCTTGACAGGAAGGGCCCAGCGGAGCGGTGCTTGACAGGAAGGGCCATGTTCAGCGGTGCTTGTCACGGCGGGGCCTGTTCAGCGGTGCCTGTCTTGGCGGGGCCCTGTTCAGCGGTGCTTGTCACGGCGGGGCCTGTTCAGCGGTGCTTGTCTTGGCGGGGCCCTGTTCCGCGGTGCTTGTCTTGTGTTCCTAGGGAACCAGATCTGGCCAATATTTCCCGCTCAGTCGCCATCCGACCTTTCGCTTGCGGGGCCCTCCTGTGTTGGAGTCCTGGGCCCATGGGTGTCCTCCGTCACACCCGAAATGGGGCTGGTGGGGCCCTCCTGGGCAGCTCGCCTGCTGCCGGACTTGTCCGCCCTGCTGCCCTTGCCCTCCTTCGCCAAATCTCTGGGGCCCTTGCCTCCCTTTGTGGATGTGCCAGGTGACGGTGCAAGGGTAGTGTCCTTGGGGGCAGCCGTCTCAGGCCTGTCGCGCCGGCCCTTCCCTTTTTTGGTTCTTTTCCCAGGGGGTGGGCTGGCTGTCCCCTTGCTGCTGGCCGATGTTCCTGCCCTAGGAGCTGGTGGACTCCAATAGCCCTGAACTATGGTCCTAGTAGGTGCAGGGCTTGTGGTGGCTGAGGTGCTGTTTGGACTCTTACGAGATGGAGGGGGTGGGTCAGGTGATGCAAAGAGGTTAATTTTGGAGAGGAAAAACTTTTTAGGAGCAATGGGAAGGGTAGGTGCAGTGGGTATGGGAGTGGAGGAAGAGGATGTGGTTGTAGGAGAGCCAAGTGTGCTGTCTTTGGGTGCAGGTGCTTGTGACAGAGGCTGTCGTGAGGTGGATGGCTGTTGGGTGGGTGGCTGCCTGCGTTTGTGTCGTTTGGAAGAGGGGGTGACAGACACAGTGGGAGAGGACACAGGGGACGTGTAAATGGCAGTGGGGGTGGTGTCTGCACGTATGCGGAGTGTTCTGGTGGGTGTGCTGGTGATGGACGTACTGGCTGATGGTGGTGTGCATGCAGGTGTGAGTGGAGACGTCACAGGGAGGGAGGAGGGAGACAAGGAGGAGGGGGACACAGAGGAGGCAGTGGCTGTTGGCATGTCTGCATGTGGATGTTGCTTGGGTGAATGCTTGTGTGATCTGTGGTGCTTATGTCTGGATGAGCTGCCCTTGGGTGTTGATGTGTGTGCAGGCTGGTCTGTAGGTGTGTCTGGGATAGGCAGAGGAACAGGGGAGTGTGACTGGGTGGAGGAGGTTGGAGGAGGGAGGCTGGAGACAGTGACAATGGCTGCCGTCAGTGCTGAGGCCAGAGCTTTGAACGATCGCTGATGGGCAGACTGACCCGAATGAATGCCCTCCAGGTATGCATTGCTCCGATGCACCTCCCTTTCTACCCCCTGGATGGCATTCAAAAGGGTAGACTGCCCAACAATGAGCGTCTGGAGGAGGTCAATGATCTCCGCACTGAGGGCAGCAGGGGTAACTGGGGCAGGGCCTGAGGTGCCTGGGGTGAAGGAGATGCCCGGCTTCCTGGCCGAGCGGGCACGGGGCGAACGCTGAAGGGCTGCTGGGAGGGCGGAGCTGGTGCGCTGGGTGGCGGCTGTACCTGTTGTTGCGGTGGGCACGGATATTGCTGCCACCACAAGGGAGCTCCCTTCCGAGGACTTGTCGGTGTCGCTGACGTCTGCACGGGTCCCCGTTGAGCTCCCCTCGCCCTCCGTCTCACTGGTGAACTCGGAGTCGGTTGCATGGCCCTCCGGGGCCATGTGAGATGCAGCTCCCTCGTGCGCCGATGCCACTTCTCCTCCGCCTGATGATGCTAATGCACACATGAACAGGAAAAACAAAAAAAGGGGGGGGGGGGAGAAAGAAAGACATGTTGAGTGCATGCATTGGCGACACCGTTGGCAGAGAGGACAGACACAGAAGCCCCCTGCACTACGCTGCGCACTCGGAGTACACTACTCAATTATTGTGACTTGGCCTACAAGTCTATGGACGACAAATGCACACATATGTGAGCCCGGGCCATGGATAGCTGGACTTAGCACCCTACCGAGGTGGGGGGTGGGGGCACAGGGCCATGCCTTACGGAGGGGCCTAGCCTACAGAAACCGCCCTGGCCTAGAGATAGCCACAGCCCTCCTCCCCCACCCAGACACCTCCACTGTGCGCTAATATAGCAGAATGTGCTGATACTCACCCCCTTGTGTCTGCTGTGATGTCCTCACGCGCCCATCCAAATCGGGGTAGGCCACCGCCAGGATCCGGGACATCAGGGGGGTCAGTTGCCGTGTGGCACCCCTCCTAGGTTGGGAGGCCATCCCCAGCAGAGCCTCGGCGGTCTTTCTGCTCCCGCGGCGGATGTCCTCCCACCTCTTGCGGCAGTGGGTTCCCCGTCTGTTGTGGACCCCCAGGGCCCGGACGTCCTTGGCGATGGCACGCCAAATGTCGATCTTCTGATGGGCGCTGACCTATGTGACATGTACAGGGTGGGAAAAGAAATATCATCACTTTTCTGCATGGTCGATGTGAGTGGCCCCCCCTCCCCAACCTTGCCATGTGGCACATGCTCTCATCTGTCGTGCGATGCATTCCTCATTCGCTCCCCTCACCACCATCGTTCATTCACCCCACTCAACCCAGGCATTGCCCACTAAGCATGGTCCCAGTGTACTTACCTGTTGGTCTGGAGGACCGTAGAGTAGCGCATACTGGGGGAGGACCCCATCCACGAGTGTCTCCAACTCTTCTGAAGTGAAGGCAGGGGCCCTTTCCCCAGTCGCAGCAGCCATTGTCACTTCCAGACCAAGGTCACAGCAGCACTTGCAGTATAGGTCCTCTCCTGTGGATGATCAGGTCTCGAGTGATTAAGCAGATAGAAAATGGCGGTCACGCCCGCGGCGGTGCGTACCGCGGCGGTGCGTACAGCGACCGCTGGCGCACATCCTCATTGGCTCCTGAAACCCATAGGGTTCAATGTTAACCAATGCGGCTTTGCACCGCGGTCTTCGACCGCCTACCGCCACGGTGTGCCACGCCATCGCAATGAGCTCACATCCCATTGTCACACTTCACAGGTCAGACAGCCGCCATTTCAAAGGCCCACATGGCTTAATTTCTACTGCGTCACACAGGCCTAGGCCTTGCATTGCCACTCATACAAGCCATTCACTGCATAGAGAATCGTGTACTGTGCAAGCTGTGTGAACGTACCTGTGGGTTGATTGACTCTGTGCTCCATGTTGTCCTTCCTAGGAACCGTCCGCTGGGACTTGTGAGGAGATGGAGGGCTGTTCCCGTGTACAGACCGCTGGTGGACCTGTCGACAATGGAAGAACGACATGTCATACTCACATACAGACTTGACCGTGCCACTATACAGGAACTGTGTGCCCAGCTGGAGCCAGACCTGATGTCACCCATCCGCCAACCCACAGGGATTCCCCCTCTAGTGCAGGTTCTGTCAGTACTCCATTTTTTGGCAAGTGGATCATTCCAAACAACAGTGGCCATTTCATCTGGGATGTCTCAGCCTATGTTTTCTAAGGTTTTGTCCAGAGTGTTGTCTGCCCTGATGAAATACATGCGGAGCTACATTGTTTTCCCTGAGGTGGAGGATTTGGCTACAGTGAAGGGTGATTTCTATGCCCTTGGACATATTCCCAACATCATTGGTGCCATTGATGGGACCCATGTGGCTTTGGTACCCCCCAGAGGAAGTGAACAGGTGTACAGGAACCGAAAAAGTTATAATTCGATGAATGTCCAGGTGGTCTGTTTGGCAGACCAGTACATCTCCCATGTAAATGCCAAATTCCCTGGGTCAGTGCATGACGCGTACATCATGCGAAATAGCAGCATCCCTTATGTGATGGAACAGCTACAGAGACACTGTGTGTGGCTAATAGGTGACTCTGGTTACCCCAACCTGTCCTGGCTATTGACCCCAGTAAGGAATCCCAGGACCAGGGCAGAGGAACGGTACAATGAGGCCCATGGGCGTACTAGGAGGGTGATCGAGCGGACCTTCGGCCTCTTGAAGGCCAGGTTTAGGTGCCTGCATATGACAGGTGGATCCCTAATGTACTCACCAAAGAAGGTGTGTCATATCATCGTGGCCTGCTGTATGCTTCACAACCTGGCTTTGCGACGCCAGGTGCCTTTCCTGCAGGAGGATGGTCCAGATGGTGGTGTTGTGGCAGCGGTGGAACCTGTGGAGAGTGAAGAGGAGGAAGACGACGGGGACGACACAGACAACAGGGACAGAGTGATACTACAGTATTTTCAATAACACACAGGTAAGAATCAACACCAGCATTTTACAATTACTTACAGTCTCCTGCCTCTCTACTGTCTGACCTATTCCCCCAGTGTAAGTTAACTGAGTTGTGACTTTCCCTTCAAATTTCAGAGATGTGGCCCCCACTGCGTGACCTCTGCTTTGTTTCCCCATGGACTACAGATATGTTTTCATCACTGTGTAACTGGACATTTTGGCAGCATTATGTTTAATACATTTGTTCACAATACAGGCAGACTCCAGATTGTTTTTGTGCAATACGTGTTTTTATTAAAAAGCTGAATTTAGGGACATGGTGGGAAATCTGTGATGGGTAATGGTGGAGGAATGTCCATGGCAGAGTCCAGCTTTTCAGTCTCACAGGTGCATTGTCCATATGCCTGTGGAAGGTGGAGCAGGGGCAGTTCAAGGTTGGACAGGGTGACAATGTGGGACAGTGGGATAACATCAGGGGGTATCTTTTGCTGGCGGGGGTCTTGACATCCTACTCTGTCTTTTTACGAGATCTCAGGCCCCGCTTGCGGGGTGGTTCTTCTTCTGCAGGAGGTGGGGTTCTGGTGGCCTGTTGTTGTGTGGGGGCCTCCTGTCCACTAGCGCCGGCGGAGGTGGTTGCCTGTTCTTGGTCCATGCTAGTGACAGGGGCCCTTTGTGGTGCCACATGGTCGCGCAATGTGGTGACAATCTGGTTCAGTGCCCCAACGATGGTGCCCATTGCGCAACTGATGCTTCGAAGTTCTTCCCTGAACCCCATGTACTGTTGCTCCTGCATGACCTGGATCTCCTGGAACCTGGCCAGTACCGTCGCCATCGTCTCCTGGGAGTGGTGGTATGCTCCCATGATGGAGGAGAGGGCCTCGTGGAGAGTGGGTTCCCTAGGCCTGTCCCCCCCCCTGTCGCACCGCAGCCCTCCCAGTTCCCCTGTTTCCCTGGGCCTCTGTCCCCTGGACCGTGTGCCCACTACCACTGCCCCCAGGTCCCTGTTGTTGTTGGGGTTGTGGGTTAACCTGGGTGCCCTGTAGTGGTGGACACACCGCTGATTGACGTGTCCTGGAGACAGAGGCATGGGCCCACTGGGTGGGAGCTGTGCTGGTGTTCCCAGAGGGGGTTGGGTCTGCTGTGGCCAGTGGCTGTGTGAGGGGAACCGACTGTTCAGAGGTCCCCGATGGTCCGGGCTGGTCATCTGGGTCCAGGGAGACAGAGCTGCTGTCATCACTGGTGGCCTCTTCTTGGGGTGGGATGGATATTTCTGGACCCTCCTGGGCGGTGTTGTGGCGTTCGGGTCCTGCAGGGGTATAGAGGTATGGTTATTGCTTCAGTGTGTGCCATATCGGTCAATGGGTGGGTGCCCGTGTACCCCAGGGCTGGCATTCCTGTGTGTGGGCGCTTGTGAGGGTGGCTTGTCGGGGAGATTTGTATGTGCAGTGGGCATGCTTTGGTGATGGGTGTCCATGCTTTGTGGACGCATGCAGGTCTAGGTGTTGGGATGGGTGGGTTGTGATGGTGAGCCATTTGCAAGGAGTAGGTGTGATGGGGGTGGGGGTGAGAGTGGGGGTATGATTTGGGATGCAGGTGGGGTGGGGGTGGGAAGAAGTAGTTAAGATTTGACTTACCAGAGTCCATTTCTCCAGATACTCCTGCGAGGCCCTCAGGATGCAGGATGTGCAAGACTTCCTCCTCCCATGCTGTGAATTCTGGCGGAGTAGGTGGGGGTCCGCCGCCAGTCTTCTGCACCGCGATGTTGTGCCTTGATACCATGGAACGCACCTTCCCCCGTAGGTCGTTCCACCGCTTCCTGATGTCATCCCGATTGCGTGGATGCTGTCCAACAGCGTTGACCCTGTCGACTATCCTTTGCCATAGCGCCATCTTCCTGGCAATTGTGGTGTGCTGCACCTGTGTCCCGAAGAGCTGGGGCTCTACCCGAACTATTTCCTCCACCATGACCCGGAGTTCGGCGTCTGAGAACCGGGGGTGTCTTTGGGATGCCATAGGGTGGTGTGGATGAGGTGTGGGGTGGTGTATGTGTTGTAGAGTGTGGTGAGTGTGGTGATGTGTGGTGTTTTGTGCGTGGATATTGTGTGGGTGATGGTGTGGTTTGCCTCTGTGTGATGGTGTTGTCTAAGCAGTGCTGTCTATCTCTGGCTTTCTGTCGGTTTTTTTTGTCGTAGGGGTTTGTGGGTGATGTGGGTGTGTGTTTTATATTGTATTGGGTGTGTGGGTGTGTTGTTTGTATGTGTATCAGGTGTGTGTATTTCAAATTGTCCAATGTGGTTGTGTTTTGTAGCTGTGTGTGTATTTTGACCGCAGCGGTGTGTACCGCCAATGGAATACCGCGGTTGAAAGACCGCCGCGTGGATTCGTGGGTCGGAATGGCATGGGCGTATTTCTGTTGGCGTGACGGTGGAGGTTTGGTCATCGCCAGTTTTTCACTGGCCATTGGTGTGGCGGACTTTTGTTGTTGTCGGGTTTTTGGCGGTTTGCCAGTTGCGGGTCAGTATGACCGTGGCGGTTTGCCGCGGCGGTGTTATGGCGGTCTTCTGACCGGCGGTAAGCGCCTTTTACCGCCGAGGTCAGAATGACCCCCTTAATGTGAATGTTTACACGGACAGTCAGTATGCATTTGGCGTAGCACACAATTTTGGTCGCTTGTTGGCAGAACAAGGATTCCTCACTTCACATGGGACACGTATTCAACATGGGACCCTTATAACTAACTTACTTTCTGCCCTGGAGTTGCCCAAAACAATGGCTATCATCAAGTGTAGTGCACACAAAAAGGTGACAGATGAAACTGGACAGGGCAACGCCCTAGCCGATCAGACAGCAAAAGATACAGCGTATGCAAAGACAGGACACATGTATGTGGTAGATAGTACAGAGAAGGATCGTCCCCATGAAATATTTGGGAACACAGTAGAGAGTGTCAGGAAGATACAGGATGAGGCAACTGAACAGGAGAGAAAGGAATGGGAAGAAGGGAAGGCCAAGTTAGATGAAAATACGCTGTGCTGGACAGATCTGTCACAGAGGGAAAGATGGATGTTACCCGATGCATTCGTTCTGCCAGTAGTGACTATGGCCCATGGTCCTGCACACGTTAGTGCGAAAAGCATTCATGATTTGCTTGATCCGGTTTGGTCTAATAAAAATATCAGAAGACTAGCTGACCAACTGGTTCAATCCTGCATGATTTGTTTACAACATAACATAGGGAAGGGTGCCTCAGTCCCCGCTGGGCATTTTTCCCCACCAACGTATCCCTTTGAAGTACTACAAATAGATTATATTGAGATGGAAAGGTGTAACAACTTGAAATATGTCCTAGTTGTGGTCTGTATGTTTAGTAAGTGGGTAGAAGCTTACCTACTAAAGATAATACTGCCCTTACCACCGCAAAGGTACTTCTAAAGGAGTTCTTCCCACGGTTTGGGGTCCCAAGGTGTGTCTGGTCAGATAATGGGAGTCATTTTGTAGGGCAGGTGATGAAAAGGGTGTGTGAAGGGTTGGGCCTCCGCCAGAAGTTTCATGCAGCTAACCACCCCCAGTCAGCAGGACTAGTTGAAAAATATAATGGCACACTCAAATTAAAAATGTCAAAAATATGCGCAGAACGCGGTATACGGTGGCCGGACGCATTGCCCCTGGCTTTAATGTCTGTCAGGATGACGCCTCACTCTAGATCAGGGTTGTCACCCCATGAGATAGTGATGGGTAGGCCAGCAAATGTCTGGGGGGTCCCTCGACCTCACAAGTACTCAGAACTAGAACATCCTGTTTTGATGGACTATTTAAATTAACTCACTATTTCTTTGCGTTCTATTCACCAACAGGTGCGTGAAGCACTTCCATCTGTATCCACTGATCCAGGCCACAAGATACTACCTGGAGACTGGGTCCTCACAAAGAATTTCCATCGGAAAAAGAGTCTCGAACCTCGATGGAAAGGTCCCCGACAAGTCCTCCTTGCTACTCGAACAGCAGTTAAAGTCGAGGGAGCTAAGAATTGGATACATGCATCCCACTGTAAGAAAGTACCCCTACTCGTACCCTCTGATGAATTAAAAAGTGGTGACCACCCGACGACTGAGGACCATTTCAGCAACACTAAGCGGAGTGATAAAAAACAGAATGACAGTGTGCTGCAGGAGGTTCCCTCAGATTTAGGTCACACTGAACAATTGTTTCCTGACCATACCATACCACAGTCCACAAGATACGATTTCCGCCCATGAAAATAAGAAAATGAACAATTAACTGATTGCTTGTCCCCTGTATTAAGTCTGACGATAGCTGCAGGGCCGTGATTTTGACTGTCGGGGCGGACCAGAGAGTGTCAATAGGACTGCTGGAATCACCCCACAGTGAAGCAACCACCAGTCACGGGCAGCACCTAGGTTGGACTGAACTGCTAGTGGGACAAGCAATAAAGAGAAATGGATGTTATACAAGAAGACAAGAGGAAAAAGAAGAAAATAAGTAATTTAAAAAGACTATTAGGCCCACATATCGCTTGTCTCACCATAACGATACTATTTTTGATACTTCTGTCCTGCATTGGGTGGGTAATACATGATTCTGACTCAGAGGTCTCACCAACTACGCCACTGCCTCCAGAACACAGCCATGTTTCCTTACCACCCGATGAGGAAGGACGACGTAAGGAATATGAAAACAATACCTTCATATCTATGTTACATCAACATCAGCTGGCTGTAAATAGAACAAATTGTTGGATATGTGGCTTGCTACCGAGTTCCGTGCAAAGAAGGTTGCCATATATTGCATTCCCTTTTTCTTTTGATAGCTCCTGCAGTGCCTGGTATGAACTATCAGCCATTTGGGCTACCTCAATGGATGCTACTAATTCCGGACTATTGGTCACCCACCTATATCGGTTGTGCTGGCCCACTGGAACGATCGTTTATGGAACAAAGGAAGAAAAGTCAGAATATGCTGACCGACGAAATAGGTCTACTGACATATATTTTTTATCCTTTAGTACCACACCCCGGATTGGCCGGAGATTTTTTGTAACACAGGTCAAGGCTCCACTTTGTTTTCAGAAAAGTGGTAATAGAAGTGTAGGTTCCAGTAACTGTAATGCTACAGTAATATTGAATGGAACTAATTGGCCTACCATGATACCATCACGAAACTCGTATTTTGTTTGTGGTAATAATGCCTACACCTCCTTGGTACCCACCTGGACCGGCACGTGTTACATTGCTTGGTTACTACCACCAACTTACACAGCTGGCCCTCAACACCACAGGACTCGGAGAGGGGTAATATCTGCAGAAGATACCTCAGCACAAGAAGCATTGGACTACTTTTAAGGAGTCCTTCCATTTTGGGGGATTATGATGAACAGTAGGGATATCAGACATCTCACACGAATCGTGGAAGCAACAATAAATGAAACAGCAGGAGCTCTGAGTAACATCACTGCAGAGCTCGCTGCTGACCGCCTTGTTACTCTTCAAAACAGAATGGTTCTTGACATTATCTTGGCGGACCGTGGTGGAGTTTGTACTTTGATCGGATCGAGCTGCTGCATTTATATACCAGACAATGCCCCTTCAGTGTATAAAGCTATTCAAAGGTTGCATATGATAGCTTCCACAATACACCAAGACGAAGGAACATGGTCCTTGACCGACTGGTTTTGGGGCTTGATTTCCCAATGGGGCTGGAAGATACTAATATTCCTTTTTGTGCTCGCTTCTGTATTCCTCACCTGTTGTCTTTGTGTACACTGCCTACCTGCTTTGTGCGGTTGCTGTATGGCATCCCTTGACCCTGGCCTGTTCGCCCTCCTCAACACACGGTTATGCTGTCCCTTGAGCAGGAGATAAAAGACCTTATGTCCATTAACATAGACACTGAATGACGTTCAAACTTGCCTCACAATGGCAAAAGGAGGGATTGAGAAAATGTACATAAAGTTAATCATACACCATAGCTGCTTGGCATCTGTTTATCTTTATTATGTTGCCAAGTGCTCGACAAACCTCCTGAACTTTGATGATTGACCTTGTGCTCGCAGCCTTGGGCTGCAATCTGCTTATCGCTGCCATAATACTTTTTCCAAATTACAGTTCCGAGAATAGTCGTGCTTAATCAGTAACTGCCAGAACAAGTTTGTACAGGTCGTTGCCACCTCCTGCCAGCTGCATCTGTACCTTCTCCCACCACACGTGTATCCCTGAAATATTCTGAAGACTGCAGAGGACCTTGAATACGATAGGGGTGGAGTTGTCCTCTGACTAAGCAGTTTTGTGTGTATATAAGGTTGGGTGCCCCAGAGTGAAGGGGCAGCCTCCGTAGGACAGTCACTTGTCTGTCCTGGGACTCTGTATTAGCTCGAGCTATAATCCATGTAATAAACTTCTCTTTATTCCTCCAGTTGGTGACTCCGTCTGATTTGTGAACTCTCTGCTAAATTGACCCTGAGGACATAAAGGGTGTCCCTCCACCGCTGGGAAGGAGACCCCGGGTGGGGGTCTAATCTTTCCTGGTTCCTCATTAGGAAGGCTGTGTTAAAGGCATCCCTTCCTAATTGCAAGTCGCAGGGCCATGTATGAATGTTTCGCCACCGGAATGCAGTAGCAAAACATTCATCTTTTACCAACTCCATGGAGGAGGTAGTAACCCATTTGCAAACAGGAAGGTGTCCCCTAGGGGCCCCTCCCCTTTGTGAATGTGGACACAAATGTTTTTTAAGAGCAGTCAGTGGTCCCATGCACCACTGCCTAATCTTAAAAAATGAAAACACATTTTTTGTTTGTTTTTGTAATGCATCCTGTTTTTCTTTAACCCCTTCCCTGCCAAGGACGTAATGGTTATGTCCCATGGCGCAGCGCTGAGGCGCCACGCACGTAACCATTACGTCCTTGTACCGGCCCTCGGGGAAGCGCTAGATGCCAGGGAATTAATTTGGCCGATCTGTCCCTAGTGGGGGCAGAACCCACTAGACACCAGGGATCATTTTTTTTTCTTCTATTTTTTAGATGTGGGGAGTGACCCCTTAGGCAGGGTCGATCCCCTGGGTGGGCAAATTGTTTAAGGCCATTTCTGCCCCCCTTAGGGGCAGATCGGCCTATTTTTCTTAGGCCAATCTGCCCCCAAGGGGGGCAGAAACCACTAGACACCAGGGATTTTTTATGTCAGTTTCACGCAAGGGGAGCGACCCCCTAGGCAAGGGTCGCTCAGCTGGGGGGCAAATTCATTTGGGGGCATTTTGGCCTATTTTTCTTAGGCCAGGGCAGAAACCACTAGAAACCAGGGATTTTTGTTATGCCAATTTCACGCAAGGGGAGCAACCCCTTAGGCAAGGGTCGCTCCCCTGGGGGGCAAATTTATTTTAGACCATTTCTGACCCCCTTGGGGGCAGATCGGCCTATTTCTGTTAGGCCGATCTTCCCCGGGGGTGGGGGGCAGAAACCACTTAGGCACCGGGGATTGGTGTGTGTGTTTTGTTTAGGGGGTAGCCCTTCAAGGCAAGGGTCGCTCCCCATGGGGACACATTAGTGCTGGCCTTTCGGCCACCCTTGGGGAAGATCGGACTATTTTTGTAAGGCGCATCTGCCCCCAAGAAAGCCCACCAGAGACCAGGGAAGATTTTATTTTAAAAAAGAGGGTGGTCATACCCCCACCCCAAATAAATAGGGATAAAATTGTCTTGCCCACCAGTGGGCAGATGAGGCAATTACTCCTGATCCACTCCCCGGGGGAGGCACAAAGCCTACTAGATGCCAGGGAATTAAAAAATAAAATACAAAAATAGTGGGGTGGTGGCTACCAACCAGTATGGGCATGGTTATGCCCCCACCCCAACTAAAGGGAGTAACAGTCTTTCAGCTCTCCCTCGCATGCTAAAAAATCTTATCCCAACGGCAAGCAAGAGGACATTTGATTATTTTGGGTTTTGGTTTTAGATTTGGGCCATGCAAGCTTGTCTAATTCTCAAAATCGTCCCACTTGGAATGGTGAGGGCTGCACTTTTTGGACTTTGGGACTCTGCCATGTAGAAAAATCTACGAGACCTAGGCACCACCTAGGCATCTGAAAACTAAACATCTGGGTGAGTCCAGGGTCGTGTGCTTCACATGCACCCTGCACCATTTTCCTACCCATAATGCCCTGCAAACCTCCAACTTTGCTTGAAATCATACATTTTCCCCACATTTTTGTGATGGAGCCTTCCGGAATCTGCAGGAATCCATAAAATTCCTACCACCCAGCATTGTCACATCTATAGTGATAAACAGTCTGCCCTATATGTCAGCCTAAAAACATTTTTTTTCAAACTGCACTTTTAGACCCGCTTTAGTTCCCCCTCAATTTTGACATGTTTTTGGCTCTTCCCTGTCAAAAGCACTTGGCCCACCTACACAGGTGAGGTATAATTTTTATCGGGAGGCTGAGGAGAACGTTGGGTGGTAGGAAATTTTTGATCCTACACAGAAATGCGGGGAAAATTAGATTTTTTAGCTAATTATGAGGTTTGCTGAGGTTTCTGGGTAAGAAAATACAGGCCGATCCTTGCAAGTCACACCTGCCTGGACTCCTTCGGGTGTCTAGTATTCAGAAATGTATGGGTTTGGTAGGTTTCCCTAGATGGCTGCTGAGCCCAGGACCAAAAATGCAGGTGCCCCCCCCCCCAAACACACAAAAACAGGTAGTTTTGTATTTGATAATTTTGATGTGTCCACATAGTGCTTTGGGGCATTTCCTGTCACGGGCACTGGGCCTACCCACCCAAGTGAGGTGCCATTTTTATCGGGAGACCTAGAGGAATGCTGGGTAGAAGGAAATTTGTGACTCCCTTCAGATTCCAGAACTTTCTATCACTGAAATGTGAGGAAAAGGTGTTTCTTTTGCCAAATTTTGAGGTTTGCTAAGGAGTCTGATTAACAGAACTCGGTGATAGCCCTACAAGTTACCCCATCCTGGGTTCCCCTAGATGTTTAGTTTTCAGAAGTGTCCAGGTTAGCTAGGTTTTCCTAGGTGCCGGATGAGCTAGAGGCCAACATCCACAGCTAGGCACTTCGAAAAAAAACAGGTCAGTTTTCTTTGGGAAAATGTGATGTGTCCATGTTGTGTTTTGGGGCATTTCCTGTCGTGGGCACTAGGCCTACCCACACAAGTGAGGTACCATTTTTTTGGGGAAACCTTGAGGAATGCTGGGTGGAAGGACATTTGTGGCTCCTCTTAGATTCTAGAACTTTCTATCACTGAAATGGGAGGAACAAGTGTTTTTTTAGCCAAATTTTGAGGTTTGCAAAGGATTCTGGGTAACAAAACCTGGTGACAGCCCCACAAATCACCCCATCCTGGATTTCCCTAGGTGTCTAGTTTCTAAAAATGCACAGGTTTGTGGGTTTCCCTAGGTGCCGGCTGAGCTAGAGGCCAAAATCCACAGCTAGGCACTTTCCGAAAAACACGTCAGATTTCAGTGTAGAAATGTGATGTGTCCATGTTGCGTTTCTTGTCGCGGGCACTAGGCCTACCCCCACAAGCGAGGTACCATTTGTATCAGCAGATCACTGTGTAAAAAGTACAACTATTTGAGAAATGCCCTGTAATTCACATGCTAGTATGGGGACCCCGGAATTCAGAGATGTGCAAATAACCACTGTTTCTCAACACCTTATCTTGTGCCTATTTTGGAAATACAAAGGTTTCCTTGATACCTATTTTTCACACTTTATATTTCACCAAATGAATTGCTGTATACCCGGTCTACAATGAAAACCCATTGCAAGGTGCAGCTCATTTATTGGCTCTGGGTACCTAGGGTTCTTGATGAACCTACAAGCCCTATATAGCCCCACGGTCCAGCAGACGTAACGGTATATTGCTTTAAAAAAATCTACCATACCTGGAAAAAGTTATAGAAGAAAGCATCAGAAGAAATGTCTCTTTTTTCACCTCAATTTCAATATTTTTTTATTTGAGCTGTTACTTTCTGTAGGAAAATCTTGAAGGATCTACACAAATGACCCCTTGCTGAATTCAGAATTTTGTCTACTTTTCAGAAGTGTTTAGCTGTCCAGGATCCAGCTTTGGTTTCACACCCATTTATGTCACTAACTGTAAGGAGGCTAATAGCACAAAAATAGTAAAAATGGGGTATGTCCCAGTAAAATGCCAACATTGTGTTGAAAAATGTGGTTTTCTGATTTAAGTCTGCCTGTTCCTGAAAGCTGAGAAGATGGTGAATTTAGCACCATAAACCATTTGTTGACTACATTTTTACGGGAAAAACACAATCTTTCTTCTGCAGCCCTTTTTGCCCATTTAAAACATTTTTGCTGTATTTTGGCGAATTTCTTGGTCTCCTGCAGGGAAACCCACAAACTCTGGGTACCTCTATAGTCCCTAGGATGTTGGAAAAAAAGGATGCAAATTTGGCATGGGTAGCTTATGTGGACAAAAAGATATGAGGGGCTAAGCGCGAACTGCCCAAAATAACCAAAAAAAGGCTTGGTACCTGAGGGGGGAAAGGCCTGGCAGCAAAGCGGTTAAGGAAAACGGGCTGCATTACAAAAATAAATAGCTTTATTTATAAAGCAATCACTGACATGGTGATCTACTGACCCTAGCAGGCCACTATCCCTGTGAGTGCTGTCCATTCTCAAAGGGTTAGAAATTGCGACCTGCCTCATAAATAGTGATGAGGCAGGTCCCCTGGGGCCCATTTGGGAATCACTAGCAGTGTTAAACACACTGGAGTACATCACATTTTGTGAGTTCCTAATTGCGAGTCACAAAAAGCTGCAATTAGGAACTCACAAAATGTTGTGATCATACCTGTGGCACTAAGGGCCTGATTACGACCTTGGCGGAGGGGATTACTCCGACCCAAATGTGACGGATATCCCGCCCGCCGTATTACAAGTTCCATTATGTCCTATGGAACTTGTAATACGGCGGACGGGATATCCGTCACATTTGGGAAGGAGTAATCCACTCTGCCAAGGTCGTAATCAGGCTTGAACGGTCTTAGAGTGAGCAAGGCACCCAGGTCTGTGAGAATAGACAGTAGTCAGACCTAAGGGTGAATGATCCTTCAGACCCGTAGGTCAGTGGACAATGAGGATCCCCACGAATGAGCAGCAGCTTTAGGGCCTAAGAGCTGGGTGGTGACTCCAGTGTCTGAGGGTGAGCACAGGCGGAGGGAGATTCATAGACCTGAGGATGAACATGAGATGCATTGAATAGTCAAGTTTTTAGTCAGCTTCAATGTTACTGCTCCCACAGTCCACAAAAAACATTTATTAACACCAAAGTTCTCCTAAAATGAGTCCCTTGACACTAACCAAGCAATGGATTGCGGAAGGTCGCGATCTGCATATGTGGGCCACCTTTTTTGTGGAGTGCCCGGGCCTATTTGTATTCCCAGTCCGTCTCTGCTTGCTTACATATGGCCTTAGAAGCAATTGTTGTGCCACAATCAACAAGTCATCTGTGAGTAGTACCTTTGATTTTTTTTTAAACTATGTGCTTGGAAAACTTAAAAGCTCTGTTATTGGAAACAGCAAAAAACATCACAGAGAGCTAATGTCTTATTGTATCTGTAGCTGGTTTTCTGTGATGCACCAGATCAATCGAACCGTATTAACTGTGCTAGGAATGAGTTTAGAAGTGTTTTGTGATAGTAATCAGTGAGCAGAAAGTTTTTAATACAAACGAATTGCCCTCTTTTACTGCAAAGCAACCGTGCACTTGAGTAGCCTGGATCAAATCTTCTGTTTGTCCTCTATTTTTATTTTGGTCCCATTTTGCATTATAAGAATGTGACGGGCTGGACTCTGCTCGCCCACACTCTGCTCCTGCTTGTGCTGACTCTGCCCCTTGTGCTCTGAGGCTCCCTGATCGTGATTGGTGGAAGGGCCGGCAGTGGCGATGCGCTGACACTTCAAAAATGCTGCGGCAGACTTTCATGGCGTTCAGAGCTTTGGAGGAAATCCCAGGAGACCAGGGGAGCGCTGTGAACCGTTTTGTGGAGAAAGAAACACCCAGCAACAGAGACGTGAAGGTGAAAGACCAGGAGCGGACGTCGCCAAAGAGTCGGAGACGGCGGTCTCCTACAAGCACTGAAGATGCAGACGGAAGACGAGCGTCCGGATAACCTGATCCAGGCAACCAGGGAGACGAGTGGCTGCATCCCGCCACGCTTCAGGAGAAGCGTGGCCGTTCAGTTGCGTGGGACTACGTCCCTGAACGAGAGTGCGGGTGAGAGACAGAGTGTATAAGGAGGGAGGTTGTAAAGTGTGGAAAGGCGGGAGGGGAAGAACAGAGACGAGGAAACATAACAAATACGAAAACGGAGGAAAGGAGGGGGGGGGCTGAAACAGAGTAAACAGACAAATAACGGAGGAAAGGTGGGAAAGGAAACGAATATAATACTTACCCCGAGTGCTTGTAGAAAATCCGAAACGAAGGCCAGCAAATCCATGTGTGGGTCCGCATTAAAAGAAAATAGAAAGGATAGAAGTGAAAACACTGAAGAAAGACAACATCTATTATTTGATACTAAACGGAATGTAATAAGAAGAAAAGAGAGGCAGGGAAGGGGAAAAGGATACAAAGACTAAACCGAGATGGGTGGCATGTACACTTACCGCTATCTTCTCTTCTCTCCACATGTACTTCCCGGGGATGACCTGTGAACCAGGGAGACAGAAACGAAGAGTGAAGACAGATTCTCAAGACAATCCCCACCCTCAAGTCATACAACCAAATACTCACCTGTTTTCTCCTACATCTTCAACTTTCAATAAAAATAAACCTTTCTTCAGACTACTGCGGTCTAGAGTGCTCTATACACGACTACCCACTCACAAGTGGTGTCAGAAGTGGGATCTCCAACCATAAAAAAGAATCCACAACTATGGAGCAGAAGGCAACTATGACAGATGTCATAGCCCAATTGGCTGAGGGGCAACGACATCTTCAGTTGATATGGGAACAACAAATGAAAGAAGCCAAAGAGGAACAGGAGGCATTGCAAACAGCGCTAAAAAGCCAGGCGACGATTATGGCTAATAACCAACTGGTACATGAAACAGCATTGGGTAAACTTACCGACACCATCGCCCATACAAAAGTACACCCCACAGGTCCAAGTAGTGTGTTACAATGATACCAGGACTCGGAAGACCCCGACTCTTTCTTCACGAACTTTGAAAGAGTGGCCAGTACTGCTAATTGGCCTGAGGACAAATGGGGTCAATATATCGCCCCCCTACTCACTGGCCACTTGCAAACAACGTATCAAGCTATCAATCCGAGTGGGAACTTGCCATATAAAGACATAAAGAAAACTATCCTAGAAAGAGTGGGTTTAGACAGTGAGAGTTATCGCACGAAGTTTAGGCAACTAAAATGGCAGCACCAGGATAATCCCCGTACCTTGTACTATAGAGTCCAACATTCAGCCGGGAGATGGTTGCAACCTACAGAGAGGACCAGAGAAGAAATGTTTGATATAATAGTATTAGAACAGTACTTGGATGCTTTACCTCCTACCACTCGGAACTGGGTACGACAGCATCCTGGACTCACAAACGAAACAGCAGTAGATCTTGCCTGTGCTTACCATAGAGGTTCTGACTTCTGGGCTACTGTTAGCCGGGCTCCTCCTCCTACGATCCGACCAGTCCTTCCTAGACTATAACAACCTCGGCCAGTTGGAGCCCACGGACGGGAAAGAACGCAACCAGGGGCCCTGGGATCCTCTGGATATACAGGCTCTGGTCCTCAATGCTACAATTGCTCAGAATGGGGTCATATAGCCCGATATTGCCCGCATAAAAAAGATGTTGAGGAACCCATGGAGATAGGGCTGACAAAGGGGAGAGTATTCTGGACTGGAGGAGAAAAACCAAAATATACCCTCCCTATCTTTGTCAATGACATAGAAAGATGGGCCCTAATTGACTCCGGATGTAGTCAGAGCGTGATCCGTAAGGATTTAGTGCTGCCAGGGCAGGAAGAACCCGAGTCCCAGGTTCTCATCACCTGTGTACATGGGGACCAACGGTATTATCCCCTTGCCACTGTAAAATTAAAATGGAGAGAACAAATCGAGAATCTCCAGGTCGGGGTACTCTCCACCCTAGACGAAGACATAATCCTCAGGACTGATTACGAGGACTTCCCTTCATTATTAGAGAAAGCCGGGCAAGAGCACCTTCTGAGGGGTTGGTGGGCGGAGACACCTAGTGATACCATAACTGAAGAACCCACATGGGAAAGGAGTACCCTCAGCAGGAGACAAAAAAGAGAGCAACGACGGGTGTATATACAGCACGGTACAGCACTAGGAGGCCCTGCTACAAGGGGAAAGATTTGCACGATCACTGGGGATTTCCGACAGAATCAGAATGAAGACCCAACTTTAAAACATGCATGGCAACAGGCTGAGGCTGGGGCAGAACCTGGGGTAGGTCCCAGGTTTTTGATTCGTAATAACCTGATATACAGAAATCCTACACCCACTAGAGGGAACGACCTGCAATTAGTAGTGCCTAAAAGTCACCGCCAACAAGTGTTACAATTAGCACATGGGGATAATGGAGAAGGGCATTTAGGGAGGGAGAAAACTGAGGAAGCAATCCTTAGACGATTTTATTGGCCAGGGGTTTATGGTGAAATAAGGAAGCATTGTTTGGAGTGTCCCAAATGCCAGTTGTATAACCCCTCTCCACAAAAACCCGCACCCCTACAACCTCTTCCGATTATTGACATTCCCTTTACCAGGGTTGGAATGGACCTTATCGGGCCCCTCACCCCTTCCACTCGAGGTAGACAATATGTTCTAGTCCTAGTGGACTATGCCACACGCTATCCCGAGGCCATACCCCTTTCCAGTATACACACTAAAGCTATTTCCCAGGCAATGATAGAGTTCTTTTCACAGGTGGGTTTCCCAAAAGAAATATTGACGGACCAAGGGACTCCTTTTATGTCTAGGTTAATGGCTGAAGTATGTTGTTTGCTCGGGGTAAAACAAATCTGTACGTCAGTGTATCATCCTCAGACAGATGGGTTGGTGGAAAGATACAACAAAACCATTAAATCCTTGCTAAGAAAGAGCATATCTAAGGCTGGTAAGGATTGGGGAAAAAAACTACCTCTGGTTCTGTATGCTATTCGTACCCATGTACAAGCCTCTTTAGGTCATAGCCCTTTTGAAATGCTGTTCGGTCGACAGCCACGCATGTTGTTAGATATGTTAACCGAACAGTGGGAGGACACAGAGGAAGAGGTAAAAGACCTCTTGACCTATACACGGGAATTAAGAGAGAACCTTCATACAGTATGGGAGGAGGCCCATGCTGCCTTACAGGAAGCTCAAAATAAACAGAAGCAAAGCTATGACACCCGAAGTGCAGTGCGCAGCTTAACCGTAGGAGACAAAGCACTAGTCCTACTCCCTAGTACTGAGAATAAATTACTGGCCAAATGGCAAGGACCATTTGAAGTAATAGCACAGATCAATCCCACCACATATAAGTTGGCCATTCCCCAAGGAAGTGGAAGGGAACAGATCTATCACATTAATCTACTTAAAAAATGGTTAGAACCCACAGGAGGCACTTCCATTCACTTTATTAAAGCGGAGGTCACTGAGGACATCCTCTATCCCATGTTACCTCACCGGGGCCTGCCTAGCCAGGCACAACCATGGATCAATCCCACTCTTGAAAGAGGGTATCACAAACAACTAACCCGCATACTACAGCACAATCAAGATATCTTCTCTAACTATCCAGGCAGAACCACCCTAGTCCAACATCCCATTCGTCTGAAAATGAACACTGTCTCACGACAGCGTCCCTACCGTATTTCTGAAGCCAAGCAAAAGGTCATTGAAGACGAAGTCCAAGCCACGTTGGCAGACGGTAGAATAGAACCATCAGCCAGCCCATGGTGCTCGGCAGTCGTATTGGTACCCAAGCCAGACGTTAGCACCGATTTTGTGTAGATTACAGGGAAGCTAACAACTTAACCTATTTCGATGCATATCCTATGCCTAGGATAGACGAGCTTATTGAGAGGTTAGGCCAGGCCAAATTCCTCTCCACTCTGGATCTCACCAAGGGGTATTGGCAAATACCCTTGAAAAAGGACGATAAAGAAAAAACTGCATTTGCCACCCCCTCGGGTTTATATCAGTTTACTGTCCTCCCTTATGGACTGCATGGGGCCCCTGCCACCTTCCAAAGACTCATGGACAAAATCCTACATCCCTTTAAGCAGTATGCTGCTGCCTATCTCGATGACATTGATATTTATAGTAAAACTTGGGAGGAACACTTGACACACCTAGATGCTATATTACAAGCTCTTCGTATGGCCCAGTTAACAGCCAATCCTGAGAAATGAAGGCTTGGACAGACTAGTATCAAATACCTGGGGTATATTGTGGGGAATGGTCGAATTAGACCCCAAGTGGAAAAAATGTAAGCCATCTCAAGAATGTCATTCCCCAAGAGAAAGAAAGATATCAGAGCATTCTTGGGTTTGATTGGGTATTATAGACGTTTTATTCCCCATTTCTCTACAATAGCGGAACCCCTTTCTGAGATGCTCAAAAACTCATATCCCAACACCGTTGGTCCTCCCTCAGTGTCTGCCTTGCAGAGCTTTGATAAGTTAAAAACAGCCCTCATGTCTGAACCTGTCCTTTGCTGTCCTGATTTCTGTAAACCCTTTGTTTTAATGACTGATGCCTCTGACGTAGGTTTGGGAGCAGTGTTGACCCAACCACAGGATGATGATGCCTTCCACCCCATTTTATTTATCAGCAGGAAACTTCTACCACGGGAAGTGCATTATCCAACTATAGAGAAGGAATGTTTGGTGATTAAGTGGGCCATTGAATCCCTCCGTTATTATCTGTCGGGCAGGACATTTACTTTGATTACTGATCACGCTCCTCTGACTTGGCTTGCCCATCATAAGGACTCTAATTCCTGTGTTCTCCGCTGGTTCCTTTCCCTACAGCCTTTTTCCTTTCGGATACAGCATCTTCCGGGGAAGCAAATGGTGGCCGCTGATTTTCTTTCCCGCTATCCAGTCTCTGAGCGTCTCGACAGGCCGCTCTCTTGGGGAAGTGTATGTGACGGGCTGGACTCTGCTCGCCCACACTCCGCTCCTGCTTGTGCTGACTCTGCCCCTGGTGCTCTGAGGCTCCCTGATCGTGATTGGTGGAAGGGCTGGCAGTGGCGATGCGCTGACACTTCAAAAATGCTGCGGCAGACTTTCATGGTGTTCAGAGCTTTGGAGGAAATCCCAGGAGACCAGGGGAGCGCTGTGAACCCTTTTGTGGAGGAAGAAACACCCAGCAACAGAGACGTGAAGGTGAAAGACCAGGAGCGGACGTCGCCAAAGAGTCGGAGAGGAAACATAACAAATATGAAAACGGAGGAAAGAAGGGGAGCTGGAACAGAGTAAACAGACAAATAACGGAGGAAAGGTGGGAAAGACAACAAATATAATACTTACCCCGAGTCCTTGTAGAAAATCCGAAACGAAGGCCAGCAAATCCATGTGTGGGTCCGCATTAAAAGAAAATAGAAAGGATAGAAGTGAAAACACTGAAGAAAGACTAAATCTATTATTTGATACTAAACGGAATGTAATAAGAAGAACAGAGAGGCAGGGAAGGGGAAAAGGATACAAAGACTAAACCGAGATGGGTGGCATGTACACTTACCGCTATCTTCTCTTCTCTCCACATGTACTTCCCGGGGATGACCTGTGAACCAGGGAGACAGAAACGAAGAGTGAAGATAGATTCTCAAGACAATCCCCACCCTCAAGTAATACAACCAAATACTCACCTGTTTTCTCCTACATCTTCAACTTTCAATAAAAATAAACCTTTCTTCAGACTACTGAGGTCTAGAGTGCTTTATACACGACTACCCGCTCACAAAGAACAAACACCTTCACATAATTTTTTTTTGCTCATGTCCGTATTTGAGTCGCACTTTGGTGTGCTTGTTTGGTGATGATAGAATGTCAATCAGTTAAAACTGTGAGTCTCAGAACCGCTTGACTAACTTCTAGAAAGGAAATTGAGAAATAATTGGTGCATGCCACATGCATGAAGATCTGAGCAGGGCCAAACTGGGAACCCAAAGCAGCCCTGGCACTTTTGTCTGTATAGCCCCAGGTCTGGGGGATGCAGGTGTGAAGCACTGCTGCTTTGGTTACTGGAGGCCAATATTACAGCACCACTGCAAAACTGTCCCCCAGTAACAAAACCATCCATTCACTGCTGCAAAACTGGCATCCACCCTTCCAGCCTCCCGGGGAAACGCCTGATGCCTGCTATGGTCATTCTGGCCCCAGATCTGAGGTTCACCTGGGCATCTCAGATTACTCTCAGTTCAGAGAGCTGATGTCTGACTCCGCTTAGTGTGCTGCAGCAGGGCTGAAAATTCAGCTGCACTCCGAGAACTTTAGGCTCTCCGAGTCGGCAGACAGTTGGTTATACCGGTGCACTACCATGAGGGAACACACAGCGTGCAGGACTTGAGATGTTAGCCTCACCCTCTGGTGGCAGGTGCTACACTGGTGTGTGTTAGGGGGGTGTCAGTTAACAGAAAAACAACAACAACAGGTGAGGTGCTGCCATCCAGCTTCACATGAGGGCACCGTCGGTGTAATTATTTATTACGGATAGGATGATCTTGTGTTGTGAAAAGCAGGCCGCGTGGCATGGTACAGCCTCTAAGGCCGCGGACGGGTCTCAACTTGAGTCCGCGCAGTCAGCAGGGCCTCCAGCCTGTGCGTCGCCGCTGTGAGAGTTCAGTTGCAGCTCATACTAGTGTAAATTTTATTTTGTCAGAATAATCTAATTAAACCCAGACACTAGTCTGGAGTATAGGCCAGTACGCAGTGTGGATTGCGTCTGAAGCACGGTGTGCGCAGCACTCGCCCCGCTGCTCTTTATGCGGCTCCTGTCATTGGTCATACTCCCGGCTTGTGCCTCAGAGAGCGCAGGTGGTTTCAAGGCACTAATAAAGCGGGACTAATGCATTTTGAGGGGGAATGCAGACCGCTGCACTGAAATGCGTTGATCTAACCCCTGATGCATGGTACTTGGCACACCAGGCTTTACAACGAAGACTGACCAGTGTATATAATCACATCATGAAGATTTATTGAAAGGTTTAAAGACATTACAGAAAGGAAAGTTAAATGGTTGGGAGTCGGTCAATTAATTAAAAGCATAGTGCTCAGAGTAAAGTGCAAATAATACAAGCACAGAACTAAATGGAGTTCGGCTTTAAAGAAATACATTAAAATTATGAATCAGAAGTCAGACCGAAGTGGAGTCACCTTCTAGAAGTCAAGGCAGAGTGATTCCAAGACCCTCAGGATTAGGCTTGTTTTATAAGACAAAAATGCTATAAAGTACATGCATGGATACAATTATGTTAGAATCACACAAATTTAACAAATCAGGTTAAAAGTGGAACAATAGGTTTCTGAAATAACATTTGTCAGCACTATCCTACAGAACACATGTGAACTTACACAAACATGTAAGTTTACCTTTGTGAATCAGGCCCGTACACTTAATGTGTAATAAGTCCGGCACTACACATGTCCAAGCACAGCTTCTGCAACACTCTTTTTCTTTTTGGTTCAGTCCATATGGAAGTGATGTGCCCTTAGGATACACAGCAAATATTGTAATGAAATGGGGAATAACTTCACCTTCTGAGTTTAGATCATCTTTTGTACTAGATTTATGATGAATAATATTTGATGATCTGTTATTTTATATAACTATTAATATTTATTTTTCAAATATAAGGACAATGGGATAGAAACATATTGACACAAATGTCATTGTTAATATGTGAAATTTCTAATAACCATTGTATTATTCTTTAGTATCTATTCTTTCTTTTGTATCACCCCATCACTAACACTAGGTATTGGGTATAACAATTTCCTACTTCTCTTTAGAATGTCACCAATAATGTGAGTTTGTTCCTTTAACTCAGATCCTACAGTATGGATTGATTCTTTTCTTTGAAATAAAAAAAAAAATTAGGCTATAACTTTTGCCTAAATTATTTACTAGGCCTGGGCGAGATTTAGTTCATCTTGGTGTAATGTCATGTAATTTCTGGCATTTTGCAATTTACAAAATCAGGCCATTATGCCGTGCCGCGTAATTGGGATTGGGTAAAAATCCTACTGCAGAACAGAATGTGAGTCGCTGTAGGTCCACCGATCAAGGCTATTCTGTCCACCTTAAGTCCAGCATAACATTAACTTAACTTTACGTAAAACTTATAGAATCACATGTGAATAAAAAAAAACATATCTCTTCAATATGTCAGGCTGGTCTGTTTTTTTTCAAATGTATTCTTTATTATTGTTTGTGTGAACAACCCTAAACTAAAAAGCACAAGCACCAGCATATACTGTCCTATGCTCGGATTTCCCCCCCCCTGTAGGAGGCTGGACTGGCTTGTAGTGAGTACCAAGGGGTACTTACACCTTGCACCAGGCCCAGTTATCCCTTATTAGTGTATAGGGTGTCTAGCAGCATAGGCTGATAGATAATGGTAGCTTAGCAGAGCAGCTTAGGCTGAACTAGGAGATGAGTGAAGATCCTACAGTACCATTAGTGTCATATGCACAATATCATAAGAAAACACAATACACAGATATACTAAAAATAAAGGTACTTTATTTTTATGACAATATGCCAAAAGTATCTCAGTGAGTACCCTCAGTATGAGGATAGCAAATATACACAAGATATATGTACACAATACCAAAATATGCAGTAATAGTATTAGAAAACAGTGCAAACAATGTATAGTTACAATAGGATGCAATGGAGACACATAGGGATAGGGGCAACACAAACCATATACTCCAAAAGTGGAATGCGAACCACGAATGGACCCCAAACCTATGTGACCTTGTAGAGGGTCGCTGGGGCTATTAGAAAATAGTAAGGGTTAGAAAATTAGTCCACCCCAAGACCCTGAAAAGTGAGTGCAAAGTGCACTAAAGTTCCCCAAGGACATAGAAGTCGTGATAGGGGAATTCTGCAGGAAAGACACAAATCAGCAATGCAACAACAATGGATTTCCAGTCGAGGGTACCTGTGGAACAAGGGGACCAAGTCCAAAAGTCACAAGCAAGTCGGAGATGGGCAGATGCCCAGGAAATGCCAGCTGTGGGTGCAAAGAAGCTGCTACTGGACAGTAGAAGCTGGAGATTCTGCAGGAACGACAAGGGCTAGGAACTTCCCCTTTGGAGGACGGATCCCCCACGCCGTGGAGAGTCGTGCAGAAGTGTTTTCCTGAAGAAAGACCGCCAACAAGCCTTGCTGGCTGCAAACCGTGCGGTTAGGGTTTTTGGATGCTGCTGTGGCCCAGGAGGGACCAGGATGTCGCCAATTGCGTCTGGGGATAGAGGGGGCGTCGAGCAAGACAAGGAGCCCTCTCAGCAGCAGGCAGCACCCGTAGAAGTGGCAGAAACAGGCACTACGAGGATGCGTGAAACGGTGCTCACCCGAAGTCGCACAAAGGAGTCCCACGTCGCCGGAGGACAACTTAGAAGGTCGTGCAATGCAGGTTAGAGTGCCGTGGACCCAGGTTGGACTGTGCACAAAGGATTTCCGCCGGAAGTGCACGGAGGCCGGAGTAGCTGCAAAAGTCGCGGTTCCCAGCAATGCAGTCTGGCGTGGGGAGGCAAGGACTTACCTCCACCAAACTTGGACTGAAGAGTCACTGGACGGAGTCACTTGGACAGAGTTGCTGGATTCAAGAGACCTCGCTCGTCGTGCTGAGAGGAGACCCAAGGTACCGGTGATGCAGTTCTTTGGTGCCTGCGGTTGCAGGGGGACGATTCGTCGACCCACGGGAGATTTCTTCGGAGCTTCTAGTGCAGAGAGGAGGCAGACTACCCCCACAGCATGCACCACCAGGAAAACAGTCGAGAAGGCGGCAGGATAAGCGTTACAGAGTTGCAGTAGTCATCTTCGCTACTATGTTGCAGTTTTGCAGACTTCCAGCGCGGTCAGCAGTCGATTCCTTGGCAGAAGGTGAAGAGAGAGATGCAGAGGAACTCGGATGAGCTCTTGCATTCGTTATCTAAGGAATCCCAAGAGACAGAGACCCTAAATAGCCAGAAAAGAGGGTTTGGCTACCTAGGAGAGAGGATAGGCTAGCAACACCTGAAGGAGCCTATCAGAAGGAGTCTCTGACGTCACCTGATGGCACTGGCCACTCAGAGCAGTCCAGTGTGCCAGCAGCACCTCTGTTTCCAAGATGGCAGAGGTCTGGAGCACACTGGAGGAGCTCTGGGCACCTCCCAGGGGAGGTACAGGTCAGGGGAGTGGTCACTCCCCTTTCCTTTGTCCAGTTTCGCGCCAGAGCAGGGCTAAGGGGTCCCTGAACCGGTGTAGACTGGCTTATGCAGAAATGGGCAGCATGTGTGCCCATGAAAGCATTTCCAGAGGCTGGGGGAGGCTACTCCTCCCCTGCCTTCACACCATTTTCCAAAGGGAGAGGGTGTAACACCCTCTCTCAGAGGAAGTCCTTTGTTCTGCCATCCTGGGCCAGGCCTGGCTGGACCCCAGGAGGGCAGAAGCCTGTCTGAGGGGTTGGCAGCAGCAGCAGCTGCAGTGAAACCCCGGGAAAGGCAGTTTGGCAGTACCAGGGTCTGTGCTACAGACAACTGGGATCATGGGATTGTGCCAACTATGCCAGGATGGTATAGAGGGGGCAATTCCATGATCATAGACATGTTACATGGCCATATTCGGAGTTACCATTGTGAAGCTACATATAGGTAGTGACCTATATGTAGTGCACGCGTGTAATGGTGTCCCCGCACTCACAAAGTCCGGGGAATTGGCCCTGAACAATGTGGGGGCACCTTGGCTAGTGCCAGGGTGCCCTCACACTAAGTAACTTAGCACCCAACCTTTACCAGGTAAAGGTTAGACATATAGGTGACTTATAAGTTACTTAAGTGCAGTGTAAAATGGCTGTGAAATAACGTGGACGTTATTTCACTCAGGCTGCAGTGGCAGGCCTGTGTAAGAATTGTCAGAGCTCCCTATGGGTGGCAAAAGAAATGCTGCGGCCCATAGGGATCTCCTGGAACCCCAGTACCCTGGGTACCTCAGTACCATATACTAGGGAATTATAAGGGTGTTCCAGTAAGCCAATGTAAATTGGTAAAAATGGTCACTAGCCTGTTAGTGACAATTTGGAAAGAAATGAGAGAGCATAACCACTGAGGTTCTGATTAGCAGAGCCTCAGTGAGACAGTTAGTCATAACACAGGTAACACATTCAGGCACACTTATGAGCACTGGGGCCCTGGCTGGCAGGGTCCCAGTGACACATACAACTAAAACAACATATATACAGTGAAAAATGGGGGTAACATGCCAGGCAAGATGGTACTTTCCTACACCCCCCCACTTCTTAGCGGCTGCATCAAGTGTATCAATGTCGTCTTCTTGATGGTAGATAAAGGCCTAGATGTCCATTGACAAGTACTAGGTGTAGTCTGATCTCATACAGTGTCATTTTAAGGATTATAGGGGCCCTGGGAAAGCTCTTCAGAACAACTCTGAATTTTATTACCTAGTTCTTGCTATTTCAAGTCCACATGATGCCAAACAATAATCAATTCATGTAAAAATTCTGAAAGAGGGTCACACAAGATCACTTTAAATCTGTTTTGTCAAGTGTCCCAAAATCCTTAAGATGAAACTGGGAACAGAGAGAGAGAGAGAGAGAGAGAGAGAGAGAGTCAGGGACAAAGGCAGGCAGAGAGAGGGAGAGAGGGTGTGAGAGCGATTTGGAAGAGACCGTGAGAGAAAGTTCTGTTTTTCAGGGGGCACCCAGCAATGTGGGGGCCCTGGGCAATTGCCCACTTTGCCCATGCCTTAAAACATAATTGGCCGAATAACCCTAGAAGAACCAGTTACAACAATTCCATGTGGAGCTACCCCCTTGCTCAGTTCCCACCCCCAAGCTCCCTAGCTGTTGCAATCAGTAAAACACAGCTTGTTCTTCAATACAGAAGTTATGCATTCATATACAAGTATGTTTATCACATGGAGACCAAAGTCAGTGGCGTATTGAAACTTGAGGGCCTCCACGGGGCTGTGTGGACTTATGTTCTGCCACTGACCAAAGCACTTATGGCAATCAAATGCACCACACCATGTATATATGAAACCATTACCATCATACAGTTCCACATAGTTCTCTCTTTATGGTGGTTTATCATCAGGTTCAGATGAAATGGACTCAAGGAATAGATCTCAGTGCATTGTTAGACGAGACCCAGACTCTCCCTCCCCTGTATTGTGAATTTGCATCAATTTCCACCCTTGCAAACTTGAGTTGTCTCATCTTCCATTTTGTGAGCTCAGGGACCGCCAATGACTCCCTGTTCATATTGGCAAGGACTAAGGCCAAGCCCACAAGTGGTGTACGATCTCTTGGTTTTGGGCCTGGACATAAGTCCCAACAGGCTTGTCGTGGGTGTCCCCAGGTCTTCTAGGCTTGGCTAGCCTCTAGTTTTGTTCAACCATTACAAATATGAGCACATAAACATCACATTTTCCTTTGCTAATAGTCTCTTTGAATTGATTTGTACCTAAATATAGATTTATCACACTTTTTTCATTATGGCAACACCTCCCTAACACGCATTTAAATATGCTGGCAAAGCTCCGTACTTCCTAGTCATAGGCTGCTTTCCATTTTCACTTTATTACTACCATATCCCCTGTTCCCCCCAAAAAGATTTCCTTATCATTGACTTTATTTAGATAACCATTATTTATCTTTTCCATTTATAGTCAGACATGGTTCACCTTTCTCATAGGGCTCTGTTAACACGTTCTCCCATTGAGGATGCATCCGTTACGCTCAGACCAATGACACTTCGACGACGTTCCCCCAGAAAGTAATGAATTTAGGGACTTCAACTAAACCCCAGTAGGAAATAATGTTTAATAAATTAAATGATTTCAAATAGTTAAACACATAAATAAATACAATATAACTTAAAAAAATTAAAATAAATCATATTCATTATTTAATTATAATATATTTTTGCTGCTTACGAGGGCTTGGGTGACTGTTCTTCTGGTTTTGGTGGGGATCCATTTGTAGATCTTTCGTAGCATGCAGAGGTCTTTCCGTATTGAGGGTAAGCAGTGCAGCTGCCCATGTGTGCATGGTGCAGATGCTGAGTTTAGTGCAGCCTGGCTCTCTATACCACGGCCGGGCTGCCCAAGAAGGAAGGGGAACTGGCAGGCGGTGCCAACTCGCCAGCCACATAGTAGCTGCAGTTTGGAAGTAGTCTCCATGACCCCTGTGAGTCGATCTGACTGGGTGTCGCTTGTGGCTCCAGTGGTCTCTCTGAGGCAGGGTAGGCGGGGCCAGCATCAATAGGGGTGGTTCGTCAATGCTGCCAGCTAATGATGGACTTTCTCATTTCTGATGTAAGCCTGAAGGTGCCCAACCTCTCTCGCAGCCATGTGCACATTGCTGCACTCCACCCAGTAAAACACAGTGCTGACTTCCTCTCTCCCAAAGGAAGGCACTGACATCACAGGCGTAGCCCCTGCTGTCAAGGCAACATGCCCAGCAGGAGTTTGCCTTAGGTGGGGCAGGGAGGTCATGCTGCATGGGGAAGTCCCACGGAGATTAGGCACCTCTTTTAGTAGACCCAGGAGGGAGACGGCGAGTCCTGTAGAAAGCGCTCTGCACACGCTGCAGACAGTAAAGGAGATGAGGTAGTGATAAAGGAGAACTCCAACACTGCTCCTACCTTAGTCCACAGTGCAGGATAGTAAAGCACACTCCACACACTGGGGGACAACACAGTGCTCTCCACGGTCCAGTTTTGCTCAGGCAGAAGTGAAGGATGAAGCGCTCCCAAAGCACTAAATCTGGGAAGGCAAGAAGCAGTGAATAGAGCTCCCAACGCGCTGGGCTCCTTGGGGAACACTTAAGGTGCACAAAAGGGGCAGGGTGGCCACCACAAGAGTCCATATTGCAGGGTGGCAGTCTCTCCAGCAGCCTAACAGGAAGGCAAGCCAGCACACAACAAAGCAAGTAGTTCAAATGGCAGTTCCTCCTGACAACACCACAGTGCCTTTGGTAGAACAGAGTCTGGGAGTATCTGCCAACAGGGCAACAAACAGAAAAGCAATCCAGTGAGTCCTTTAGGCTACCCAGCATGTAGCAGGCAGCAGGGCAACAGCAGAAGAGCAGTCCATATGAGTCCTTGGTGCAGTGCAGCAGTCCTTCTGACAGAGGTTCGGTTCCAGTTCAAAAAGTACTCTGACCACGTGGGGTCATAGCCCCTGTACTTATACACACAAATGCCTATGATGTAGGGGGTGACTGCCAAAGAAACCCTTTCAAGTATCCAACAGCCCCTTTCAACCCATCCCCGGCTCCAGACATCAGTAGGCTGTAAAACAGCCCTTTATGTTAGGGCAGGGCACAAACTACTGACATGTAAGGTGTGAACACCCATCCTTCTACCAGCCCAGGAAGACTATCAGCATGAAGATGAATACAAGTGTATCCCCTGTCACCCCGGCCATTCTTGTATTGTGGTCGTCTGGAAAGTAGGCACCACGTGCAGCTGCCCTAGATATAGATTGGAGTCAGGGTGCAAAGCACATAGAGCCATAAGCACAGAGAAATGCCCACTTTCTAAAAGTGCTATTTTTGAAATAGTAATGTAAATGTCAACTACACCAGTGGGCAGGATTTCTCACAACCACTCCAAACATACCAAACATGGCAACTCTACTCCTTTCAGGTCAGGAATTACCTCTTCAAAGTATATAAAGGAATTTCCAATGCCAACCTATGAGAAGAGCAGACCTCACAGTACTGAAAAATAAAATAGGCTGTTTGTCACTATTAGGACATGCAAAACATAAGAGTACATGTCCCACCTTTTACTTACACTTCACTCTGCTCATAGGGCTACCTAGGGCCTACCTTACAGTGACTTAGGTGTAATAAAAGGGGGGTTTAGGACTTGGCAAGCAGTTTGAAATGCCAAGTCAAGGTGGCAGTAAACTGTGCACACAGGCACCGCAGTGGCAGGCCTGAGACAGGTTTAATAGGCTACTTCTGTGGGTGGTATAATTAGGCCCACTAGTGGGATTTAATTTACAGGCCCTGGGTATATGGCATACCACTTTTCAAGGGACTTGCAGGTAAATCAAATATGCCAAACAGGTGTAAGCCAATCATTCAATTTTTTAGAGGAGAGAGCACACGCAATTAAGCACTGGTTAGCAGTAGTAAATAGCCTAGAGTCCTAAAGTCCTGAAGCCAACAAAAAGAGGAACAGAAAACTAGGAGGAGGAAGGCAAAAATAATTTTGGGGGCATAATCCTGCAGAAAGGGTCATTTCCAACCAGGAGGAAATCTCAGAGATGGACAACCTGTAGGTATATGTATGAATATTACAAGGTTAGCCTCTCAATCAAAGTTCTGACACATTTCTGTAATTGCAAGAATAACATAAAACCATGTACATAATACAAGGTATTTAAGAAGATGCCTTGAACCTATATACCAGTGTCTTGTGCACAGAAAATGTAAGTACAACATTAGGACATAAACTGAAACATAAACCTTATATACTGTGAGGTACATTCATGCTGAACATCCAAGAATATATGGGCGGAGACTACCAGTGACACAGTAAGTTAACCTCACTCACCCGTCACAAATATTATGCCCCTTTACATCAAGCATTTAGTTAACGTTTGGATGGCAATAACTTTCTTGCCAACTAATTATACAGTACACACATGCATATACATAATTTTATCATATAGTATATTACAATATTTGGCCAATACTCTATTGAAGTTCATCGGTATCCATTTTGGTTACAAGGTAGAGCATAATGGTGCCAGGAAAGCTATAACAAAACGTGTTGATTCCTTTGTCTTGCATGCATCTGGCAAGTGTGCAGATATTGCACCGCCCACGAAGAGATCCCTTGGTGGTAGTCTTGGTCACACAATTCCCTTTTGATGCCTTTACTGACACTCCCTTACCCCACATGTGCAGATTGACACCTATATCCTCAATCCAACCATGACTCACATCAATGACCTCTTAGATCGAATTAAGAGAGGGGCTGTAATCCAGTTTCTTCAACACAACTTTCCACACATGGTAATGCTACAGGAGACACACCTCCTGGGCAACAACTGTTAATTCTTGGCTTGCAGGGGCTATGACAGGGTATTGCATGCCAGGTATGCCAGGGGCTCCAGAGGGGTTGCCATCCTCCTTCTTAGATTCTTTCTGATGGCGGTTACCAAGGTCACAGAAGACACGCAGGGTAGATATATCCTGTTAGAGGGTGCACTGGAGGGCATTCTACACAATATTTTATGCATATAGGTTTCCCCACCATACATCAAACCATGCTGCCAGCCCTTGGGTCCTAATAGATACCCTTCCTCAGGCAGTGACGATCATAGGGGGTGACTTCAATTGTATCATGGACCCGCATGAATGGAGTGGGGCGGAGAATTCCACTCCAAGCTGTAGGAAAGTACACTCTTTTTGGCATGTTACCCCCAGTTTCTACCTGATGTCAGTGTGTTTTGACTGTGTCACTGGGGTCCTGCTAGCCAGGACCTCAGTGCTTATGGTTTGTTTGGCCTGCTTGTCAGTATGTTTCACTGTTTTTAAAGTATGCTTTACTGTGTCAGTGGAGTTCTTCTAAACAGGACCCAGTGCTTGTGCTCCCTCTTTTTCCAAATTGATCACTACATACTGGTAATCCAGTATTTCATCCCAAATTGGCATACTGGTGCCCTCTTATAAGTTCATAGTATTTGGTACCTAGGTACCCAGGGTATTGGGGTTCCAGGGGATCCCCATGGGCTGCAGCATTACTTTTGCCACCCATAGGGAGCCCATACAAAAGCTTCTGCAGGACTGCCATTGCAGCCTGCGTGAAATGGTGCATGCACCCTTTCACAATCATTTTCACTGCACCAGTTCACTTATAAGTCACCTATATGTCAGGCCTTCCAACCCTAAAGGCTGGGTGCAAAATGCCTGTGTGTGAGGGCACCCCTGCATTAGCAAAGGTGCCCCCACATCGTCCAGGACCATTTTTCCAGACTTCGTGAGTGCAGGAACGCCATTTATGCGTGCACTGGACATAGGTCAATACCTATGCCCAATTTCACAATGGTAACTCTGAATATGGCCATGTAAGGTGTCTAACAACTGGGAATTGTACCCCAATACTGATTCCAGTATTGGTTGCACAATCCCATGCACTCTGGGGGCTCCACAGTGGACCCCTAGTAATGCCAGACCAGCCTTCTGAGGTTTTCCAGGCAGCCCCAGCTGCTGCCACCTCACAGACAGGTTTCTGCCCTCCTGTTGCTTGAGCACCTCAAGCCCAGGAAGGCAGAACAAAGGATTTCCTTTGGGAGAGGGGTGTTACACCCTCTCCCTTTGGAAATAGGTGTTACAGGCATGGGAATGGTAGCCTCCCAGAGCCTATGGAAATGCTTTGAAGGGCACAGATGGTGCCCTCCTTGCATAATCCAGTCTACATTAGTTCAGGGACCCCCAGTCCCTGCTCTGGCGAGAAACTGGACAAAGGAAAGGGGAGTGATCAATCAATCAATCATAACATTTATAAAGCGCACTATGTACCCGTCAGGGTTTCGAGGCGCTGGGGGGGGGGGGGGAGAGGAGAGGTGCTGCTAGCGTTCGTAGAGCCAAGTCTTGAGGAGTCTCCTGAAGGTGAGGAGGTCCTGGGTCTGACATAGCGAGGTGGGGAGAGAGTTCCAGGTCTTGGCGGCGAGGAAGGAGAAGGATCTGTCGCCAGAGGTCTTGCGCTGGATTCGGGGGACGATGGCGAGGGCGAGGTGGGCAGAGCGGAGTTGACGTGTGGGGACGTAGAAGCTGAGTCTGTTGTTGAGGTAGGTGGGCCCGGTGTCGTGTAGAGCCCTGTGAGCGTGGGTGAGGAGTTTGAAGGTGATCCTTTTTTCCACGGGGAGCCAGTGGAGGTCCTTCAGGTGCGGGGAGATGTGGCATCGGCGGGGTATGTCGAGGATCAGGCGGGCGGATGCGTTCTGGATGCGCTGGAGTCGTTTGATGTCTTTTGTTGGGATGCCTGTGTAGAGTGCGTTGCCGTAGTCAAGTCTGCTAATGACGAGGGCTTGGGTTACCGTCTTTCTGGTTCCTGTTGGAATCCACTTGAAGATTCTACGGAGCATTCGGAGGGTGATGAAACAGGAAGAGGAGACGGCGTTGACCTGTTTGGACATGGTGAGAGCGGAGTCGAGGATGAATCCGAGGTTTCTTGCGTGGTTGGCTGGGGTGGGTGGTGGTCCGAGGGCAGTGGGCCACCAGGAGTCGTTCCAGGCCGAGGGGGTGCGTCCGAGGATGAGGACTTCCGTCTTGTCGGAGTTGAGCTTCAATCGGCTGTTGTTCATCCACTCGGCGATGGCTTTTCGTCCCTCGTGGAGGTTGGTTTTGGCGGTGAGAGGGTCTATGGTCAGGGAGAGGACGAGCTGGGTGTCGTCGGCGTAGGAGATGATGCTGAGGTTGTGTTGACGGGCCACTTTTGCGAGGGGGGCCATGTAGACGTTGAACAACGTTGGGCTGAGAGAGGAGCCTTGGGGGACGCCGCAGATGAGGTTGGTGGCTTTGGAGCGGAAAGGGGAGAGCCGGACTCTCTGGGTTCTGTCGGAGAGGAAGGATGAGATCCAGTTGAGGGCTTTGTCTTGGATGCCGGCTTCGTGGAGGCGGGTCAGTAGGGTGCGGTGGCAGACTGTGTCGAAAGCGGCTGATAGGTCGAGGAGGATGAGGGCTGAGGTTTCGCCGTTGTCCATTTGTTGTCTGATGTCATCAGTGGCGGCGAGGAGTGCGGTCTCGGTGCTGTGGTTTCGTCTGAATCCAGATTGGGAGGGGTCTAGGATGGAGTTGTCTTCTAGGTAGTGGGCGAGCTGGGTGTTGACGATCTTCTCGATGACTTTCGCTGGGAAAGGGAGGAGAGAGATCGGTCGGAAATTTTTGAGATCGTTGGGGTCAGCCTTGGGTTTCTTGAGGAGGGGTTGGATTTCTGCGTGCTTCCAGCTGTTCGGAAAGGTGGCTGTGTTGAAGGAGAGGTTGATGATCTTGCGGAGTTTGGGGGCGATGGTGGTGTTGGCTTTGTTGAAAACGTGATGTGGGCATGGGTCCGTGGGAGAGCCTGAGTGGATGGAATTCATGGTTGTTAGGGTTTCGGCGTCGTCCACTTGGGTCCAGGTGGTGAGGCGGCGGTCGTGGGCGGAGTCGTCAGGGGTGGGGTCTGGCGGAGGTGCGGTGTTGAAGCTGTCGTGGATGGCTACGATTTTCTGGTGGAAGAAGGTGGAGAGGTCGTCGCAGAGTTTCTGGGAGGGTGGGACGTCGTTGATGTTGGCGTTCGGGTTGGAGAGTTCCTTCACAATGCTGAAGAGTTCTTTGCAATCGTGGGCGTTGTTGTTGAGGCGTTCAGTGAAGTGAGCGCGCTTGGCGAGTCGGATCCGTTGGTGGTGATCACGGTTGGCGTCTTTGAGGGTGGCGAGGTTGTCGGGTGTGCGCTTGAGGATCCATTTCTTCTTGAGCTTCTGGCAGGTGCGTTTGGAGGTGGTCAGTTCTTCCGTGAACCAGGCTGGTTTTTTCTTTCCTTGGTTGATGGTGGGTTTCATGAGTGGAGCTAAGGTGTTGGCGCAGTCGAGGATCCATTGATGGAGGTTGGTGGCGGCGGCGCTCGGGTCGGAGGAGTCGAGTGGAGGGTTTTTGGCGAGGGAGCTGGTTAGTTGGTCTTCGGTGACTTTTCTCCAGCGGCGGTGAGGCGGTAGAGGGATGCGGTGGTGTTCGGTGTTTCTCTTGAAGGAAAAGTGGACGCAGTGATGGTCGGTCTAGTGGAGTTCAGAGGTGTGGCTGAAGGAGATGTGGTTGCTTGAGGTGAAGAGGGGGTCCAGCGTGTGACCGGCGATGTGGGTGGGAGTGTTGACCAGTTGCCGGAGTCCGAAGTTGAGGAGGTTGGTGGTCAGCGAAACGGTGTTGACGTCGTTGTTGTTTTCCAGGTGGAAGTTTAGGTCTCCCAGGAGGATGTAGTCTGGAGATGCGAGGGCGTGGGTGCTTACGAGGTCGGAGATTGTGTCGCTGAAGGGGGCTCTTGGTCCTGGAGGGCGGTATATGAGGGTTCCTCTGAGGGTCGTGTTGGGGTCCGTGTGGATCTGGAAGTGGAGGTGTTCGGCTGTCGTGAGAGCGTCGTCCGTGTGGGTGTGAATCTTGAGGGTAGACTTGTGGGCGATGGCTATTCCTCCGCCGACTCCGTTGGTTCGATCTCTTCTGGTGATCTTGTATCCGTCCGGTATGGCGATGGCGATGTCAGGGGCCGAAGAGTCGTTCCACCAGGTTTCGGTCAGGAAGGCCACGTCTGGGGCGGTGGTGTCGAGCAAGTCCCAGAGTTCGATGGCGTGTTTTCGTGCGGAGCGTGTGTTGAGGAGGATGCAGTGCAGGTGGTTTGTGCTGGTTGCTGCTGGCTTCGTGGTTCTGTTGCAGGAGAAGTTGCAGGTGCGGCAGGAGAAAGGTCCTTTGGTGTGCTTCGGGGTGGCCAGGAAGTACTCTGTGGAGGGGCCAGGGTTGAGTGCGCGGAGTTCGTTGGTAGAGTATCGGAGGCAGGGGTTGCGGGGGTCGTGAGGACCAGGGGGGGTGGCGCTGAGCGCGGTCCAGGCGCGGACGGGCGCAGGCGGGCTTACCTCTGGTGCGCATCCGGCGCGCCAGCGGCGCGCCCGCTGCGCGCGGACGCGCAGCGCCAGCCATTAAGAAGGGAGGGGGGAGGGAGGAGCAGCTGGGAGGCGGGAGGGAGCGGCGAATGGGGGCGGGGCCGCAGGGAGGCAGCGGCTGGGAGCGGAGAGCGAGGGGGAGCGCACAAGGGGCGAAAACACGCAATAACAAGGCCAAAAAGTCGGGCACAAATATAACAACAGTTAAACTTTGAAACCAGTCACAGAAATACACTAAAGGCACAGTATACAATCGGGGAAAACAGCAATCAGAGGGGCACAACGGGGGCAGATGCGCAGGAGGCGAGGCGCTTGAGACCAGTAAAAGCGCACTTACTGGACGGCGCAAAGTGGCACAATCAGAAGGGGCACGTCGGGGGCAGAAGCGCAAGAGGCAAGGCGCTGAAAAACAGAAAACCACTTACAGGACGGCGGAATACACGGCACACGGGTCAAGAGAAGCCTCGAACACGCTAGCAGCAGCGTGGGCGGGGGTCAGAGGCAGGAGACAGCAGGTTGGTGCTGCGGTCGTGGGGGGCGAGCTCCGGACCTAAAAACAGGTCAGAGGTCGCTCACTCGCGACGCGCAGCGCCAGCCATTAAGAAGGGAGGGGGGAGGGAGGAGCAGCTGGGAGGCGGGAGCGAGCGCCGAATGGGGGCGCGAGGGGGGCGGGGCCGCAGGGAGGCAGCGGCTGGGAGCGGAGAGCGAGGGGGAGCGCACAAGGGGCGAAAACACGCAATAACAAGGCCAAAAAGTCGGGCACAAATATAACAACAGTTAAACTTTGAAACCAGTCACAGAAATACACTAAAGGCACAGTATACAATCGGGGAAAACAGCAATCAGAGGGGCACAACGGGGGCAGATGCGCAGGAGGCGAGGCGCTTGAGACCAGTAAAAGCGCACTTACTGGACGGCGCAAAGTGGCACAATCAGAAGGAGCAAGTCGGGGGCAGAAGCGCAAGAGGCAAGGCGCTGAAAAACAGAAAACCACTTACAGGACGGCGGAATACACGGCACACGGGTCAAGAGAAGCCTCGAACACGCTAGCAGCAGCGTGGGCGGGGGTCAGAGGCAGGAGACAGCAGGTTGGTGCTGCGGTCGTGGGGGGCGAGCTCCGGACCTAAAAACAGGTCAGAGGTCGCTCACTCGTGACGCGCAGCGCCAGCCATTAAGAAGGGAGGGTGGAGCAGCTGGGAGGCGGGAGGCAGGAGGGAGCGGCGAATGGGGGCGCGAGGGGGGCGGGGCCGCAGGGAGGCAGCGGCTGGGAGCGGAGAGCGAGGGGGAGCGCACAAGGGGCGAAAACACGCAATAACAAGGCCAAAAAGTCGGGCACAAATATAACAACAGTTAAACTTTGAAACCAGTCACAGAAATACACTAAAGGCACAGTATACAATCGGGGAAAACAGCAATCAGAGGGGCACAACGGGGGCAGATGCGCAGGAGGCGAGGCGCTTGAGACCAGTAAAAGCGCACTTACTGGACGGCGCAAAGTGGCACAATCAGAAGTGGCACGTCGGGGGCAGAAGCGCAAGAGGCAAGGCGCTGAAAAACTGAAAACCACTTACAGGACGGCGGAATACACGGCACACGGGTCAAGAGAAGCCTCGAACACGCTAGCAGCAGCGTGGGCGGGGGTCAGAGGCAGGAGACAGCAGGTTGGTGCTGCGGTCGTGGGGGGCGAGCTCCGGACCTAAAAACAGGTCAGAGGTCGCTCACTCGCGACGCGCAGCGCCAGCCATTAAGAAGGGAGGGGGGAGGGGGGAGGGAGGAGCAGCTGGGAGGCGGGAGGCGGGAGGGAGCGGCGAATGGGGGCGCGAGGGGGGCGGGCCGCAGGGAGGCAGCGGCTGGGAGCGGAGAGCGAGGGGGAGCGCACAAGGGGCGAAAACACGCAATAACAAGGCCAAAAAGTCGGGCACAAATATAACAACAGTTAAACTTTGAAACCAGTCACTGAAATACACTAAAGGCACAGTATACAATCGGGGAAAACAGCAATCAGAGGGGCACAACGGGGGCAGATGTGCAGGAGGCGAGGCGCTTGAGACCAGTAAAAGCGCACTTACTGGACGGCGCAAAGTGGCACAATCAGAAGGGGCACGTCGGGGGCAGAAGCGCAAGAGGCAAAGCGCTGAAAAACAGAAAACCACTTACAGGACGGCGGAATACACGGCACACGGGTCAAGAGAAGCCTCGAACACGCTAGCAGCAGCGTGGGCGGGGGTCAGAGGCAGGAGACAGCAGGTTGGTGCTGCGGTCGTGGGGGGCGAGCTCCGGACCTAAAAACAGGTCAGAGGTCGCTCACTCGCGACGCGCAGCGCCAGCCATTAAGAAGGGAGGGGGGAGGGAGGAGCAGCTGGGAGGCGGGAGGGAGCGGCGAATGGGGGTGCGAGGGGGGCGGGGCCGCAGGGAGGCAGCGGCTGGGAGCGGAGAGCGAGGGGGAGCGCACAAGGGGCGAAAACACGCAATAACAAGGCCAAAAACAAGTGACCATTCCCCTGTCCATCACCACTCCTGGGGTGGTGCCCAGAGCTCCTCCAGTGTGTCCCTGGGTTTTGCCATCTTGGATTCCAAGGTATGGGGCACTCTGGGAACATCTGAGTGGCCAGTGCCACCACATGATGTCAGAGCCGTCCCCTGATAGGTGCTTACCTGGTTAGGTGACCAATCCCCCTTTCAGGGCTATTTAGGTTCTCTCCTCTGGGTGTTTCTTCAGATTCAGATTGCAAGACTCCAGCAGGAATCCTCTGCATCCTTTACTTCATCTTCTACCAATGGAACAGCAGGTGACCTCTCCAGGAACTCTACAAACTGCAACAAAGAAGCAAAGACAACATCTGCAACCTTGTAACTGCAGCTCCTGCCAGCAACTGCAACAGTTTCAAGGTCATGCATCCTCCAAGCACTGCCTGTCTTCAGCCTGCACCAGAAGAACCGAAGGAATCTCCTGTGGAGTGATGGAGTCACTTCCCTGCTTCAGCAGGCACTTCTCTGCAGTGACGACCAGTGTCGTGGGTCCCCTCTCCAGACGACGAGTGTGGATCCAGCACCACGGATGGTGGACTAAAGTGACCCCGACAGTCCCAAGGTCCAGCTGTCCAACTTTGGTGGAGGTAAGAGCTTGCTTCCCCACGCAAAGCAGTACCCCTGTGCACCATGTGACTTGCAGTTGCCAAGGCTTGTATGCGACCTTCCACGAAGTTCTTCGTGCACAGCTTAGGCCCCTAGCACTCCATACTGCGAGGCACAGCTTCCTGAGTGGTTCCCCGGCGGCGTAAGATCCCTTTGTGTCGTGCTGCGTGGGCCTCCATTTGCACCTTCTTTGTCCTTGTGCTGTGGGACTTCTGTGCGCGCTGTCTTGTCTTCTGAAGGCTCTCTGAGTTGCTGAGAGACCCCTCTTTCCCCCCTCCTAGGTAGAGGCCACCTGGTCCCAGGCAGCGCCATTTTCCACTAACGCGAGCTTTGAGTGTGCCAAGGCTTGTTGGCAAAATCCAGTGACACAAACCACACTGCAATCATCCATCCGGCGTGGGACATCTTCTGCACCAACCAGGAACTTGCATGTGTCTTTTTGAGTGCATAAATGACTTTGGCATTCATTATAACTTTGGCAGTAAAAACCGCCTACCGCTACGGCGACGGACGTCAAAAGACCGTTGTCGCGGCTACCAGCCAGCCACCATATTATGACCACAGCCGGATTTCCGCCACAAGAATGGCAGAAATTAAGCTGTGGGCATGCCGGCGGATGGCGGTAAGGTGGCTCTGCTACCAACAACAGCGATACGCCAGTAGACCGCCGCCAGCCGAATTATGAAAAATAATACGGCCTGGCGGTGTTCTGCTGGTGGGCCTCGCTGAAGAGTCCTAACTAGGGTGAAACTAGTCCTAGATTTCTTGTGTTCCGGTTCAGGGAGGACCTGGAATGGTAGTTTGGGCTCGACTGTTCCCAAGAGGAGCAGGGTAAAGACTGATTTGCATATGGCTAGGTCTAAACTGTGGTTACATGGTGGGTGAAAAATGATGGATTGGAATGCAGCCGGAGTGATTGCCAGTGGCTGAGATCAATTCAAGCATTCCATCCATCACCTTTTTTTTGCTTCTAGGAGGAGGCCACTTTCTGTCTTTTTTTGTTGTGCTTCGATTGAGGAAGCAACAGATATCAATGGCTTGGATTTTTGTGTGACCTTCACTGAGACAGTTTGAAGCTTTGATCCTGCCCGGAAACCTGAAGATACTCACTCCGCTAACAGGCAAACATCTTAGAGGGGGAAAGAGAAAGATTCTAAAAAATATAGTCGGGAGAATGTATTTCCCCCATTGCCCTCCACTGAAGAAGAGGCAATGTCAGGTGGGAGACAGACAAAATAAAGTATTTTTTTGCTTAAAAAATCAGGAGTCTCCCGTTTGAATCAGGTCTATTGGAAGGAATGCTAATGCATCTATGTATTCAACTTTTATTCGACCACCTAGCATCACTGTGACACAGACACATGTATTGTGATGTAAGGTGAGAAGAGATCACTGTGAGAAGTTTTCCTACATATTTGCTGTATAAATCATGCTGTTGAGTATACTGAACACATAATAAATGAGCTGTTGATGTACTATTAACCCATACCATCACATTGTGTAATGAGTACAAAAATCTATTAAAACATTTATAATGAAAGTCACAAGGGGCTCAAAAGGAGAGAATACACAAATCACGTGACAGCAGAGTTAACTAACCTGACCTTCAGGCAAGTGTGGTGGAGCCCCATAGGGACGACGCTCAGTAATGAAATACATATTAAAAAAATATATATATTTGTATTGCATTATTTACAGGTACTATGCAGTAATCTAAAATCCTGAATCCTCCCTGAGTCCTCAGGATTTGCGGATCCGGATAAAAATGAGAAAGTAACTAATCAGTGCACTAGCCTGCGCCTGGCCGCTGCCGACACCCGGCAGTCTGGGAGTAGGGCCTGTTCGTATGCGCAGCAATGGCTGGCTGCCGGTAATCTGAAAGACAAGTACACCAAAAAACACAGAAACAAAAAAAGCTATAGATTCAGAATACAAATATATATCAGTCATCAACAACAACATCAAAAGTGGAAGAAAGGCAAATGAAAAGAGTAGACCTTATCGACTCCCAAAATTGGAAATGAAATTATTGTACAATTCACAAAATACATACGAAAACAAAAGAAACATTGTTTTAATTTTACAACACACAAAAAAGAACATGGTGGAACAAAGAGGAAAGAAAAATCGGTAACAACAGAAAAAGATAAAAACAAAAAATAGAAAAGGTGATAAAACATAGCACAAGTCATAAACTAAGACGTCATGTAAAAGAAAATCAATATGTCTTAACATAAAATTGAAAAGCAGTGAAGTCTTCAAAGACAGCAATGGTCTTTGAGAACCAGGACTAAGAAAGGGTTCTTCATGTGGATATGAAGTGGAGTGTTATATTTACATTTTGCAATAGGTCCGCTAGCCACTGGGGTTTAATTCTGTAGTAAATAACAGGATACAACTGCTTTCAGTCGGGTAATGTGAACTGTCTGTTGGATTTCACCTGGGAGTACCCCTAGCAATCCAATCTCTTCTCTTTCCTCTGCCCCTTAAGAGCCCTCATCCTGCTTCTCATATAATGTGTTTTAACAAGATGTCCCAGTGTGATTGTTGGTGTTGGAAATAGCCCTTTTGTAGGGTTATCAACAAACTTTTTGCTTTCTTCCTCCTATGTTTCTGACCTGTTTTTGCTGGTTTATTGTCTCTGTGCACTTTACACTGCAGATCAGTGCTAAAGTCCAAGTGGTCCCTGTGTAAATTGTATTGGTGAATGGTTTATCTATGATTGGCATATTTGATTTACTGGTAAGTGCCCTATGTGTGCCCAGGGCACGTAAATCAAATGCTACTAGTGGGCCTGCTGCGCTGATTGTGCCACCCACATGAGCAGCCCTGTAAATATGCCTCAGATCTGCCATTGCAGTGTCTGTGTGTACAGTTTTGCACAGACAATTGGACCTGGCAAGTGTACCCACTTGCCAGGACCTCACCTTCCCATTTGGGGTCTATGAACTCACAAATTAAAAATACATCTTTTTGTGAAGATGGTTTTTAGATTGGGAGTTTGAAAACGCCACTTTTAGAAAGTGGGCATTTTCTTACTTAACCATTCTGTGCCTTTGCTTGGCTGTTGAATCCATGTCTGGGTCAGACTGACAGTTAGGCTGGTTCTGAATTCACTCTAGTCAGTGACACAGAGGGAGCTGAGGTGTGTCCTGCATACCCTGGGCTAGAGTGGGAGGGAGGAGCTGACCCCCGCACCTGAAAGGGCTGTGCCTGTCCCCACACAATGCAATCTCCGATCCCCTGGAGAGTGTCTTGAGCAGTCCCTGGCAAAGGCAGGATCTTCTGAACAGAGACTTTCCTTTGAAGTTGCCTACTTAAAAGGCAGGAATGAGTATAAGTAGTGGACCCAAAACCCCAGACTTTCAGAACACTTCTGGATCACGAGGAACCTCTGCCAAGGAGAAAAGCTGAAGAGCTGTGAGGAGGAGTGCTGCCCCTTTGCTGTGTGTGCTTTGCTGGGTTGGCCTGCAATTGCTGCTTCTGCTGTGGAGAGGTCAAAGACTGGACTTTGCTATGTATCCTACTTGTGAAATTTCTCCAAGTGCTTGAATTAGAGCTTGCCTCCTGTTGAAAGTCTCAGGGATATCAAAGACTTCAACTTAATCTGCCTACAGCACTGGGGACTGTGTGTTTTGTGCTGCAATAGAAGAAAACTCACACAATGCCATCAAGGACGGTCCTGCCATCACCGTGACCTGTCGGCACCGCACAGAGCCAAGCCCCGCTTCGCACCGCAACCCTGGTCTCACTGCCGCTGCCTGACACCACCACCGAGCCGCTGCTTGCCCAGTGACCTGTGGGCCCCTCACGTTGCATCGCCTCACTTCATACCGCAGCCTTGGTATCCATGACGATGCTGCTCTATGCTGACACCGAAGCCGATGCCTGCACCGTGGCCTGAGGACACCGCTTGTGAGGTACATGAAGCACCGTCATGTCCCACACCGCAACCCTGGTCCGCCAGCACCATCAACTCCAGCATAATCAAGATTCATCCTTTTTTTCCATAAATCTGTTTATTTGTTTTTTGTTAAAGCTTTACATTTTGTCATAGTTGGGGTTCGTTTCAGTACAACATATTTTAGTCTGTAGTATTCACATTATTAAATGATGTTGGTATAATGACAACATGTTTATACTGCATATATTACAAAGTACTTCTGTAATTATTCAGTTTTTCAACATAGTTACAACTTTTATTGGGATACATTTTTTACTGTCGCAAATATCCGGTTATTGCGTTTGGTTAAAGGGGGATAAAAGCAGATAATATGATTTTTATATTAGTTAACCTTAACAAAAGAACAGGAGAAGGAAAAGGGAAAAAAAACATCTATAACAAATTTGTGTGCCGAGGTCAAAATCTATCTGGTTATTTCAGGCTTAGCTGGTTTCATGTCAGGTTGTGGGTCAATTGTGACAAATCTGTTTGCAGGTAGGGGAGATTGGGTCGTGTATCAGGTTTAGTGCATGCTGTTTTCCTTTTCCTCAATGCCATAGCGTATCCAGTAGTGTTCTGCACTCTGTCTTCCTATATAGTGTGATCTTCTCACCCATAAATACTGACTCGCCTTAGTCTAGTCCCTCTTCCATCAGGTGTGCTTCTGTGTTATTTAGCTGTAGTAAGAACCCCTTCCAAAAGGTGGAGATCGGAAATTGTCGTAGCTCCAGAGTTTCTTCTCTTGTAAGTGCTAAGCCCTCCGCACCCGCCCATACCTCAAACGAGTGTCTCCAGGCCTGTATCGGCAGAGAGTCTGGGGATTTCCACCTTTGGGTCACTAGTCATTTCGCAACAATGAGCCCTAGATCTGTGAATCGCGCCTCTGCTCTGTGTTGTTTGTCTCTTGGGAATAGTCCCAGAATACATGTCTCCCATGTGAATGGTATTTGTTGTGCTATGCAATTAGATAGGTTGTCAATTACCGCCCTCAAATAGGTGTCCAAGCTGGGACAGGACCACACCATGTGTAGCATATCCACCCCAATCTCGCAGCATCTGGGGCAGGCCGCATCTTGACAAGCAAAGTATTTGTTTATTCGTGCAGGTGTAAGGTAGGCTCTGTTCACTATATCATATTGGATTAGCCTGAATCGCGCGTTACGTAGTATGTTGAGATGGCCTGAGATAGCAGATCTCCATCGCGGAATCGCAATGGGATCACCTGTGTCCATTTCCCACGCTACACGCAGCGCATCATTGTCGGAGACAGTTTGGATTCTCAAGGCATCCGCCAGCCAGCTGATCTGGTGTTGGCCGCGGCCCACCACCTGTAGATATTGGACCAACAGGTGGGTAGGTGGAGCTGTTGCAATATATCCCCATTTGGAGTTCAGAGCCCTCACCAGTGAGCAGTATAATAGGAACTGACCAGGTGGGAGTCCCATTTCCCAGAGTCTAGCGAACGGCAGCAGTTGGTTTTCTTCATAAACGTCACCCAACGTATGTATTTCTAATTCGTGCCATGCACGCAGTTCAGAGTCTGATGTGATCCTAGGGCCCCTTGGTGTACCCGCCAGCGCTAAGGCAGGTGCAAAAGGGATAATTGATTTTGTGAGGTAGAGCGATCTACGGAAACATTTATGAGCTGTTTTCAGAAACAGTTGCCGTGGGGCCTGTGCGCGTGTGAGTGGATGGAATAAATGCTGTATTTGTTGGAGCAGGCGTGGCCCTTCCTCTGTTGCTGTGTCTGCAAGTTGCATACCAGCCAGCCATTTAGATATCCATTGAAGTTGAGCTGCCAGATAGTATTGTTCTAGGTTGGGGACTGCAAGCCCGCCCTTATCAGGCGGTAGGTACAGTTTTTTAAGGGCAACCCTACTGGGACCGCCGTTCCATATAAATTCCCTTAGCCCTGTCTCTAGTGCCCTGAAGAAACTGGGGGGGGACGTAGTGCGGGAGGTTAGAGAAGAAGTACAGAAGCCGTGGGAGTATCACCATTTTTAGGAGTGCTATCCTGCCTGCCATGGATAGTGGCAATGTCCTCCAGAACGCCATTTGGGACCTAACCAAGGTTGCCGCCCTTACAGGTTTGCCCTCAAATATGTCTTCCTCGTTATGGTAGACTCGGACACCCAGATATTTAAATGTATTTGGTTGCCATGGGACAGGATTTCCGGCCAGCACAAGTCTCAGGTCCGGCAGGCCCGGGTCGAATGGAAAAAGGCATGATTTTGACCAATTGACCTTTAAGCCTGATATTGATGCGAAGTGTTGTAGGAGCGAGCCGGCTCTATGTGGGATCTGTGTAATATCTCTGAAATATAGCAAGAGGTCGTCAGCGTACAGTGACACTATGTGTAAGCCGTCTCCCAGAGGGATTCCCCAGTTGTTTCCCTCCTCGCGCAGGGTCGCCAATCAGGGGCTGCATTGCAAGTGAGAATAATAACGGTGATAGGGGGCAGCCCTGTCTCGTACCTCTACACACTCGGATTGGTTCCGATATCTCGGATCCCAGTCCCACCCTTATCGTTGGTCTGGTATATAATAGTTTAACTAAACGAATGTAGGATGGTCCAAAACCGTATTGTTGCAGCACCCTAAACAGGAATGGCCATTCAAGAGAGTCGAAGGCTTTCTCTAGATCAAGGACAAGACAGCCCGCCCACGGCCAATCACGTCTTGCATATTGCATAACCCGGAATAGTCTTCTGATATTATGAGAAGTGTCTCTAGCTGGTACAAACCCGTTTTGGTCGGGTGTATTAGTTCTGGCACGTTAGGCGCTAGCCTTGTCGCCAGTGTTTTGGCTAATATTTTATAATTGGGATTTAACACTGCCAGCGGTCTGTATGAGCCCATGTCTGTTGGATCCCTTCCAGGCTTGGGAAGGGAGATCAGTAGTGCCTCCCTTTGTGTGATCGACAAGTGGCCCTCTTGCTCGGCGTTCTCATATACCTGAAGTACCTTAGGTGCTAACTATAGTGCGAAGGCTTTGTAAAAGTCGACCGGTAGCCCGTCTGGGCCTGGCATCTTGCCGGACGCGAGTTCTCAAATACTGGCTTTAATCTCCTCAAGGTCGAGGGGTGCCTCAAGTGCTTCAATCTGGTCATTTTCTAAGTGTGGAGGTGTCACCCTGTCAATGAAATCAGCATTGGGGTCTCCTCCAGTGGTTGTCCTCGAGGTGTAAAGTGCCTCATTGTGTCTTGTAAATTCGGCCTGTATCTCTGTGGGTGTGTATACTAACTCCCCTGTTTGTGAGCGAATTTCCATTATCGGTTTCCTCTCACAATCATGACATATCAGCCAAGCCAGTAATTTACCTGCTTTATCTGCGGATGCATGAGTTCTCGCGGAGTGTGCAGTGTAGTTAAGACATCTCAGACGTTCTAGTAGTGTCTGATGTTCTGCACGTATTATTGCTAGTCTTGCTTTTTCAGTTTGGTTATTAGTGGTTTCGTCTTCTGACTGCGGTAAAGTCCGTTCTATTCGGGTCAGGTCGCGTTCGATAGAACGTCGCATGTTACACTGGGCTCCCAGACAGTGCCCTCGAGTAAAGGTCTTGAATGCATCCCATTCGATCAACCTCGAGGTGGCCGTGCCTTCGTTCTGCTCAAAATATTCCAGAATTGATGCTCTAAAATCAGGGTCTTCTAGGAGCTCTGGTCTCAACTTCCACATGGGAATGGGCGTATGAGGGGACCCCCAGCGCATTCGTGCTATCAGAGGGTTAGGGTCTGAATATGTGCGTCCCATGTATTCCGAGCTCACCACCACCGGAGCAAGGTTCGCAGTGCAAAATATGTTATCTAGGCGTACGTGTAAGGAGTGTGGGGCGGAGTAGGAGTAGACTCTTTCTTCTCTGTGTCTCTGCCGCCACACATCCACCAGCTGCCACCGCTGTGTCCAGTCTGTTAGACCGCGTGAGGCAGTTACCACTGGGGATGTGGGCAGAGGTGGAAAGGAACGATCTAGCTCAGCGTCCAGCACGCTGTTAAAGTCTCCCCCCAGTAGCCATGGTATTGTACTCCAGTTTGCTAAGAGATGTGAGAGACCATGTAGGAAGGTAGTTTGGTCTGTGTTTGGGGCATACATAGAGCCCAATACAATTGTGTGACCTGCCAGTTTCCCCTTAACGAGTACAAATCTACCCTGCGGATCTATAATCTGTTCTTCAGCCGCAAAGGGAGTGCCTGCCCTAATCCAGATAAGCGCGCCCCTGGCATAGGCTGAGTGACCTGTTGCGTATAATTGCCCTCTCCAACGCTGGCGTAGCAGGGGGATCTCATGAGTTGTTAGATGTGTTTCTTGTAAGAGCGCCAGTTGAACTGAGTGTCTTTTAAGGTAGGAGTAGATAGCATAGCGTCACTTGGGGGTATGTATGCCCCTTACGTTCCAGGTGATTGTTGTGTATGTAGCCATATCGTAGGCGTTGGAACTCCCCCCCCCCCCTTTACCCTCCTGCGCACCCTACACTGCGCTATTTCCTTAGCCTTCCCTTTCGGGCTAAGACTCAGGGAAATAATGTGTGACCTTCGGCAAAAACAAAACACAACCAATACCATCAGAGCAGTTAGACAACGGGTCACCGCCCAAACACTACAACAAGAATAATAATAACTTGCAGTCGGGTGTCTGTACATTATGTGGCTCCACTGGTAGGAGTATGGGGGTAGGCCAAATGTAGCGGGAGATGGTGTAGGTTAGGGCCTTTTTATCCAGCTGTGATGGATAATTAAGATGATAGATGGGAGCACGGGGGTCTCAGCCGCGTTTGTTCATCAGAAGAAAAAGAAGGAAAGGGGGGAACGCAGTATGTAATGCCTGGCACTGCATCTATCTACGTGATCGCAACTCCCACGCGGCCGACGTGGGTATTTCTTTGTTATGTTGTTGTTTGACCGTTTTTTAAGATAATTTGTGTGGGTGTCTCTAGTTGGATTTTTCTTGCAGTGTTTTAGCTCTTTGCTTTGTTCAAGAGACTTTTTAGAAAAGTTAATCTGCAGTGGCTGGTGTCGCAGGTGGCCCTTCGGTAAGACCCAATTCTGATAGGCGATCCGGTGTGGGGGGACGGTTGCTGGTCTGTTACGAGATTTCGGTGTCGGATCCCAAGCACGGGGTGGACATACCCATCGCTGCCGCAGTGTGGATCGCCTTTCTTCTCTCCTGGATTAGTTGTTCCAGGTCCGGTGCACATTTTGTTGGCCCTGTGCGGGTTGTGTTTCTTCTCCGATCCCGTCTGCTTCGGCTGCGCTTGGTCCGGGGCACCTGTTCAGCACGCTCCGGGGCGCTGCCAGTGGATAGCCCTGACGATTCGAGCCACTCCCAGGCCGCCTCTGGCGTGGGGAAGAAGTGCGTTTTGTCCTCCACCACTACTCACAATTTGGCTGGGAACAGCAGAGAGTAGGTTAGGCCCAATGATCGTAGCTTACGCTTCAGCGTAAGGTAGGAGGCACGGTCTCTTTGCACCGCCAGGGTGTAATCTGGGAATAACAGTATTTGCATATCGTCTATCCGGAGTGGCGGTGCAGCCCTTACCGTCCGTCTCTGTCTGCATGGTGGAGGAGGCGAATGACGAATGGGCATGGAGCGCTTCCCGGCGGCTTCGCCCGAGCCGGAACTCGGTGCGCGCGTTCTACAGAGAAAAAGGGGGTAAGTTTACCATCTGGGACCAGCCCTCGCAGCCAGTTCTCCGAGAAAGTCATCGGGTCTCGGCCCTCCGTGCCCTCCGGCAGGTTTACCACGCGAATGTTGTTTCTTCTGGAGCGGCCTTCCGCTCGGCGTTCCAGTTCCGCCACTCTAGCTTGTATGTCTTCCATTCCTGCTTTCAGCTGGGTGGTCGCAGGCGTTAATTCCTTTACTGTGGCTTTGATCTCGTTGCTTTGCCATCTCACAGTCCTCTCAGGTGTCCTGGCTCTTTCTGATCATGTATATGGTACTGTCTAGGTTTGCCACCTAGCCAGTTTTTTACTGGCATGACCAGTATTTTAATGTCCCAGTTGGCAGAAAAAATAGGAAAATCACCTACTGCTGGTATTTCCCCTTATTGTACATACTTAAAACGGTCATTATAAGAGTGATCTTTAAAATCTGCTGTACAGTTGCCTTAAAGTAAACAAAGAGAGAAGGGTCATGATAAAAATGGAAACCCACGTGTATTTAAAGTTCTCTTTTAAGTGTCCTGTTCGAGCCTTTGCAGAAAGCTAAAGAGGGAACAAATGGGCAGTATTTTTGTTGGGGTAGGCGGGCACTTCAGTCCCGTCTCTGCTCCTATGCTGGGGGCGAGTGTGCCACCTGAGACATAACTCATACAAGCCAACATCTTAGACAAGAAAAAGGGAGATTAAAAAAAAAAAAAAGTACAATCGGGGAATGTTTTTGCTCCATTGACCTATATTGAAGCAGAGGCAATTTAAGGCAGGAATAAAAAAAAATAGAATTATTTTTTGTTTCCAAAAATCCGGAGTCTCCCGCCTGAATGGGGTCTATTGGCATGTATGCACACTGTGTTTGCAAACAAGGGCTGCAGCCTAGCGCCTTGTGCCTGAACGTGCCCGGAGTCCCAAACAGGCGCTTTAATTAATTGAGCCTGGTTTCAGGTGTGTGCTGGCGAGTGTGCCTGGCCTTTAAGCACATCTCCGCGCACGCGCCAGTGGTTAGTATCTTGCCGTTGCGCATGCTCGGCGTGCTGGCATGGCCTGGTGATTAGTATCTGCTCCTCTTTCCCTTGCGCATGCTCAGTTTTCAAGCACGAGCTGGTGACCAGTGTCTGCTCCGGGTACATGCGCAGTCAGTACCTCTGTTCATGACTGATCCCAGTGTGTTGTGCTCTCTCTTCCGGGCGAGAGCAAAGAGCCCGGGCTGCTGAGGGAGCCGGAGACTCGCCGCTTCTCCGGAACCTTCTCGGTAAATACCCTCCTTCCTGCTTCGACTGCGAATAGCACTCCTGTGCAGCACACCTGGACACACCTGGGCACTGCCAGAGATCACACCTGGACACTACCTGGGCACTGCCAGAGATCACACCTGGGCTACACCTGGGCACTGCCAGAGATCACACCTGGACTGTACCTGGGCACTGCCAGAGGTCACACCTGGACTGTACCTGATCACTGCCACAGATCACACCTGGACTGCACCTGATCACTGCCAGAGATCACACCTGGACTGCACCTGATCACTGCCACAGATCACACCTGGACTGCACCTGATCACTGCCAGAGATCACACCTGGACTGCACCTGATCACTGCCACAGATCACACCTGGGCACTACCTGGGCAGTGCCAGAGATCACACCTGGGCACTACCTGGGCACTGCCAGAGATCACACCTGGGCACTACCTGGGCACTGCCAGAGATCACACCTGGACTAAGCTGATCACTGCCAGAGGTCACACCTGGACTGTACCTGAGATCCCTCCCGCTGGACTGTACCTGGGCACTGCCATAGATCACACCTGGACACTACCTGGGCAGTGCCAGAGATCACACCTGGGCACTGCCAGAGATCACACCTGGGCACTACCTGGGCACTGCCAGAGATCACACCTGGACTAAGCTGATCACTGCCAGAGATCACACCTGGGCTGCACCTGGGCACTGCCAGAGATCACACCTGGACTGTACCTGGTCACAGCTGTAGGTCACACCTGGACACTACCAGAGATCACACCTGGACACTACCTGGGCACTGCCAGAGATCACACGTGGGCTGTACCTGGGCACTGCCAGAGATCACACCTGGGCTGTACCTGGGCACTGCCAGAGATCACACCTGGACTGTACCTGGGCACTGCCAAAGATCACACCTGGGCTACACCTGGGCACTGCCACAGATCACACCTGGACTGTACCTGGGCACTGCCAAAGATCACACCTGGACACTACCTGGGCACTGCCAGAGATCACACCTGGACACTACCTGGGCACTGCCAGAGATCACACCTGGACACTACCTGGGCACTGCCAGAGATCACACCTGGGCTACACCTGGGCACTGCCACAGATCACACCTGGACTGTACCTGGGCACTGCCAAAGATCACACCTGGACACTACCTGGGCACTGCCAGAGATCACACCTGGACACACCTGGGCACTGCCAGAGATCACACCTGGACACTACCTGGGCACTGCCAGAGATCACACCTGGACACTACCTGGGCACTGCCAGAGATCACACCTGGGCTACACCTGGGCACTGCCAGAGATCACACCTGGACTGTACCTGGGCACTGCCAGAGGTCACACCTGGACTGTACCTGGGCACTGCCACAGATCACACCTGGGCACTACCTGGGCACTGCCAGAGGTCACACCTGGACTGTACCTGAGATCCCTCCCGCTGGACTGTACCTGGGCACTGCCATAGATCACACCTGGACACTACCTGGGCACTGCCAGAGATCACACCTGGGCACTACCTGGGCACTGCCAGAGATCACACCTGGGCACTACCTGGGCACTGCCAGAGATCACACCTGGACTAAGCTGATCACTGCCAGAGATCACACCTGGGCTGCACCTGGGCACTGCCAGAGATCACACCTGGACTGTACCTGGTCACAGCTGTAGGTCACACCTGGACACTACCAGAGATCACACCTGGACACTACCTGGGCACTGCCAGAGATCACACGTGGGCTGTACCTGGGCACTGCCAGAGATCACACCTGGGCTGTACCTGGGCACTGCCAGAGATCACACCTGGACTGTACCTGGGCACTGCCAAAGATCACACCTGGGCTACACCTGGGCACTGCCACAGATCACACCTGGACTGTACCTGGGCACTGCCAAAGATCACACCTGGACACTACCTGGGCACTGCCAGAGATCACACCTGGACACTACCTGGGCACTGCCAGAGATCACACCTGGGCTACACCTGGGCACTGCCACAGATCACACCTGGACTGTACCTGGGCCCTGCCAAAGATCACACCTGGACACTACCTGGGCACTGCCAGAGATCACACCTGGACACTACCTGGGCACTGCCAGAGATCACACCTGGACACTACCTGGGCACTGCCAGAGATCACACCTGGACTGTACCTCGGCACTGCCAGAGATCACACCTGGACTGTACCTGGGCACTGCCAGGGATCCCACCTGGACACTACCTGGGCACTGCCACAGATCACACCTGGACACTACCTGGGCACTGCCACAGATCACACCTGGGCACTGCCATAGATCACACCTGGACACTACCTGGGCACTGCCACAGATCACACCTGGACACTACCTGGGCACTGCCAGAGATCACACCTGGACTGTACCTGAGATCCCTCCCACTGGACTGTACCTGGTCACTCCCACAGATCACACCTGGACTATACCTTGGCACTGCTACAGATCACACCTTGGCTATACCTGGACAGTGCCTTAGATCACACCTGGACTGTAAGTGATCACTGCCGGAGATCGCTGGAGAAGGATAGGTCCACCATCATTTGGGAGGATGTCCAGGCAGGAATCAGACGAGGTAAGTTGTGTCCTCAGCAGGTCGGTGGGTGATTTCTTGCTGGCAACACTTGATCATCTTAGACAGTCTGTTTTCAGGCTCACGCCTGTTGGAGAATTCCACTTGTAGTTTCTACCCCTCCCAATCGTTGCTCCCAGCTGGTTCTCCCGTCCCGCCATCAACATGTTATGACAGTCTAATTTTACTAAAACATATGCATAATATACACCATGAAGACCACAGAAACAGTCATGGTATTTTCAAAACACATTACTGATATCATTGTGTTTGGTATAAAACATCAGTCCGGCGGGACTCACTGAACTTGGTACATTACATAATATATACCAGGTTGTCAGTATGAACCAAGCACAATTCACACTCACGGAAATGACACACAGATCTTTCTTTCCTGAACATTAAAGAGTCAGAGGCCTTTATATTCTCATGTGTACCATAGTTGCTAATTTTGTCATGCAGAGGTGCAAACCAAGACATGAAGTTACTGCAAATTCTGAATTGTACCTGATTCACACTGACTACAGTATAGTACAGATATAGGTTCATATTTATACTTTTTGCTGCAAAACTGTCAAAAAGTATAGCGCCAACTTGTGTCATTCCAGAGCGCCAGCCAGTCGCTAAATTTATGGAATCCTGCAAGCCAGTGCTCAGTGTGGGCTAGCGTCAGAAAAAAATGATGTGAGCCGGGTGGGGGTGGTGGTATGGGGGAAGTGGGTTTGCCTCAAAATATTATGCTAGACTGGTTAGAGGCAAAAAAAAAATGCCTCTAACCAGCCTAGCGTAATTTCCTGATGCAAAACCATCCGTACCACATGACTCCTGTCTTAGAAAATACAGGAGTCATGCCCACCACCCCAATGGCCAGCACAGGGGACCAGTGCCATGCAGGGGGGGCCATCTCAGACCCCCCCCCAATGGCACTTAAATACAAAAAAAATATACTTACTATACTTACCTGGGATGGGGTCCTCCATCCTCTGGTGTGGGTGGAGGTGTTCCGGTGGCAGGCAACTGTGGGATCTGACCCAGGTGTTAAATTATGGTGCAAAGCAAGCTTTGCAACATTATTGAGCCCCTCCTCCCACCCATGCATAATCTTAGCACGGGGGGATAAACATGGGTCTATGGGATTAGCACCATTGTTTCGATTGGAACACCTACCTTGCATCTGATTGACGCAAGGTAGGTGCACGAATCCAGAAAATGGTGTTAACTCCAGTATTTTGACGCTAGCATGCATCAAAATATAAATATGGAGTTAAGATTGTGGTGAATTTGCGTAAAAAAATGACACAAATTCAGCGCAAACGTAGTACAAATATGCCCCTTAGTTTGTACGGGACCAATGTTTTGTATCATATGATTACCCCGTATATAAATCTTCAAAACCAGTTGTTACTCCACAATAAAAAAACGTACAATGCTTTTATTGGAAACTTCACAATGTGTCGGATCCACAGAAATCCAAAGCCCCAGTGGTACCAAGCTTAGCTGAATTCATTAAAGTGTTCTCGTCCCCAGCATCAACAGACAAAATTCATGCTTCCGTTATACATGGTTCGATTCCTGACTCATTGAAACACACAAGCATCACCCTTCCTCATTAAGTAACATAGAGCAGACACCAGGCAATTTCAAACCTCCCATATCGGAACAAAAACATGAAAGGAGTAGTCACCAGACAAATACAAGAGTATGTGGATGAGACCATCATTCTTCTTATGATTGCCAATCCGGATTAGGATGTTCTTGGAGTACAAATGTCAAAGGACTACAAGTATCTTCGGTTCTCTTTGACCTTTCCGCATCCTGCAATATGATCGACCACACAATCCTGCTGAGATGGCACCAGGAATAGGTGAGGATATCAAGACAGCCCCTGAATGGGTCCTTTTATTTCTTTGTGAACATAGTCAACAAATATGTGTAGGAACTTCTGTTTCATTCTCTCTTAAATTATGTTTCGGAGTCCCACCTTCCCTGTTTCTCATCACTATCTACATGCTTCCTACCGACAAGTACTAAGCCTCCATCTGGGCTCATTCTAGATTGTCGAACAGATTCTAAGAATTGGAACACTCCAATCAGCTCTTTTTATACAGGATTTTCAAATGACCTCCTACTTAAGTTGGATCTTGTAAATATGGGGTGCTCTATTAAGGAAGGACTCTCAGCAGAGCCATTTATTAAAGGAAAATGCACCTGGGGATCATAGTTGCTGTGCATGTGGTGATCCATTTTGGGAAGGTAAACAGAACATTTACTTCTTTCTCAAATACAAACCCTGATTTGTGAAAGGCCTGATGGGCACCACCTGCCTCTTGTGTCTCACTGGTTAACATCCTCACAGGCATATTGGGGGTCATTCTGACCTTGGCGGTCTTTTCGCAAGACCGCCGAGTTACCGCCGCGGTGAAGACCGCCGACCGCGGCGGTATGCCGCTGTGCGCATTCTGACCGCTGGGAGCGTTCCGCCGGAAAACCGCCAGCAGCCACACTGGCGGTCGGCGGGAAAGTGGAGACTGGTCAACCTCCACCGCCACGCCAGCAGAACACCGCCCACAGAATTACGACCCACATTTCTGTGTGGCGGTCTTCTGTTGGCGGTCTTCTGTTGGCGGTCACCTCCCCATGGCTCCTGTCACCTCCCGGAGGACCAACGCACAAGGTAAGTTGATCGTCCGTGAGGGGAGGGGGTGGGGGGGTGTTGTGTGATGTGTGCGTGCATGGGGGTGTGCGTGTGAGTGTGTAGAGGGGGTGTGTGAGTGCGTGCATGCGGGAGGGGAGTGCTGCTGTGCCTATGGGCAATGTGTGTAGTTCGGCGGGTGCGCATGTCAGCATGTATGTGTGCGGGTATGTGTCCCCGTTGTGTATGTGTGTGTGTAGGGGGTGTGTATATGTGCATGTTGGGGGTGTGTGCATGTCGGGGTGCGTGTATGTGCATGTCGGGGTGGGGGTGGGGAGGGGGTTCGTACCACCTCTGGGGGGTGCAGGGGGGTGGAGGGTGTGGGGGGAGGACTCGGGGGGCAGTGGGGGGTGGGGGAGACCCCTATCAGTGCCAGGGAAGGAATTCCCTGGCCCCGATAGTGCCTACCGCCATGGTTCGCATGGCGGTTCCCGAACGCCAGAAACCGCGGCGGTAAGCAGGGTCATGATACCGTTGGCGGTCTTGGGTCGACCGCCGGACCGGAGTGCGCAGACTCCAGCCCGTCGGTCATGACGGCCGTGGCTGTCGGAGTGGGGAAGTGGCGGTCGGTCGCGGCGGTGACCGCCGCGGTCAGAATGCCATTTTTAATACCGCCGGTCTGTTCGCGGTCCGACCGCCGCCTCTCCGCCGACCGCCAAGGTCAGAATGAGGGCCATTGTTTGGTAGCAGAGGTGGGTAGGCCTTTCCTGAGGCAGTATTTACATTATTCATTTGCACTGTATCAAGGGTGTTCACTGTGTCTTTTTTGGGTGTGGAACCCTGTTCCTGTATATTTAACCACTCTGTGTGGTATTTTTAAAACACACAGCACAACATGCCAGGAGAAGCATGGAATGGATTGCTTCTGCTCCTGATCATGGATGCACATTGAATGCTGCACCTTTGCATTTCACTAAATTAAACAAGATCAAGCAGCTGAAAAGTAAAGAATAAGTCTGGGGGTTGTAATCTGTGATGTCCGTGAGACATTTTGCATTCGGCAAACATGTTGCTGGTGAATGCTGAGCGTATAGTATGTGACCCAAAAAGAGCAATGGGACTAGAGCTGTATGAAGAGTGAGTAAAACTCAATGAATCTAATGTTTGCAGATAGAAGTCTGAGTCAGTCTGCCTGGCGGTATCTGGACCTATGACCTGCATGCTGCCCACATGCATGCACACATTTCAGTAGTGAGTGCTAATTCTAGCTATTGTAGATGAACATGGTTAAATGAATAATTGGTAATTCACTTTTATTTACTAAGAGGTGTGGATGAACATAGTAGAAATGGTTGTACACAATTGTGTGTTCTGCTATATTTATAAATTGTGAAAACTGTTTTATATCTGGCTAGCAGCTTATATCTTCAAACTTAGGCCCATATTTATACTTCAATTGCACCGAATTTGCGTCTTTATTAACGCAAATTCAGCACAAACCTAACTCCATATTTATATTTTGACGTTAGATTCGTCTAACGTCAAAATATAGGAGTTTGCACCATTTTTTGGATGCGTGCACCTACCTTGCGTCAATTAGATGCAAAGTAGGCGTTCCCATCTAAAAAATGGTGCTGTCCCCATAGCCCCATATTTGTCCCCGTGCTAAAATGACACAAGGGTGGGAGGAGGGGCTAAATAATGGTGCAAAGCTTGCGTTGCATCAATATTTAACGCCTGGGTCAGACCAGGTGTTAGGGGACCTCTGGACCCATTTCCATGGTTAAACACCATGGAATGGGTCCACAGGTGCCCCCCCCCAAGCCCCAGGAACACCCCCAACCACACCAGAGGTTTACGAGAGGATGGGGGACCCCATCCCAGGTAAGTAGCGTAAGTATAGGTAAGTATGTTAATTTATTTTTTTAATTGCCATCGGGGGCCCTAACATGGGTCCCCCTGCATGGCACAGGGTGCAAAGGCCATGCCCAGGGGAGACTTGTCCCCTATGCTGGCCATTGGGGTGTTGGGCATGAATCATGCCTTTCCTAAGAAAGGAGTCATGTTTTTGGTGGTTGTGCGCAAGGAAATGGCGCTAGTCTGGTTAGAGGCATTTTTTTGTCTTTAACCAGCCTAGTGTCATTTTCTAACTGACAACCCCGTCCTTCCCTACTGCCACCCCTACCCAGCTAGCACCTTCTTCTAAGATGCTAGCCCAAGTTTAGCGCCGGCTTGCGCCATTCAGTAAATATGGCACCGGACTGGCATTGTTAGGTGACGCAAGCAGGCGCTAAACATTTTGCCGCAAAACAGCGTTAGTGCAGTTTTGCGGCAAAAAGCATAAATATGGGCCGCAGTACCCTGGAGCTACGGGTTGGTGCTACTAAGAGATATTGTATTTTAGAAGATGGATTTTCATTAACAACTGAGTTTCTCAGAAAATGTCATTTTCTGTTTCAGACACAGGTTGCATTCCATGATCTGTCTGCTTGTTTCTCTCAAGCAGAGTGGAGGCTACTGCAGGAATGGCAAAAGGAACTTTACAGGAATGTGATGAAGGAAATACACCAAGCCCTAATCTCACTTGGTAAAGATACATTCTTTGTTTTCATACATTTTAATTTGCTTTGCAGGTAAATAAAACAGTATGAGGTCTCAGTGTTTCATATAATAAGAAAACCTGATCTACGCAGAACCTGATCTACAAAGTGTTCAAAATGTAATTCCAAAGATGAGCTTAGCACTTGCCTAGAAATACAGTGATGTAGTTCCTTCATTCCTCTGTGACCACGAGAACAAGGGCGTATAATCCCTGAGATTGTCAAAAGTCAAAGTGCTCAACCCTTGGACGACAGATCTACCTCAGTTATCTACAGACCCTTCCCTCCCCTGCTCTTGTTACGCACCCTCTCTGCCTCCACGCATCAGTCCTTTTCTTTCACTGGGATTTGATGTCTGGTGGATCAGGGCGACCCCATTTCTGTGCAATCAACCCCAGTTTGACTAGGTATATCCAATGTCTAGGCATGTCAACCTAAGAGCACCCCTTCCGTCTGACATTCCAGTAAGCGTCCTTTAACTTCCAAGACCACTCTCTCTCAAGGAATCTAGAAGATGGCTCTCAGACTATGACTGTCTTTCCCTTCTGGATTCTATATGTATGTTTTAATATTCTACACTTGCCCTTTCTTAAAGAATTATGAGGTCGCTGTTTCTCTCAGTTCTAACAATACATTCTTGTATAGGTCAAGTAGCCATCCTGATGAAGTAGAAGGTAGAAGGTATGGTAATATATACATGGTAATGGTGACAGGTGTTACGAGAAAGGGAACCTCTTTTCCACACAGTGTGGCTGCGTATGATATTCCTACCTTTATAGCCAGCCCAACAAGGTTGCAGACTGCTCAACCATTCTTTTTTTTTTTAATTTTCTTATTAATACTGAAAACATTACATCAACAATATTGACTGTTATAGATTTCTCATCCACAGTAACCTTTCTCAGCCGGGGTATTCAACCAATCAATTTGGATTTGAATGAGGTCAGAGGTCAGAGGCATTCATTCTAATTGGCCAAAGACAGCGATCAGTTTGGGTAGCAGATACACCCTGAAGGCACAAGGCGATTTAGCCAATCAGATTGACTGCTGTGGGTCCGATGAGAATGAGTCCTGCATTTAAGGAAATATGATTGGGAGAAGAAAGGCCAATGAGACTGACTGGAACAACTGTGGATCTGCACAGACTGATGTGAAGGGCCAGGAATGCTCCTGGATATCAAGGAGAAAGAACATCTGGAAGTATTCCTTGCAGAATCCTGCCCAGAGAAGAATGTCCTTATGGAAAGGAAAATGAACCTATTCTGCTTTTGTGAGGAGAAGAAAAGGGGCAGTCTTCCCAGGCCAAAGGGAGAGTTTAAAATGATGAAAATGGAAAGGCAGACAGTGATTACATGCTGATAAAGCACGTGATAGGGAACTCCTACTAGAAATACATAGAGCAGGGATGTAAGGACCTTTTCAGAGATGAAACATCCAAATCCCCTGGAAGGAGGCAAGAAGGACAATTAGGAGAATTACTAAACCGTCCTTGTGGTGAGATATTCAGGTTTTAAGTGTGTAGATGGACTTGGAGCTGTTAAAAGTCCTAAGCCATACTGCAGAGCTGCGTCACATTTTCTGTTAACGGGCTGCAGTCAGTATTACTCCTTACGCTGGGAATGATGAAAGAAATGGGGTTTACGAATACTGTTGAAGTAAGGTCATATTGTTTGTATAATTTGTAAATTGGGAAGTACCTCATGACAGCCTTTTCCTTTTTGTGTGGCTTTGATCTCTTCTCATCACCCTGCTGTTTCCAGGTGGACTGCAGGGGCGCTTACTTTACGTATGCGGTGCATTTCACTATTGCGGTCTATCCTCATAATGCTTGTTGCGTTTCCTTAGCTTACACATGCCCTGTCTTATAAGACGCCTATCCTGGTTCTATCTCTGTACCCATTCCTTTCTGTGTTGCGTCACTCAATGCGATGTTGACAAAAATATATAAAATAGTACATATTTATTATTAAATTATAAAAATATAACGTTAATTTAAAAATAATGTAACAATAAATGTTATTAGCATAACATATTCAAAATAAATATGCACGGTTTTCTGTATATTTGAACATCAATGTATGTTTTTGACAATTTAATTTAACTTTATTCCCTGTGGGGTTTCATTTTAAGTCATTAACTCAATTTTGTTCTCTGGGATGGTGTTGCAGAATCAGTAGTTGCCCATGAATAGTGCTGGATTTTCTACAAAAGTGTAAGTTACTACATACGTACAGTTTGTGAATACCGAAAACTAGTAAATGTACTCAAGATTGTAAACTTACTGAAGAGTGTAAGTTACCTTTGTGAATTAGGCCCCCGGTGTTTTTGGTACTTTACCAAATTAACTGTGATGAATTTCCAATTTGTCACCCAACACGTAACAAGAGAATCACTGGGAGAGGAGATAAACCTCTGTTTTCTTTTCATTTACAGGTCCTCTTATTGCAACCACAGTGTATACATTAAAGGCTAAAGAAGCAGACGATATGTGCTTTACGCTTAACCAGGACATGGAGAAAAGACACAGAACATCTGTTTCCCCAAGCAGGAAGTGTATCAGAGGTTAGACCGACTATATTCCCAGAACTAGCATATATTCATACTGGGACACAAAGTATGTGTACGCACAGCCAAAGACAATTATAGGCATAACAGAACACACACAGACCAAATCTTAGTACAACACACTTGATTGAGGTGGGGTAAGAGACCCAGCACTGTGGGAAGTGGAAAAACTTGTTGCATGCCTTTAAAGCTGCCATCATCATTTTAATGTTGGGAGCTCCAGCACATCAGAGGGAAAGACTGCAGACAGTGAAAATAGTGGAACTGTGAATAAAGATGACTCTGTGAGAAGGCACACATGAGAAGGGGCAAAGTAATGCTGGAATAATCAGGAAATGGTAGATCAAAAGATGCTTCCTTAATTTAGTGATAGAAAAAAAACCTTGAGAAGAGAAAGGATTTGTCAGTCTACAGCGGTGTGAAGCGCAAGGCCGCTCCTGAACATACTTTAGCCTCTGTCTGAACCCGCCTGCGCAAGGCGTTGGTTGTTCACAGCGGGGATGGAGTGCAGGGCCAGGCCTTTGGGCAGAACTTGCTCCCTACACTCCACATGCACCCAGCCCCTGCTGGGCACAGACTTTCGGCACGTGAAACAGGGGGTGAGATGCCCGAACCCTATGGTGCATGGCCATTGGCTTTGTGCAGCGGATGGGCGTCAGATCGCCACTGTACACAGACAGTGGTCATGTACAGTAGGGATCGGACGCGATAAAGAGCGCCACACCCTCACAATATGTCTGACACTTGCTGCGCAGGGCCTTTAGTTGTGTTCAATGAAGGGTGCTGTACCCTACCCTCCACACGCTTGAGATCCCAGCTGCGAATGGCCTTTGGCCACGCAGAGCCGGGTGGGGTGTCTAGATCCCACTGTGCAAGGTCTCCCGCTGTGTGCAGCTGAGGTTGGGCCTCAGATCCAACTGTTCTTCCTTACCGCCCTTTTGGCTGCATGAGCCTGGGGGTAAGGGTGTTCTCACTTTGCCCCATTTTGTGCCTTTTTCATTAACTTTCAGGATGTGGGAACCACATATCCACATCTTATAACAACAGCTGCAACGTTTTCCTCTGATGTCTCACGGCCTACCTGTGGCATTCAGTTACCTTAGCTGATCAAACCCAGGTATTTTTTTTAATTTTGGTTCACTGATTTCGGCAGGACTGTGCATCCTCTGCAAATGCACTGTCCAGCTATCTCTAATATATAACCTCTTCATTCCCAACCTACGCACTTTTTTAAATGCAAATGTCTCTAAAATTCTTGAACGGATTTACACCAAACCAAGCAAAGGCACGTCTTAAGTAAAGTTCTACCTTTGTGCCAAACTTGGTGTAATTCCATCCAGCTGTCTTTTTGTTTCAAAGAGCAAGAAATCCCAGGGGATTAAAATGGAAAAGGGCAGTTTTGGACCCACCCTTTCTCACAGCTTCTACTTCATGGATCTGCACGAAATGTGTTATGAAGAACCCAAAGTGGAGGTACTTTTTTGGAATGTTCTGTGCAGATTTGTCAGTCAGTACCAACGTTACTAAAAAAACAATATTACCTGTCCTTTAAAAACTCTGACCAAACCATAACTACGCTGGCACTATCATATGTATGTGCATATGCATATATATATAAGAATGGTTGCAGCACTTAAAGGACTGATGTTAAAACATATATTTATTTAACCATAAATGCAACGGTAAAAAAGCTGCCGATGCGTTTCGACCTAATGTTCTTGTTCATGCGACGAACAGGTGTCTTCTCACTCGCTGTTTGCACAGTTATCTAACAAACCACTACAAAGGCACTCTGGGACATGTTGTATAACATAAAGAGACCACTGCAGACATTACAAAAGTGACCTATGTGCAAGATAAAGTACTGTTGTTTAAAAACAAAAAAGCAAAGAGCAGTGCAATTTTTGCATAATAATCCAATTCATATTTGATCTGACATTTTCTCATCTTAAGAATACTACAGTGAATAGGCATTCTGGGACTTATATTTTCCATGGGAAAAGTTACAAGTGCACAGAATTTAAGACCCTCAAAATAATGTTTTTATCATAACCATATTCGTTAATCTCTAAGTGAAAGTAATTGGCAACAACCCTCTACCAGCAGACATCTTGTAATTGCAAACATTAATACGAGACAGATTCAAATCAGAAAATGCCGGCAGAATGGGGACAGAGCAATATGCAATGTTCTCAAAATATGATCAGGATTTTAATTAAATATGCTAAAAAAGATGTGGAAAAACACATGGAGGATATGAGATTGGAAAAATATGAAGAAATGATTAAACAATGCAAACAGATAAAATTCTTATGAGATTAAAAGGATTATTTGTAGGTAGAATTTTAACATTTGTGATGTGTTTTGATGTATAAAAGCAAAAGCATGTTCTTGAAAACACAATTACACATTAATCCTCATTGGAAGGAATAAATGAATCTGAAACAGGTCAGAGTGATAATGAAGGCGAATCGTCAAAGTGGTGTGATCAAAATAATGTTTTTGAGGAGAGGAGGTTGTTCTATATGGTTTGCCAAGCAAGAGGTAAACTTGTATTAAAATTATTCAATAATTTAAATAAATTCAACTTATAATTTTAATTTTACAAAATATTAAATAAACATAAACATGTTAATGAGGGTGGGATTTTGTTTAAATTATTGTTTACAGTTATAAATTAAATATATATACTTAAATTAATTAGTTTATCCACATTGAATTTGATGATTTAATGTTTTTTAATTGCTTATTGTATTAGTTCTAGGCTAATAGTAAATAATTTACATTCATAATAAACATTCAAATATTTTTTATATTTTTCAAAAAAGAATAATAAAGAATTAATATTTTCCCTGTACTTTCACAACGTAAAATATCCATCACGATGGTATAGTTGTCCACCAATGTTGAAAGGTATTCGAATTAACTTTATATTCATTATTTCTGAAGAAGGCTCCACCCCTTGATTTGAGGGGATAAAGACATGTAAGTCAGCACCTTAGTGTAAATCTTAACTTGGGAATGATGAATTGCAAGGAAGTGTAGAAGTAAATATACAGCTGAGTAAATATACATGTGCTTATTTATCTTTGTGAGTAGGCTCTTAAGTATCTTTTGCCACGTGCTCCTTGTGATGCACTTAATGGTGAATACTCTTGGGGGTGTTTTACTGACTCTGTATCTCTACGAACCATTCTAAGAGCGACTGCCAAAATCAGGTGGTGTACGGGCAAACAATGAAATCTGCTGTTAAAGACTGAATAGAAGTACTTTTATGTGATAGTAAAGCATCATTTTATGTCCTTCTATAACAGATAATACTAACTTGGATGAATTATTCACCATAAACCAAGAAGAACAGCTGTACTTGGACAACTTTCATGACCGAAGTGGTTGTCTCAGTGCTTGTGAAGAAGGTAAGTGATGCCGTGACATTCCGGTTCAAAGAGCATCAGAAACAGTTGTGGAAGTCTAGAGGTTTCTGGAGTAGGTGGATTCTAGTGATTTTATTTCAGTGCTCTCCTTTCTTTTGGAAATTCGTATTTTTACATCCCGACCGATGTGTTAATGAAACACGTTGCTCTTACAACTGTGCATATTTCTTTTAAAGATGAAACATAACAAAGTGTATGCATTCTCTACATGTTTTGTTAGGATCTTTCGATCTGTCACTCTCTTGCATTCTCACATGCTTTTTGCCTCTCACACTCTCACTTTGTCTTGAGGCTCTGGTAGGCGTAGAGGACAGTTACTGCCTTTGTTATCTTCAAATACTGATTAAGCATCCACTAAGTGGTGCATTTGGAGGTTTTCCACATAATCCCTCCTAAATAGCATACTTACAAGCTCTCACTCTGTGTCTTTATCCTGAAATGTACTGAATTACCTCTATACGTCAGGACACATCTTGAGAAACTATTTTATAATTGTCATATATATAAAAAAATATATGTGGTTATACTACTTTAAAGGCTAGGTCACCTTTTCTGAAGAACATTGTTCATTTGAAATGATAACAGTGTTATGCTTTCGATACACCTATCTGTTGTTAATTTAACTTATTCTGTAGAATTTCAATATCCCAATACAGACGTTACTGTGAAGAAAGTCGAAGAACCAATGTTGATTTTTAATGATCATTTTGATGCTGAAGTTGAAAAAAGCAGCTCTGGCCCCACAGAAAGTAAGTAGCCAATGATTTTAATGTCTTCCTTCCTTGGGATTGTGGGTGGAGGTACCCCAGCCCTCACTTGATACATTCCTGACATTGGTCAGTTTATGGACCCTTCTCAGTATGTTACGGATCCTTTGTGAGTTGTTCCCGCTTGTGAACTGAAGAGCGAGGTATCTACTACTTCTAACAGTGAATGAAGCTCGTTTGCTCCCTATATGACCTTTTCATCGACATTTGTATATAATTCCCCTTGTGTGATGTATATTCATGTATGTTGTGCTATTACACATATATGTTATCTACTACAGATCATGACGTTGTTTCATTCTGTATAAAAGAGGAGGAAGAGACGGATCGCTTGGGCAATAACAACACTAACAGATTGAAAGATACCAGTGGCTCTGTGGGTGAGTTCACGGTGCCTCGCATATTAAAATCAGGTAATGAGGAGACCCCTCTCCACACATATGGAAACACACGTGTTAGGTGGGATTTCGGTAGATGTAGAACAAGCATGTCTGCTAACTGTAAGTTTTACTGGATTATTTTCTTATCTTCAACTTATTTTTTTACAACAAATCTTTCAGAATACAGATGTCCGGTTGTCTGGTCATGCAACATCCTTTTCTCTGTTCTTTCTGGGTTCAAGTCATGAATATAGTTTATTATAAAACATTTGATAACATTTGAATGTAGCCTTTACATGTTTGAATGTGGCCTTTAAATGTTTTAAATCGTCGTGTATATTTCTGTTCCATTTCTCTTAGATGAAGTTTAGGTTATAAGGGCATAGATATAGGTATGGAGTGAAAGAAAACATGATATATGTCAGTACAAGCTAAATGTACATAACAATATATAAACACATAACAAATTAGCGCTGAATTATTCATGTCAGTGAGGCTAAAATGAAAGCCGCAGTGCCTCAGCTTTGAGTGGATTGCTTGGTAGTCGTATGAGTTGCTTTAACCCAGATAAAGTTTGGCTGCGTGTACCACATCATCCCACTGACGCGGATCACCTGAACTCGTCACTGCACACGTATTTACTCATACTTGAAAGTTAAAACTTTAATACCTAAAACTTTATACTTCAAACTTTTTATCTCATTTAATTTTTGTTTACTCCCATATAAAACATTTGAAGTCTACATTGCATAAGGGTGTCCAATCTTCAGATGTAATGAAATGTGTCAAATGCATGCCAGGTTCCATCATTTTATTAAATGTAACAAGTTGTCATCTTATGCTCCTCCACGGACAGATAAACCTGATAAATGGGTGGATGTCGAAGCGAAAGCCAACAATAGGACAGGAACCAATGTGATTTAATAAGGCTCTTATTTTGAGCTCTCAGAGATGACATGCTCAGCAAAAGACAAATCATATGAAAGATGGTTAAGTCATCCGTCTAAGATTATGAACACATTACTCAAATATGGCATTCAGAATTCCCACATTTGTAATGCCCACGTGTAATGAGCACTAGAGCCGGACACGGTTTATATCTCAATGCACACAAGGCTTATCTTCAGATTGTCAAAATTAATCCAAGGGTGACTGTGCCTCCCATCATGTTCATCCAGGTACTTAGAGTTTGGCATGTTTCTGTGGTAACCCCTTGCTTTGTAGGTTACACTGGTCCATAACAAATTTCCACTCATGGTGGAGTGGTTCGGTGCCCTACACTTTTTTTCTACATCTTATTTAGCTATTGGATAGCCACTCCTATCAGGGTATGATATGCTAAGGTGCCTCCTTCTTCCTCCATCATCCCCAACAGGGCTACCTTAGGTATCAAATCAATAGAGCGCCACCACAGAGGCCAGCTCCTATGATGTCAGGGCAGTCCCAGATCATATGCAACAGCGTGTCTTTAGCAGTCACATATCTAGAGGACACTTGTGTTTTGATTTAATTTGAGAACATCTTATAATAATCTAGCCAGGAAAGGGAGCGTTATATGTACTTGGGAGAAACTGATGGCTTAATCTAATGGTCTGTTCTGAGTCAGCTCATCATCTACAGGTAAACCGAGTGCATGAATATATTCAGCTCACACTGGCCTCTTATAAATCTAGTTTACAATGGATACTGTCTTCAGAAGTGAACGATGGACCTAAATATCGATCTATAATGCCTTCTCTGTGATGTGTAGCATGTCACTCAACCCGTGGACCATTACTTCCCACTCTCTCAATGCTCCAGCAGGTGGTTTAAATTGATGAACGTTCCCAAGTGTGCTTGTGAAGCCCCTCTTGCTTTTGGTTGTTACAAGCATGTGTGGCCTTGTTGGACTGGTTGAGTATTTGGGAGGTCTTTTGGGTAAGCGAGGACCATGTTAGCCCTGGTGGATATCAGCTGTATCTGTTATGGTGTGTTTGCCAATTAACTTATTATCAGTTTAATAATGTCTTAAACCGTACACATATTTCAGTTACCCATTTTATCATTAATATATATATATATTAAATATTAAACAATTTTTTGGGGAAAAATTTAACTTTAAACAAATGTATTCTTTCCTTAATAGGCCCAACCTTCATTTCACTATCTTAAAAAAACAACTTTCTTTCCCATTTAGCAAGTATATATTTCATTCCCTTAATAAAAAGAAGTAGACATATTTGTTTGTTTAAGTATATGATCCTGTGGAGTCAGCACCATCTTTGCTCAACAAGATTATCTATCCAAGCCCCTTACACCCTCAGTAATGAGAACTGAGTGCATCCATTTTGTGGAAACTCTGTCAGGAGGTGGACTTTATACATAAAATTCAAGTATCCTAGGTTAGAACAAAGTCCATTGTATTTTCGGTATTGTTTCTTTTGTCCCTAAGGATAGCTTTCTTCTTATGTTTTTCTCAATTTACCTTTCACATACTAGGTGGCTCTGATGGCTTACTTGATTATTGCATCAGCTCCAAGGTCTGTGCTTGGTTTAAGTGCTCACAGGTTTGAAACCTGGCAGGTCGGTTCAGCCTTTCGTCCTTCAGAGGTTGATAAAATGAGTACCATTGAGTTAGGTAACAATAAACTTCTTTCATTTCAGCGCCAAAATAACCTTCAGGGTAAATGTGCACTTTACAAATATACATTATGTTATACATTTTGCATCGTATTTGCATTTACTCTGTAACATAATTTGGAAGATCTTTGCCAAAAACTCTCCCCTTCTTATTAGCATATTTCAGACAAACATGCCTCTAACTATTTGAATTAAGTAAGCAGGAACGCAGCCCACCGGGACCTATTTTGGACACTCCAGGAATATACTGTGATGCCTGATATCCTTCTATTATATTTTCTGTGTGACAAAGCTGATGGTCTGATGTGTTTAATTCAACAGATAATGCGGATTTAAGCAGAGCGGATAAAAGGGGACATTATTCAGACCATATCAAAACAACAAAGCCATTGAAAACATCAGTGAAAGTGGATATTGCGCTGGACTCTGAGACGACCGCAACCTCTAGAAGCCTTCCATGGTCAGAAACCAACAGTGAGCTTCAGAGAGAAAATGGCCAGTGTAAAAGTAACTTCAGCAGTCCAACACGTACGTGTTTAAATCATGGAATTCCCAAAACTGGAATGCCTGGTGAATTTGATGAAACTGAGAGTGCAGCGAGAAATACATTGGTATTTGCACATCAACAAAATAAAAAGGCAAACTGGACATGGTATAAATGTACTGAATGTGAAAAAGGCTTCGAACAGAGCATAGAGCTTACAAGACACATGAAAACACATACCGGAAAAACGCTCTACCAGTGCATTCATTGTAATAAGACATTTAACAAAAGAAGTGCTTTCCACCACCATCAAAGGACGCATACAGGAGAGAGACCATATCACTGCAGTCAGTGTGAGAAAAGTTTCAGTATGAAGTCGACCCTTAATATGCATCTCCGAACACATTCTGGAGAAAGACCTTATCAGTGCAAGTATTGTGAGCAAAGCTTTATTCGAAATGACCATCTTGTTCTTCATGAGAGAACACACACCGGAGAAAGGCCCTATAAGTGTACTGAATGTGAGAAAAGCTTCAGTCAGAAAGTCAATCTGACTCGACATGAGCGAACACACCATGGGGAGAGGAGATTACAGGGGCTTCTTCTGTCACATCTGAGCTGAACACCCTCACAGAATGTGATGGGACATAAATATGTCTCCTCAATCTCTGCTTTGGAAAGACACAGGCACTCCATGTGATTTTTTAAATAAATCATATCACCAGAATGTGTATAACATCAGGTGATTAACAGAACTGATGTGGTATTATTGTATTTTAATCCAAGGTGTCAGCCAGAGATTAAAAATCAGAAAAACTATTCACTTGGAATAGGAAGCGTAAAAGGAACTGATGTCCTTACACTTGTAGTCCAAATTATCACTGCGAACGGGAGGTCACTCTCGTTATTCTATTTGTGAACAAATGTGAGACTGCAATTCAGAGTGCGACCTTATCATGTGATGACTGTGAGCTAGTCTTCCCTCATCATGGGCCTCTAGTTTTAGTTTGTAACCAGAAAGCACACGGACAGTAGACATTAACCTCGGGAGAGAAAGTGCAATCATTAGTGGGAAAACATTTGTCTGAAGACTTCCTGTTGTAAGACCAGAGGTAAACACAGCAATAATGGCGGAGCACACGAAGGATAGAACCCTAAGGTACTTGCTTGGGCCCAAGAATGAATCTCAGGTTTGTCATTGCTAATAGAGAATATGCAATCAAACTTGGAGACAAAAATACAGACACAACAAACGTGAAAAGCTAAATAAATGTAATTCTTAAAATAGGGAAACTCACAGATCTGGAAGACTCACACTGGCTAGTACTGTTAGTGAAAATGAAAGGTGTTTTTAAATTGCTACTAAACTGATACATTTGAGCGTGTCCATAAGTTAATATGTAATGGCTTCTCTGTTGAGCGTGGAGGCGCAGAAGTATGGGACTCCTCTCTCCGGACACTAAAAAAGCATTTTAGGTGTTTGAATAACTCTAGCAAGAGCTAGTGAAATCCCTAAGACAGGCCAGCGGTCCTTTGATGGGTCTAAATTGTATATGAACACCAAGATATCGTTGTAAGTATGAATGGCCATATCATAAGGGAGAAAAGTTTGGAGAGGGGAACAAACTTGGCAGTAGACATGCCTCTCTCTCCTCTGGTGTAGAGTCACTGGCCGGATGGACGTAAGAGGTGTTGTACTGGATGGTTTTACAAAGATGTCAGCAGCAGAAGGCGCTGACATGCAGGTTCACTAGGGAAACCTTGCGTGGTCTGGGATGTGTACTGGTAAAATTAAGAGAGGACAACCAGAACGTCTTTAAAATGCAGAACTAGGAGAGGGGCAGTTTTTAAGTGATTACATTATAGAAAGCAACAAATGCAAGCTTCCACTTTCTTTAGAAGATTAAAAACAGAACTGCAGACATATTTATTAGGCAGCATGCTTCCCAGGAAGCCAATTAAATCTGTGCACAGTTCAGTTTATACAAGACAGTGTGATTGTGCTTTATAGAGGACAAACCTCCTTTGAGGGGAGTGTGCTATAAAAGGTATAAAACTAAATACATACATAAATCCATATGGCTTCCAAATCATTCTACATGTCAACAAGCACTTTTACAGATTGTGCTTACATCATGACACCCCCCTCAGTCCAGTCTGGAGTTAGATTAATGTGAATGGACTGGGCCAGGTACACCCTAATGTCTCCTCAGAGGGATAGTTACTCCGGTAAGGTTTCTTTTGATGCTCTAGTGGTTCCCAGTAACAGTAACTTGAGGACATCGACTAAGGTGACGGTTTGGATGTTTTAATTCAGTGAGAGACCCCTTTACGGCAAGGGAGCCTATTGAAGGAAGTAGCTAAACTGGGGGATTCAAGCTTGAGAAGTGGAGGGTATGTGGATGGTTGAGGTCCGGAAACATGGTTTGTACTGGTATTTACAGGTCCAACATACACCATAGGTATATCGGAAGGGAGAGGCGAGACAGGCAGACCTCCCACTCCTCAGTTTCTTATTCAAAGGTGAGAGGACGTCCTATTTGATTTTGAAACTGTACAAGTTACTAATGGGGTTTGATAAGATCCCCTGTTAACACTTGCTGAATAATGGGGGTATGATAAGTATGTAAAAGTGATGAAAAAGAGTCTGTGATATTTCTTACTGATTAACACTAAACTATGCTTACCCCCAAAGCATATACTGCACAGCGGAAATTATAGATAAAATAGGAAAATTTGATGTACTGTATTCCACTAAGTGTGACGAAATAAATGATTTATTTAATATGAAATGGACCTGTGAGCAGTAAACAATAGTTATTATAGACAATGCTAAGAGGAGTCGGAGAGAGCCCACTGAATACAAATCCTAAAATACCATTATTGGAAGAGTGCTTGGATAGGCTCTCTGGAGCTGTGCTAGGGCATCTCCCTCGTTGGAGCTGGTGGTTGGCGCCGTGGTATACCTGCCGTTGTGGCTGCGTTCTTTAACTCTGAATTAACTTAGGAGAGCGTGGTGAATGGTTTCTTGGTAGCAATGAAAGAAAAAGAGGGGGTCCCGATAGAAAAGAACATTTAGGAAGTAGATGCCAGGCTTCATGTCTCTCATGAAGAAGAGGCGTACATGACGATTTATCCAGAATCAACGTGAAGGTGTCATATGGAAGATAATCAATGTGTAGGCAGGAGTCAGAGAGACCAGTGTACTTGTAGGGAAATGAGGGGGAATGTGCAGAGCCCGGCAAACCAGGTGCAAGATACACACAGCGCAGGATGATCATGATCTCAAGGAACCTGCATTAATCTTGGCACGACGTATTTTTTTACATATAGGCCCTCATTACGACCTTGGCGGTCGGTGCTATAGTGGCAGTAGTACCGCCAACAGGCTGGCAGAACATACCGCCATATTATGACATTGTTGGTTTGGCAAAAGCCAAACCGCCAATGTAACACACCGACCACCGGGCTGGAGACTACAGTAGCCCGGCAGCCGTCACTAGGGCACCCACAGTAATATGACCCTGCCCACCGCCATGGTTTTCTTTGTTTTTTTTACCGCTACGAAAACCATGGCAGTAGGCACCATCAGTGCCAGGGAATTCGTTCCCTGGCACTGATAGGGGTCTCCACCGCCACCCTCCCCAGAGTCGTCTCTCCCCCTCCCCCTCTCCCTTCCGTCCCCCCAACATAATCACACATACACACACAGACATACACACGAATACCCACATTCACCCACGCATGCATACATCCATGCATAAACACACCCACACCCACTGACATACATACAAGCCCACACGCATTCACACATCACAACATACACGCACACTCACATTCATTCATGCACACACGCGTTACACACGCCCCACACCTGCATGCATGCACACCAACATAAACACACACGGTCCCACACACACACACAACACCCTCCTCCCCTGTCAGAGCACACGACTTACCTGCATGCAGGGGGTCCTCTGGCAGAAGACGGGACCCCGCGCTGCTGCCAGCAGCAGCGGCCACCAGCAGAACACTCCCAGGACGTATCATGTGTCATGATACAGTCGGCAGCGTTCTACTGGGTGGCAGCAGCGCCACATTACTGCCGTCCGCTGCCATGACCGTAGCCAGAATTCCGCCAGCCTTCTTGCTGAATTCCGGCTACGGTCATTATATGGTGGATGGTAGGTAGCCACAGCGACGGTCTTTTGGAGGCTGTCGCTGTGGCGGTAGGCGGCATTTACCGCCATTATCATAATGAGGGCCATAGTGTTTGATCTACACTATCTCAGTTTTTTTCTGTTAAGGAAAAAAATAAAATAATAAAAAGTGTTATTAGTACTAGCTATTTATTTTCACCTGCATTATCACGTGCCGGCTTTTATTGCACCCTCTGAGCTTCCCAACTAAGTATTATGAGGTTTACGAAAATTCTGAAAACATTTCTGTGGGCTGACAAATGGTCAATGCTGCTTGGCATACATTGCATTGGGAGGGGTAGAGTTAATGGCCCTGATTTGAAAGTGTATTGCTTGGGACAGTGTCTTTTATGACTTTTAGGGCAATCACTTGTGGTTAAACTACTTCCTGGGATTCACAAGAGCACAACCTGAATTCTCATCAATTTGGAGGTTGTAAAATTTACTAGTCCAAGGACTTTAGAAAATTGAAAGTCGTTTTTAGTTCCAGTTGAAGGGAAAGGGGTGAAGTGATAACTGTAAACTGGAATAACTGTAAGTTTGAGGATTCATGATTAATTGTTAGAATGTTATTTGAATGGGTATTTCTTCCATTGAGTAGAGAACCACTCGTCTTCACAGCTTAAAGTAGACGTTAGTTTGAAATAACTTGAAGTTCTTACTGACAGAATCTTGCTAACAGAGGATGATAGATTGAAGAATGCGTAATTCTATTGGTGAATCAACTCATTCCAGGCAGCTCCATAAGATTATTACACAAATGGACAAAGAATGACAAAGACTTCCTGTCCATTGTTCAAGGTCACCACTATCAATGCATAAAAAGCTCAAACAAAGAAAATATTTATTTCTAGATTAGTACATATGGTAGAGCATTTGCTGAAATATCCTCAAAAGAGAATATTCACAATAGTCTTTCTTATTATGCACAGATTATTAGGGACATCGCAGCCTATGGTCAACAAATGCGGAAGCTTTGCTGAAGACTGACACCTCAGCAGGTCCCTTGTGACACCTTTTATTTTGTCCAGATATCAAAGACACATGCTTAGCCTGGGTTACCCACAGATTCTTCTTTGATTGATCTGGCCAGTTCAGTTATGAAAATAAAGAATACTTTTTTATAACCTAATGCACTGCCTGCAGAAGTCTTTTGTTGCAAGTAGGGCAAGCATACATAAAACATGTAACTTAAAAAAGCACCTTGATTGAGAAAGATAGGCCCTGCAGCAATGGGTGTTTGTAAGTGCTTCTTGTGACTGTGGGAAATCCCCCAGGGTAAGGTGGGGACAGTCAGGTGGCTTGTCCCATGGAAGCCAGATTTCAACTGTTGTGTGCACTTCTAAAGACGTACATGTGTGGGGATTCACAGCCTGTACTTATAGCACTTTAAAACATGCCCCATCCTAGGATTCATGAGTGGGGCAATAAGGGTGGAAAAGCACCCCAGCCACCCTTCTTTCGTCAGGATTTTCTAACCTAGACAAGTGTTTTCTTTGTAAGAAGAGGGAACAAGAAAGTACAGCAAAATATCTCCCATAACCTATGCTTGTGACTTTTGTGCTCTGCAGTCAATCCCTTGGTGGGTTTAGCTTTGACAGGCATAGGCCAAAGGAAGCATGCATGTTGTAGATTTACCTATCTGTATTCCTGTGCCTGGGTGAACTTTTGCAGTTTCTATGAATCGTTCTTAGCAGTTTTAACATTTGATGGAATATTACCCGTTATTCGCAGATTAACAGAATCGGCCCATTTACGAACTCAAAAAGGCATTTTGACATGTATCAAACCCAAATACCGATTTGGTCATCTGTTACCAAAGTGCTGTTTTGGTTTGTGTTTCAGTATTAGGAAGGGGCGTGTTGGGGGCATCTCTTCCTAATACCAAACCAAAGTGATATGTATGAATGTTTTGCTACCAAAATCCCTCACAAAACATCAACAATATAGTGCCAATTTCAAATTGGTGGCAACCCATTCGCAAATGGGAAGGGGTCCCTAAGGGACCCCAACCCTTTTCTGAATGTATGTAAAAGCATTTTTTAAGAGCAGGCGTTGGTCCCAAGGACCACTGCCTACTCTTTAAAAATTAAAAGAAAACTTTTCATTTTCTTTTTAGGGTAGAGCACGCAAGTGCTTTAGCCTGCTGTAATCTTGCTGTGGGCTTTTAACTACGCCCACCGCGTGCCCATCAGTTTTGTTGGTTCATGGGCTTGCCTTTTAAAAATCACTTGATTTTATTTGGGAAAGGCATGTGTACGTCATGCCTTTTCCGGTGTTTAGCCCTCCTTGAGCACACTGACTAACTACTGAAAACTACAAGGCTCCATGTTTTCAGTATGGTTTCTAAACTGCTTTTTATTTTTATTTCCTACGCAGCACGATCTCGCTGCACATTTGCCAATATTTTTGACTACGAGCAAACTTTTGTTTAATTTTCCAGTCTTCTTCACGCTCATGGCATGGCACTTTAAATCGTCTTGCGTATGTAAAACTGTATTACTCTTCATTTTCGTTTTATGTGGCAATAAAAGTCTGGCTACGACTTTACAACGCTAGTAGCTTTAAGTCGAGCAAATGCAAGACCCAATGCATTGCAAATGCTTGTTTTTAAATGTATGCCGCATTCCTTTAAGGAAAACAGGCTGTATTTAAAAAAAGATTGCTTAAAAGCAGTCACAGACATGGTGGTCTGATGACCTGAGCAGGCCACCATCCCTCCGGCTTTAGCAATTCCCTCTGGGTTGCAAACTGAGACCTATCTCATTAATATTCATGAGGTAGGTCTATTTGCATCCCACTGGGAACCGCAAATAAACAGTTTCATACATTTAAAATAGCGATTTCCTATTTGCAATTTGCTGGAAATTATAATTAGGAACTTGTTATTTCAAACTTTCGTACATGTGGCCCACTGTGTTACGTATGTGGCCCTGTAACTATAATGTACAAATCTAACAATTTAATTCCCATTTCTAGAGGTGATGATAAAGGACGTGAATTGTTGAATCTGTGATCAGCTAGGTATCCATCCAGAAGAAGACAGGGGTATGAGCCTTGCTTCAGCCTTGCTTTGTAGGGCTGTGACCCTTTCCCATTACCCCCTTCCTTTCACCCAGTTCAGAACTGGTAACTAGAGGAGTGACTGGAGCGAACAAGTACAAGCGTGGGGTGATGGACACCTGGCTGAGAAGAAGCTGACATTTCTTGTCTAAACTACCAGACAATTCTCATATACACTGTTTGCTCCCAGAGATCCAACCTGCCCAAGGATATTTTACAGGCCTTTGTGGCTGCATCTCAACCCTAGCGAGTACCCAGTTAACTCTCTCTGCAGTTGAAGATGGCTCCAGCACCATCTAAAATCTCATTGTTGACACAGCTGTTTTAAACATCTTTATTAAATTGTGGAGACCCAAAAACGTGATCTATGGCTGTCTCACCAAGGCTTTATAAGGTGATCTACAGATGGTTAAGCCAAGGCATGGACTAGTTAAGAACATAGCAGCTCAGCCATCGGAAGACTGGTTTCCACCCACATCAGAGGGATGAAAGATCTTTGGTTGCCATGTTTGAAGACATCCTGTGAGAAGCAGATGATGCTTCTTCGTCACTCGTCCTCACATATTGTCGACCTCTGCTGCATCTGATGCTGTGAGCCCGGCTTGCCTCCTAGGCTGACTAGTTCCAGTTCTTCTGGAGTCAATGGAGGGTGCTCGGTGGCTCCATTCTCTCTTGAAAAGATATGAACAGGGTGCTACAGAAGAATATTTACAACTTCTGTGGATGTGTCTTGGGGAGTGTGAGGCCACTTGTGAGCCTGGTCAGGAACCCTGCGCTGCAGGTCTATTGCTACTCTCCTGACATGAAGATTTAGGGTGTAATGTGATGCTACGTCAAACCTCCTCTGCTGTCACTGGGGTTTCTGGGCACCATGATGGACACAAACCCCAGTTCTGCTAGCTACTGTTCACTGTCCTTGAAACACACATAGCATGTTGATAACTAAAGCTCAGTGCAGTAGGCTTTGCCTTCCTTAATCCACATAAAATTCCGCAGCAGTGGAAACCTACAAATCCCAAGTGGATCAGATCCTTCTATGCTAAGCTGTGTCCTTATCTTCGGAGGTCCTTACTGTGCCTGCCTGTTAAAGACTGGCCTGTCAGGTCTGGCAGCTCCCCCCGTGCTACAGTATGTGCCGGGCTGCAGGTGATGGAGGCTGTGGCACAAGCTCTGAAGTGGTGCCAATGTCTTGTGCAGTCACAATGCCTCAACCAACAAAACCAACAAGACTAAGGCGGTCATTATGAACACTGGCGGTCCGGACCGCCATGCCGGCAGTGGCGGAAATGTTCATGGCGTGACTGCCTCAGGCGAAACTCCGCCACCGCCAGGCAGCCTGACGATGGCGGAGTCCCTTATCTGACAGGGCAGCGCTGCAAGCAGTGCTGCCCGCCGGATAAAGAACCTGTGTCCATCAGCCTTTCCCTGGTGGTGTCCAGCCCCGTCGCACATGTCACTACCCGATTTACGGGTCCATGTGGAGCTGTCGGCAATGTCCAGAAACACTGTTTCCACCCGCCGGCCCAGAGGAATGTCCTTTATTGGCCCGGCGGGGTCCTCAGTGGGCTGGTGGTCTGTGTTTAGACCGCCAGCATGAACACAGCGGTAAATCCCGACGAGTTCGTAATGAGGACCTAAGTCCCTTTAGTCTATACACTAATCATAACTGGGGCACCACAAACTGGTTTCAACCAAATCTTTAATAATAAGATTTATATGATGTACATAAAAATTAAACATAAACATTATTGGCTACAAAAAGCAGTTTCCCTCATAACAACTGCACTACAGTTAAGCAGCCAAAAGTATAAACAATGGTTCCTTATACACCACTATAGTAGCCTGGTTTTAAAAAGGGTTAGAGAAAAGGATTATGGGAAACAACAAAAGCAAAAATGAAAAGTTGGCCAAAAGATCATACTTTTTCACTTCAATGTGTCACATACTGCAAATGCTCAATTATTTTACATGGGCAAACCTTGATTTGTCTTTATGAATAAAGAACAAGAATGA